>NC_091845.1:75859686-76162716 GCF_037783145.1 Equus przewalskii | reverse complement strand
GTGGGCCTTTCACCAACCCTGTGAATTCCTCAGTCCCTTAAGAATTCTCCAAGTCCTTCTGAAGAGTTGCACAGGGCCCAGTGCTTACACAGACACCATGGGGACCTCCCTAAACTCACATCGCCTTGAAAAGATCAAGGGGCAGTCTTTCCATAAAAGGCTCATGCTCCACCACCTCCATCGCTGGCTGCTAGAGCCCACAGGAAGGGGACTCTCCCTCTTCTACCCAAGACTGAGCCAGTTACCCCCCAGTCAGGCGGGAGCACCTCTCCCAGTTAGAGCAAATCAAGGCTCCTAAGGGCACAGGTCCAGCTAAGGCTCCCCCAGCACGAGTGCCAGACCTTCCTGGGGAGCAGTCAGAGATGCTGTCCACACCTGTGCTGAGGTTCCTGGCCCAGCCCGGAGCTGCGGTCCTCCACACTAATAGCTGGATTTCTGGGAGAACAGAATTGCTCTGGTGCCAGTAGTCTCACACTAGGGAAGGGGCAAGAGTGCAGGTGGTCTTCTCCTGTTAGATCTGGGCAAGGAAGAGAAAGGAGTCGTTTCCATAGGTAACATGCTGAGAGCTAAGAAAGGTCCACACGCCTAGAACTAACTCCCTTACTGTGAACCACAGAGCCTGGGATTCCACCACGCACTCCACCTGTCCCAGCCTCTTGTGTTCAAATCTGAGCTCTCCCATTCATAGCTGCCTGGCTTGAGTATGTTACTTGACCCCAGTGAGGCGCACTTTCCCACCTTTGAAATGGGATCATGATACCGCTCATAGGACTGTCCCCAGGATGAGAAGGTATAAACAGAACTCTCCCAAGGTCTGGCACCTAGCAGGGGTGCAACAAATGCTGACCCCTTCCTTTCCCTTTGGTTGAAGGGATCCCCTCTCCGAGCTCATCTTCTAAAGTGAGTATGTCCAAAGTGTTTTCAGCTGCATGCTCCTTGCAAGAAGAGACAGGACACCTAGCTGCAGGGACAGCATTGGTTGGCAGGAGACAGAAGTGCCTGATAAAGGGAGGCTGGAGAGAGGCAGGGAGGGGTGGATTCAGCCCCACTCCCACTGCGGCAGGCTGCCCAGGTTCCACTGGCTCCAGGAATCCCAAAAGAGCTTTCTCCCTAAGGCTTGGGCAGGTATGACGAAGAACTTAATTTCTAAGTAGTTGCACATAATACACTATTAAGTACTGAGATTTAATACTTTAAAAAGCAAGCATATTTTATGCCAAACGCATACCAATTTCCCCATGCAAGCTATGACTGAGTGCTTGAAATGGCCAGTGTCAGCTCCCAGACTTGTTGATATGGTGGTTCTACCTGTATTTGCATAATTACTAGAAGAGTTAACATTAAAATTTCACAAGAAGATCCTGTCTGAAAAATTAATTTCTATATTTCCTGCAAACTGGAGAGGGACACTTAATGTCTGGAACACAAGAGGCCACTCTTTTGTGAGGGGTCTGTTATCAACCCCTCACTGCTCCAGCGTGGCGGCACATGAGGACAATGGGCTGACTCGGTTTGAGGTCCTGCATTGCTACTGGCTGGCTTGGTTGCTTCCAGGAGCTCCCTTAACTTTTTTGAGTCTCCATTTTGTTAGCTATCAAACTGGAAGAGGGATACCTATGTCCCTGAGTCTTGTGAGAATTAAGATATTGAGTAGAACAGAATCATTTTATTAATCCCCAACAGAATGGGTGAATCCATTCCTCTTGGAGTAACAAGGAGAGCAGCCTTAGAGAGTATCGTGGCTCCTGCACACTTCCTTGGGTACATTTCCAAGGTGGAGAGAGGTAAGGAAACAAACCCTGCTCTGCCTGTGGACTTCATCAACTCCACCTGAAGGGGGAGCCACTGGCTAGAGAGACAAGCAAGGAAGTTTCCTTGTGCTGTAGGGTTTAGATGCTGGTGTTCTCAGAATATTGCTGTCACCCTTGGGAGCTATCTGATCCACAGTCCCTGCTTAAATGACAGGTGAGTCTGCACTCACACTGGAGGTGGAATAGCAGGGATCCTCTCCCCTGAAAACTGGCCCTATAAGACGTTTCCCAGGAGCTGTTCTTGGATGTGCAAGAGCAACAGGGGAGCTGCTCCTGTAGGAATGAGGGCAACTTGGGAAGAGCTCGGGGAAGCCACGTGTCCTTGTATTAGGGGGGAAGGGTGGGAAGAATCCGAGAAGTGGGCGGAGATTCAAAGAGCCCAGAGGACCAGCTACTCTTGAGGATCCAGGGCAGGTCGTGGGCTCCCCAAGCAGATGCCATCGCCAAGGACCACTTCATTGTGCAAGTTTTCTGGGGGCGCTGCAGAAATTCTGACACAGGGGGACCTCTAGTCTCTTCTTTTCTGCCTTTTTCCAGCTGTGCCAGCACTCAGCGAAAGAACTGACACAGACTGTAGTCCTCTTAAAGGGAACCTTTATCATCAAGGTCCCGTCAGCGAGGTTGTGTAAAAAAGGAGAAGTTCTCACATCATTAACTGAACGATCACTTGTACAGTGAATTCCCACTCAAACGTGCCCCCTGCTGCTTAACCACAGTGTTAGGGGAAGCGCAAAGGTTGTAACACCATTTTTGTTAAATATAAAATAAAATTAACATGCTTTTATAATTTCTAGTTCTATTTCTCATAACAGTGCTCTAAGAATCTACCATGAAATTTTTCTGTCTTGCTTTTTATGAAGGTTCATTCTGCAAGTGGCCTTTCTTCTGTATAAATTATGGGTAAAGAAGGAGGGCCCTGCACACTGTCCACCATGGAAAGGTGGTTTGGGGAGATGTAACTGACCCTCGCACATCTTTGTGGGCCATCCCAGAGAGGACCCTGTCTTCTAGAAAGGACCACTGCCTAGAATTCTAGGCAGAAACTGGCATGTGGTGCTGTGAGGGGTGCTGCCCAGAGGGATGGGGCGGGACATGGATGCTGGGAGAACTGGGGCCCAACTCCAGCTCGGGCTGTGTGTCTGGGATGACAGGCAGTGGGTGTCTGGTCTGCAGGGTCCAGGTTGAGGACCTGTGGGAAGAAAACACTTTTTGATCAAATCTGTCCCTTCCTGGGAGAATTCTGGCAGGCTCTGGGGAGGGTTCCTGGAATTGGCTCTCGGAGGGAAGGACATATTAAGAACCATGTGGGTCACCTGGCGGGGGGACCTCTCTCCAGAGCAGAGATAGGCCTGGTTACCTATTACTCAGAGAATCTGTCTGTCTGGAAGGCGAGTTGCTGAGGGTTGGAATGTGTGTAAAAGGAAGTAGAACAGGTAAGGGATGGAAAGATCAGATCTGATAATATAAAGCAACCTTGAGTGCCTGCCGTATCCCTGGCTATTTGAAAGGAAGGGCCCCTGCTGATCTTTCCCATGGAAGTTACCACGTTCTGCAGGTGCTCTGCAGGGAAAATCAGGCCCGCCAGCTCGGCCCTTCTTAGACTGAGTGGGGGCAGTTTTGCACCAAAGGAGACTGGACTCAGGCCCCACCATCTCTTAAGTCACTGAGCATGGCCTCTGCTCAAAGGGGGCCCTAGCTGCTGCACCCCCGCAAACCGAACCACAGCAGCCCTCTCTCAGGGGTGGTACAGATGCCAGGGAACAGGGGGAAAGCAGGTGCTGGTCCCAGGACACAAGAGGTATGACCTCAGGTGACTATGAGACCTGTGACATCTTACAGTCTCAAGTAAGCTGGACTCTGGGTGCCCGGGGTCTGATGAAACAGTAACCCATGCTGCCTCCCGTTCCCAGGCGAAAGGCCTGCATCATGGAAGGAGCCTGGCACCGATCAGATGCTCTATAAAGGTTTGTCTGATGAATGACTCTAAGAAATCTACCTGGTGTAGATGCTAGGAGTCGGCGTCAAACCTTTCCCTGTGCTCTGAAGAGGGAAAAGGACTCAAAGCTGAGTAGCTTGGGGGAAATGTACATGTGCTGTCCTTCAACAGGGGACCAGGGGCTTAGGAGAGGAGGAACAGGTTACTGTCCAATTACTGTTTCTACTGAAACTGCAAAGATGTGTGTCCTGTGCTGACCCTTTAAACGTCGGGTTGAGAGTTTAGGGCTGTTTTAGGATATGATGGCTTCATTCCAGAAACTTTGTCTGTACTTGAAGCATGAGCCCTGATGAAGCCTCACGTTCAACCAGCATCTGTCATTAGTTTAGTTATTAACAGGCACATGAATGCACTTTGTCAGTAGCTTTAGTAAAACAGTTAAAGTCAAAGAGATCAGAGTATTTAAAGATGATATATTTTAAAAGGAGGAATTCAAAGAAATAAGCCTCTGGGGCCAGCCCCCTGATGGAGTGGTTAAGTTCGTGCGCTCCACTTTGGCAGCCCAGGGTTTCACCGGTTTGGATCCTGGGCACCGACGTGGCACCGCTCATCAGGCCATGCTGAGGCAGTGTCCCACATAGCACGACCGGAAGGACCCACAACTGAAAAATATACAACTATGTACTGGGGGGCTTTGGGGAGAAGAAGTAGAAAACAACAAAGAAGATTGGCAACAGATGTCAGGTGCCAATCTTAAAAAATAAAAAGAAATAAGCCTCTCGATAAACTTGGTCGTTATCTGACTATTTCTTAACTGATATTAGTCACTGCTTAACCTGAACCGGGAAATATCTCAAGACTTGAACAGAACACTTCTTTCTAAGCCACCCCAAGTCTTTGCCCTGGAATAAGATTCCTTCCCTGTTACCAAAAGAAGGTCAGATTTTGCCTTTTGTTTCCCATTTCAGCAACAGTTTCTCTTTTTATCCTATCTGACTTTGGGTTTTTCCTTAATTATGAACAGCTACTCATTCTGAGGTCAATCAATGGGTATTCAGTATGAGCTAGGAGTGTTCGATTTTGCACAGTTGTCAAATATAAGTCAGCCCAAAGAACTCCACCATACTAAGTCAGTGGGCTTGGGGTGGGAAGCAAGAAAAGTGGAGGCTCCTCTCAGCTGGGTGTTGCTTAGTTGGCAACAAAGAATCTTAGATCTTTTCTGGTATTTGTGCTGGAAACAGTATAGAAACTTCTGCTGCGGGCAGCTCCCACTTGGAGTAGAACAATGATCTCCCAAGTGTAGGTGGTATACTTCAGAGAGTTTTTTTTCCTCTTGTGCCCTTCACCCGCGGCTCTGTGAAGCAGAGGGCGGGAGGGAGGGACTGTCTGTGGAAGAATCCGGGTCATCCTTTGAAGGGTGCCATTTGACCCTTGGAGTCAGCAGGGAGGCACAATGCGCTTCTGAACCGCATGACAGTGAATTGCACAAGTTGGCAATATTCTGATTAAAGCTGTACACTTCCTTCCATTCGGCTAAATTTACCAGCCTTTAATGTGAACAACTATCTCCTCGTTCCCCAATAAGAACAAGGTGAAGATAAAGTTCTAATCAGCTTTCACAGCTCCCTCCACCTCTTCTATCAATCATGCGTGGTGCCCTGGAGATCCGAGGACCATGGTTTTCAATTACTGGCAGGTATTGTTCTCTATTGTTGCAAACGACCCTGCTACTGTGAAACATTTTTTCATGTGTTTATCTTCTCTTCCCAACGAGTTCAAAAACTCCTCGAGAGCCCAGCTGGGAGTGAGTACACAGTAGGTACTCTGTAAATGCCTGTCATGTTGAGTGTGATTCTCCAGGACTTCAGCAAGACCACAGAAAACAAGGGAAAATAATATATGCCCCCTTGGGAAATTACTTTGTATTTTATTTTTGACAATGTAGACATGGCTGAGCATACTACCCGGTTTAGACTTAATTTTGTGACTAGGATTCTGAGATCACAGCTAAAACTTACTTTCTTCAAAAGGACCCTGAAAAATACATGAATGCATAACTCCCTCATCCATGCCACTGATGGAAAGATAAACGTATGATCTCTAAATGATGCCACAAAGAGGTCGTGATGATGGACTTGGAGGCAGCACGGCAGGCGTGGAGGATGAGAGCAAATGTGGACAGAGGCTTCCTGTCTCTCTGAAAGCTCGCTGTGGAGGGTGTGGCTGCCTCTTCTCCACTCACAGTAGGCCGGTTGTGCATCATTCACTCAGCTCTGCAGCAAAGAGTGCAGAAGGGAGTGCAAAAGCAATGCAGAAATTAGGAGTCCCTGGCTTGGCTAAAGGTTCAGACCAGCATCTTGTCAAAAGGAGATCTCCACGTGTTCTGTTCAGCTGCTCCAACCCCACAGACTAAGCTACAACTGATGCCTGGGCCCTGTGAGCAAGGTCAGGCCCAGGAGAGGTCTGCATTCAATGGACTATTAAATAATAATGCTAGTTCTCCCTTTAATTGAGCAGCTCTTCTCTTCCGGCCAATAAGCAACGTGATTTTCACACTTTATTCAAATGTTCACAACAAAAATAGATATTAATACTCCTATCTGACAGGTGAGGAAACTGAGGGCCAGAGGGACTGAGAAAACTGTTTATCACACAGTAAGTTTTGGACCCAGGTATTGGACCCCAACTTGACTCCAGTGCTCTTTCAACTCAACCGGTGGTCATTCTGTAACTCTTCTACCTGTTGATTCTTGGTTTATTGCATGGTCCATTCTGAACACCACAATTACAGCTCTCTCTCCAAGGCACTTCCATCACCACATGGGTGGAGCTGAGGTTTCTCTTCCTCAGCTCTTAATATCAGCATCATTAAGAACATGAAATAACAAAGGAGCCACCTGGGTCATGGGAAGACAATGGTTTCCAGTTGAGAGTTGAGTTTTTGTTGTCTATACAAGGAAATTACCTCCTTCTTATAGGAAATCTTGCTAAACAACCCACAGTAAGATTTTTAAAGTTTCTACTTAGAATCGGAGGCAAGAGTCTCTGCAATATGTCTCTCTATCTACCCCCCGCCCTTCTTTCCATGGGCCTGAAGTAGGCTGCTCAGTCCAGAGACCTCTGTATGACATGTGTGGTCTGGCTTGAACTCATGACCCACAAACAAAGCAATGATTGCAGAAGCTGTGAGTTGGCTGAAATGAGGCTTCAGCACAACAGGTTTCTTGGCCTCAAATCATGGCCTATTGGTCCTAGATGGTCCCAGGAAGATCTGGCCAAGCTCGTTGGTATAACTTCTATTTGGGAATGCCAGCTCCATCCACGTCTCAGAGACATGTTCCTAACACAGCCCCTGCCAAAGTGGCGGCAGACCATGTGACTATATTCCTCCTAGTCACAAATGATTGTCCCAAGGGGGAACAGCTGTTTATAGGAAGCCCACTGACTACCCAGCAACCTCTGTACGACATCTGTGGTCTGGCCTGAAATGAGGACCTGGAAAAATAGCCTCTTTCCTCAAGAATTTGAACAAAGAAGTCCTCAAGGAAGATGCAAGTGAGCTGCAGACACTAGATATGAAAGACACTGTAGACCCAGAGTGTGGCAGAGGTGGGCGGTGTCCATCAAATACCCACGTGCTCACCTACAAGTCCCTGCCTCCTCACAATTGGGTTGGAGCTGCATTAGCAAGTTCTGGCCATTGGACAATGAACAGAACCGAGCAGTGTCACTTCTGGGCCAGTGCAGCTAAAAGCAGTTGTGTCTTTTCTATCATTCTGCCCCCTCTCTTGGCCATATGGTCCAGATGGCATAGCTGTAAGATGGAACTCTCTGAGCTATCCCCTAGGAGAGAGCACATACACTGGCACTTTGGCATGGCTTAGCAAATACAGTGATGACCGATATTAACGTTAATATTACTACCACTGTTTGGTGACTGACTGATAAAATGGCAACCAAGGTCAGTCTGTGGCCAGCATGAAGCAATGCAGACCACTGGGGGAGACGGGATACAGACACTCACACTCACCTAGTGAGTGCTTACTATGCACTAGGTCCACTGCCTCATTTGATCCTTATAACAATCCTCATGATAGAGTGGATATTAGCTACCCCACTTTAGAAATGAAAAACTGACAGAGTGGTTAAAGGACATGTCATCTATGGTCTCCAGCATCAAGAGTGAAACCCCAGTTTGACTTCAGCTCATCTGCTGCCCTTTTCCTAACAGGTTCCCTACAACCTTGCCTTTCCCTCTGCCGCGCACAAGGGCCTGCAGTGACACATCCTGACCACAAGGGGCGTCACAAAAGCTACCAGTGCAGACTGGACTGTCTGGGCATCCTCTCTCGGAGCATCAGGGGTACAAGGTCTGAGCAGGAGGGTCATTGTCACCACACATGGGCAGGTGCCCTCGGGAGGTATCACTCCAGGGTTTACAGTGGCCTCAAAACCCGCTACAGCAACCTGGCAGCCAATGAAGCCTGTCACATCTGGTCAGAATGGGAGCCTCACAGCCCACGTCTGCTGTGCATGTGCATAAAATCATCCCCCATCCACAGACAGCACCGTGTGTGCCTCCCCCACGCAGCCTGGACCTCAGTGGTATACTGGGCTGTGTGGGAAGCTGCGCAATCAGAAGTACATTTAAGAAAGAAAAGGAAATGAGAGCCTTCAGTGATTGCAAATTTATATTTTCCTATCACAAGGCCATGTTTCAAAGAGAATTTAAGAGGCTCTCATAGTTTCCAGTCCTTCCCTTCTAACTTTAGAGTGTGAAAGTGAATATTGAAAGCAATGTTTTAGGTCATTTTCTTTTGCTTAAAAAAAGAGGTCCACCTTGATCACTGCCTGATGTTAATAAGTGGAGGATGAGGTGCATTGCCTTAGGGACAAGGCAGATGACAATCTGAAGACCTTGGTACAGATAGCCAAGGGGCTTGGGTGGGGAGCCACCTCCACATCACAGAGGGAAGGAGAGAAATAACAGAAGAAGCCTCATGTCAAGTCAAGAAGGGAAATGAGTTCACAGCAAAGGATGAGAAGAGTCATCAGAGTAAATAACGAGGGCTAGGACTTTCCAAAAAAGAGTTCACAAAAGTTGCCTGGTTAAAAAAAAAAAAAGAAATGCAATTTACAAGGATGGTGATATGGGATTTTAGAATGAGTTATTCAGCATGTGTTTCTATGGGAGATGGGAGGAAAAATAATTTGCGGAAGCTCCCAGGAGGAAGGAACAGGAGAAAAGCCCAACACTGCCAACCTTAGACAGGTCTCTGTGAGATCTGATTACCAATTGTCAAAGTAATTGAGTAGCAAGAGCAGTAAACTACTGCCTCGGGGACATCTCCTTACAGGGCAACCCAGAGCCTGGCCAACAGAAACTGACTGACCCAGTCTCCTAAATCCACCTTTGGCTCCCGTGTTCATCTTCCCACTTAACCTGCAGCAGCCATTTTCTTCAGGGTTAGCAAATAGATTTCATCTGCTCTGCCAGCTCTGCTTGGACCTGAAGCATTACACTGACTGGCGTTCCACAGCAGAAGTGCATCCGCTGAAAACACACAGCTCTCACCCTCCCTTGCAGTAGGGGTGGCCGTGAGACCCGGGTCTTGCCAATGAGATGGAAGCAGCAGTTTGGTGGGTGCAGGAGGTTGAATAGTGGGCCTCAAAGATATGGCCACTTCCAGGACCCTGTGAATGTGACCTTATTTGGAAAAAGGGTCTTTGAAGACGTAGAAATGAAACTGTCCTGGATTATTCAGGAGGGCCCTAACTCCAATGATAAGAGTCCTTACAAGAGACACACAAAGGAGAGACACATGGAGAAGAGGAGAAGGCCAGGTGAAGATGGAATCAGAGATTACAGCAATGCAGCCACAAGCCAAGGAATGCCTAGAGCCGCCAGAAGCTGCAAAAGGCAGGAAACGATTGTCCTCTAGAAGCTTCAGAGGGACCAGCCCTACGACACCTGGATTTCAGACTTCTAACCTCTGGTCTGTGAGAGAACAAATTTCTATTGTTTGAAGCCCCCAAGTTGACGGTAATTTGCTACAGCAGATAGTTAGCAAACTAACAGAGTGGGATTTCCAGGAGAGCTCCTTAAAAGCTGGCAGCCTTTTCCACCCTTTTGTTCATTAAAAGCTGCCCTAGGAGAGAAAGCAGCTATTGGATGAGACTGTGTGGGCCACTGTGAACCTGCAGATTCTTGTGCCCTCCTCTGCGCTGTGGCGTTTGACACACCCCTCACTCGGCTCTCCATCCCAACATGTGACTCTTATCGGCTCAGGTGTCCATGTATGATCTCACCTCTAAGTATGCATTGAACCCATGGTTTAGTCCTAGATTCAGGATCTGGCCTGGAAAGTGTTTGCTCTTCGATTTTTGACGAGGCAGTCCAGTGAATGTTACCTCTCCCCAACTGCTCAGAGAGCACTCGAACTCCTAAAGCTTTCACATAATGTCAAATAATGATAATAAAATAATAATAATAACAACAATACTTTGAGGAGCACAGAGTCTACAGCTCAGTAATTCAGGGCCACAGAATAAGATGTTTGGAAGCCAGATGGAAGAAGGACAAGAGACTTCATGTCTATTATCAAACAGTGAACCCCATTTAGGGAGGATTATGTGTTTTTGAGTATTCAGAGTAATTGCCTCCAAAGCCAGGGGAATGAATAAAATCTTCAGCAAAAAAAAAAAAAAAAAATTGACTGCCTTCAAAATAGTAAATATGCAGTGTCTATACATTTCCAAACAAACATATTTTGATTAAGCCATTAATGCCACTTGATAGCTTTCTCCCTCTCCCTCGGTCTTGCCGAAGGATTTAACATCAAGCAATTCAACAGTGACAGCTGGCGAGAAATCAGCTTTGAGATTTCTCATTAAAAGTAAAGCTGTGTTAGTAGCCAAATACTTGGAAATGTGAAATGTTAAAATTTAATGGTGTGGAAAAGGCTTATTCTAACTTTGCAGATTGTACCATCTTTGTGAAAGTTGGTAGAAAATACCAACTTGGGTTGTGGAAGGCCCAGTGCAGTTGTAAAAACAACAGAAGGAGGTATCCAGCAAGCTGCAGTACTTAATATGGTTGGTTTGTGGAGTTCTTGAAACCTCCACTTGGCTCTCACGGTTGCACAGAATAAAGCTCCTCATTGGTCTCTGCGTCTTCGCTCCACACTCTCACCATTACTGGCCTTTCAGCTGAACAGACAAATTTATTCAGCTTATATTATCTTTCCAGGGCTGTTTTCAGGAATATTCTGCCCAATGTCTTATATCACTGCATTCTGCTTAGCATTTAGGAAATTCACTTCTCTGAGAGGAATAGCAGGAAATAAAGTTTCATTGTATTTTAGATGAAGAACAAAAATACAACGGCTCACATCCAATGTAATCAAAGCTGCCCATTTGCATTTTGGGGAAATAATTACATTCTTTATCTCCTGATCTTAAATCACTTCCTGAAAACCCCCAGCACCTGTGACAATGAAAATGTACAAGTACGCAAATTACTCACTGGATCCCTTCTGTAGACTTTAATGCTGGCAGCTTCCAGCCTTATAACTGCCCCGGATTGAGGATGGTTGGGAAGAGGGGTACCTGTGGGTTCTCCAGCCCACCCCATCTATTTCTTTACCAGAATTTGAAAGCACACGTGCAACTATGTATCCATTTGAGTACTTTGTGTGGTTTTACCTAAATGTTTCCTATGAATGTGCCTTACCTCCTCCACTTGCTTGCATGCTGCTCAAGGGCAGGTACAGATGGCTGAAAAATACTAGCTGCTATTGTTATTATCCTGACCATGGTTATCCTAGGGAAACAGCAGCTCCTAAGTAAGGCTGGGCAAAGAAGCCCATAAGCAAAGAAGTGGAAAGTCCAAACCAGACGGCTGGTACCTCCCCAGTTTAAAGGCGGGCTGGAGAGGGGAAGGGCTGTTGGGCTTGGAGACAGGCAAACCCGAGCTCCAGCCCCAGCGCTTCTAGTTTGTAGGCCTGGATAAGTCACTCAAGCCCTGAGGCTTGGCATATTCACATAAAAAGTGAAGGTAATAGTACAGTTGTTATGATATTAGAAAAACATATATAAACTCCCTGGCACATTGTAAGTACTCAAAAAGTGTCCATTCACTTGAAGTGATAATCCTACAATATCATACCCAATATTGGGGCTGGGAGGAGCCAGAGAGCTCGGCCAGTCAATCCCCCATCTTACAGAAGAAGAAACCGAGGCTCAGAGAAAGAAGGTGGAATGGACAAGTTTAACCAGGGCTGTCTACTCAGGGTTAATAACAGAGCAAGGGCGAGAACCCCAGTCTCCTGCACCCAGACAAGAGCTCTACCCACCCCTCTCTACTGTCTCTTCCACTTCATGCCTCTCCAAACAGAATATCAAGTCCAAGAGGATGAGAACCCTTCTTATCTTCTTTCTCCCACAGCACAGCTGACTAGACCACAGACTCCTCGTGAGATGAAACAAGACCAACTCTGAACCAAGAGCCCAGCTCCACTGCTCGGCTTCCATCATGGGCCACATCTAACTCTGGGCATTTTCGAAGGAGGATTTCACGGATCTCCACCTGCACTGAAGCACATGGCCAGCTAATGATCCTAGATGATATGGTCCTGGATCACAACCTAGAAGACTTCCCACATCCGACTATCACAAGAAGCAGCCAGGGGAATGGGGGCCAGCCAACAAAAGAGTGGACTACCAGGAAAGTATTCCATTCCGAGACTCTCCCAGCACCCCACCACCAGTGCCACAATCGGTCATCAGAGCCGTACCCCTTCCAGCTATGACATGTATCCTCTGGCACGTCCCAAATGCTCTTGAGAGACATAATGTACTATAAGCCATTAATGTCAATTAATCAGAAACCTTCCACTGGGAAAGCTGGGAAACTTCTAAGCAGAACATGATTTTCATCAGATAGCAGTGGCTTGAGAGGGGAAGGAGCAGGAATTAGACGCAGAATTAGTTATGCCCTGAGCTGTTCGGAGAACTAGGGACAGCATGAAACCACAGGACACCAGAGGGAAAATGAGATTTCAGGAGCAGGAAGGCAGGAGAAAAGACGATGCAGTCTGAGAACTCTGAAACTGGACTTTGAAGTCATTTGGTAAAAATCAAATTACTTTCCCTTAGAATCTGGTCTCTGGGAAAGGAGCTTTTGTTTTTCCAAGAAGCTGACTAAATCGCCATCCAGTGTCCTCAAATTTCCTCATCTACCCATTGTGTCTAATCTCCTAGGAGGGCA
The DNA here is from genome assembly GCF_037783145.1 of Equus przewalskii. Taxonomy (NCBI): domain Eukaryota; kingdom Metazoa; phylum Chordata; class Mammalia; order Perissodactyla; family Equidae; genus Equus; species Equus przewalskii. The sequence continues at coordinate 76,149,701 of NC_091845.1, read as the reverse complement.
GCTCGACACAACTGTACAACCATTAGAAACAAGAGCCCATCGCAGACAAATAAACAGCAACCCACTCACCACAGTGTGGGCGCCAGCTAGTAGCTCCATTGCTTCTGAGTCCTAAAGCTAATTTAGAGTTTAGAGTGGCTGTCGCTGTCCTTAGAAAACACAAAGCACTAAAGAGACACAGATGTTTGTCACTGGTCAGTAACACGGTCCCAAGCCCCCAGGTGTTCTCATCCAGCCACTCACTCTTCCTCTCCGGTTTTGTCCAGAAATTTTAGTGTAGTGCCACCGTCAGAATCAGGACATGAGGCAAGGGCTCCGTGCACTTTATGAGAACTTGGGGGTGTTTGTAGCTGAAGTGGAATAATATTAATAATCACGCCAAGGCCTGATGCTAATTATCACATGAGGCAGAAAATGCATGTTGCTCACTCTCCGTTAGCTGACGTTAGCAGGAGTGGAATAGTTGTAAACAGTGCACTGGTTCCTCAGTTCTCCTCCAGCGACACTGGGCTTCCTTCCTGTGTCAAACACCCACACACAACGTCCCGGTTAGCAAGAGAGGGGTACCATCTAAGTAATTTTTAATTTTTGATGTTTGGCTTGAGAGCATCAAAGAATATGGTCAAGCAATCTGGTGTACCAAATAAGGGACATGGCCACCTGAGAAGACAGTTTTGGAGACTGTCCTCCCCACACTGTAGTAATTCACGGAGAGCTTTCAGACCAAAAGGCAACCTTGCAAGTTAATTTATTCTACCACTCATTAACATTCTCTCCATCATGACTGCTCCTAGCCCCAGATATCCTTAATATATGAGCAGTTATGGTGTGGTGTTGGGAGGGGGACAGAACTAATCAGAAAGGGTTAGAGAAATTTATCTCATAAAATCTTTGTGAAAGTTTCTTGTAGGGTTGAAGACACCACCAGCCTCCCATAATGTGGGGCCATCATGCAGTCAATAAAATCTGCTTAAGGTTCTCTAATCAGTCTTGGTCTTAATTTAAGTCACTTCAAGACCTCAAAAGGGCAGTGTAGTCCCACTGGTTCTGGCAACGACTATGTCCTGGCTGCAGCAGGATCACTGATGTGTCAGAACGTCGTCACTCATGCAAAGTTAGTTCGCTGCAAATGAAACCTCCACAAGGAGCAGATTGTGTTCAAGAGACCTCAGAAAACTGCCAAAGAGAGCTTAACGGCAGTGTAACTTGGGGGCACAGACATTGGGAGAGGGGGGCTCTTGTCTGCTTTTTTCCAACATTTGTCTGCCACTGCTGCCGCAGACTGAAGGATATAATATTAACATTGCACAACACTCTAGCCGCTTCATTTAGGCATTTATGATGTTGCATTTTTAAATTAGAAAGAGTTTTGAGCGCTGAACATTTCATTTGCTAATATGTTTTTCCTTTCTTCCCTACAGAGGCTCCTGCACCATTTGAAATAAAAATTCATTTCCTTGAATACATGGAATTGATGCTAATTAAAATGCCTGTGAGAGTTAAAGGAATCAACCAGCCCCAGGAAAATATAAGGTCAATTTTATTTTTCAAAGGGCATGGAGAGAAATTAAAATGCCCTTAATTCAAGTCATAGATTTTGTAGAATTTGAAGAGATTTTACAGCTCCTCTAGGAAAGTAAGAGAAAGGGCACGGCTCTGAAGCCAGACAGACGCAGGTTTGGCTTGGCTGTGCCCCTTTCTGAGTCTGTGACCTTAGTCAAGGTCATCTGCCCCCCACCCCACTGGATTAGGAAGATGTGTTAGCCAGGAAGGCCTGGCTGTCAACTCCATGCAGCATGTGCTTCTGCTTTACCCGAGCATTTGGGGTTGGGAGCTGGTGTGTCGCTTAAAAGAAGAAGAATATTAGTGACAGCAAACCAAGTCAAAGCTCTGTTATTGAGAAGAGTGTGAATTTCTCCTATGGAATCGATGGGCTGGTTTCAGAAGGGGCTGCATCCTCAGCCATGAGATCCTCTACTGTGGATCCCCAGGTGACTGTGAATCCCCCAAGTGACTGTGGATCCCCAGGTGACTGTGGATCCCCCAGGTGATCATGGATCTTCTAGGTGATCATGGACCCCCAAGTGATCGTGGATCCCCCAGGTGACTGTGGATCCCCCAGGTGATTGTGGATCCCCCAGGTGATCCTCGATCTTCTAGGTGATCATGGACCCACAAGTGATCATCGATCCCCCAGGTGACTGTGGATCTCCCAGGTGATTCTGGATCCCCCAGGTGATCATGGATCCCCCAGGTGATCGTGGATCTCCTAGGTGATCATGGACCCCCAAGTGATTGTGGATCCCCCAGGTGACTGTGTATCCCCCAGGTGATTGTGGATCCCCCAGGTGATTGTGGATCTCCTAGGTGATTATGGATCTCCTAGGTGATTGTGGACCCCCCAAATGACTGTGGATCTCCCAAGTTATTGTGGATTCCCCAGGTGATTGTGGATCCCCCACATTATTCTGGATCCCCCAGGTGACTGCAGATCCCCCAGGGAAGTGAATCCAACAGTGTAGTCACTCCCATGGTCCCTTCTTAGATTCTTTCCACATCTGGAGACTATCTGCACTTTTATTTTCTCTTTGTTCTTACTATTTATTTGACTTCTTATAAACTCACTTTACTGAGTTATCCTCGTCTTAAGACGTTATTACTTGCATCCTAGAAATAACAGGTTTGACATGCTAATGGTATACATTTTAATACAGAGTGAAATAAACACAGAACTGTAAACGAAGCCTGTTTACCCTGTGCCATTCAAAATCACTTTGCCATATGCTTGTGGGGAAACACTTCTCGAGGGGAGGTACAGTGGAAGATCACTGTGGTTTCTTCCCTCCGCATCTTTAAAATGATCAGACCACTGTCACTCCCCACGCCTGCGGACACTGAGGCTGAGTCCACCCCACGCTCTGCCAACCCGCAGTCCTTGGCCTCGAGGGACATTGAAACAACACCCAGGAATGTGAAATGTGCACAACTCGGAGGGGACCCGAGGGAAGCTGGACTCCAGCACTGAAGGATGAGTGGGAAGCAGGAGGGAAGGGGGCCAGTGGGAGAGAGGTTCAAAGAAGAGACTGAGAGGGGAGTCGAAAGGCAGCAAGCACATCTTCCAACCAAGACAGGTGTGCAACATCTCTGGGCCGCCTCCTAGCTGGGTGGCCTGGTGCCACTACTTATAACTTCAACTACCCTTTACTTGACTGTAAGTAGACTCTGGTTCTTACTTAGCCTTAAGTAATAATAATATCTGTGAAATAATGGCTTGGGGAGCAACCACAGTGGGCAATGCCCGTGCCCCGTCAGCTGAGGAAACCTGGGCTGTGCTGCGGGTGAGGGAGTCACGTAGCAGAAAGGGCCTAAAGCCTGCGACCTTTACGCTCCCTCTCTCTCTCTCCTCTCTGTCTCTCTCTCTGTTTCTCTCTCTTCCCCCGCTCTCTCTGTACAGCTCTGCAGCTCCCATCTGAACACCATGGGTATCAAAGGGCTTAGATCCTCCCAGGAGCCCAGATGGTGTACACACAGCGTGGGGAAGGATAGATGGGTCTGGTGGCTCCAGAAGAGCAAAGCGGCACCCACCCACCCTTCGGTCCTGGTCCTTGGCCCCCTGGCTGGCTTGCTCAGAGAGGAGGACTCCCTGCTACGAAGAGCATCCACTCTCCAGACAGCACCCGACTCGCCTTCCCCCCTGACGGCCGGAGACACAGTGTGCAGGGCAGGGGCGGGCGGAGGCTCTCTCAGGATTATCTTCTCTGGCACGCAGCCCCTTCTCTGAACACAGAGGAAGATAAGCACTGAGCGAGCTCATAGTGGGCAGAGCTTTCTCTGTGAGTGCAACCCCCAAGGGTTGTAAGTGACTTGTTTGAGGCCATGGAGGCAAGAATCAGGCATAGGTCATCTGACTCCCAGCCACTGCTCTCTGCAAAGTGACTTCATCTCAGTGTCCGGAACCCCCAGCCTGGAGCACACGGCAGTGCCCGTGCACACAGGCCCAGGAGCCCTCCACCCTCAGTGGGCACCCACTCTGCCTCCCAGCTCTGTTACCGCAGGCAAGACCTTCAAACTCACGAAGACTTGATTCCCCATGGGAAAAACAGTAACTTCTCCAGGAGGAGAGGAATAACGTTTGTAAACACCGTGCACCTGCTAAACGAACACCAGCTTCTTGCCATAAACTGTTCTCTACTCCCGCCTGGGGCTCAGAGCAAAACATGGCATCGGTGTCATCCTGATCCTCTTATCAAGCTGCACTTTGCTCCTGGCAGGATTACCCAGCTCGTCCAAAAGTATGTTCCCAGGGGACGATTCTGAGACGATTCCTCAGCCAATTAAACAGTGAGACCACATCCCAGGGCTAAACATTTCCACAAGGCCGGGAGGTTTGAGGGGCACACACCACAGTCCCAGGAGCCCGGCAGTCTCATCGAGTCGGATTCGGAATCACTCCCACAGCCTCCAGGACAGACTCGGAGGGAGCCGCGGATCCAGGCGCAGGCAGGAAGCCCAGGACGCACTCGCTTTAAAAATCCCACAGGTGATTTTGAGGCACAGCCAGGCTTGAATAATTGCATCCTTGTTTGTTCAACAGACATTTACTGAACACCTACTATGTGCTGGGCAGTACTGGGGCCTGGGAATACCAGAAGATGGGAAATCAGACAAAGCAAATGAAAATCGCGTTATTATGCAGCGAGGCAATAAAGGTGAATGCAGGGGGCTGCTGTTCCCATTCAGAACCGAAACCTAAGACACTATGTAACTTTCAAGTGCATCATCAACAGAATCCCTAATGGGATATTGTTCCTTTTGGGTTTCCTGTCTTTCTTGCCCATGTTATGTCCAGTCTGCCTCTGAGCCTTAACTCCCCCTTCAGAAACTTCACTGCTCTCCCTAGACTAAATTTGCCCTATTCTTCAAAGATCACATTCAGCCTCACCTCCTCCAGGAAGACTTCCCTGGCTGGTCTAGCCCTCTCCTCCCATGAGAATTCATTGTTCCCTAATTACATTCTGTGTGCTAGTATGTGTCTCCAACAGGACTGAAATTCCCAGAGCAAAGGTGTCATGATTTCATCTCAGCTCTCCCACACATCACCTGACACCATGCTAGACACCAGTAAGCATTTGACCTGCATGTGTTCATTCTTTGATAATGCCTTTTTTCTCATTGACCCTGAATGGAACAGACTGATCAATATAGAGAAGCTGAAAAGGAAGACCCCCCCCCAAATGGAGGAGCCTGGAAAATGCAGGGCTTCACTCCTCTTCATGTCTTGGATGTGTAGAGCCTGCTGAACTAGTGCGCTCCTTTCACCACCAGGCACATCAGAAGGGCTATTCTGGGACCAGTGCCCTCCTGGAGAAGCCAGGGTGGGGCACAGCATCGAGGGCCTTCCCTGAGGGGAACACCTACGTGTTCAATCAGGGCACTCGGAGACCACCTGATCCAAGGTCAAATCTGATATTCTTAGCCAAGAGGGGAAGTCAGAGGTCAACCCCCAAAAAAGCAGAAGGACCAACCTTGATTCCTGAAGGGCACACAAAGCCATCCATGGAAAAACAAGCCCTGAGCAGGAATCCCAACAGGTCTGGGCAAGCGGAACACAAGGTGCAAAGGTGAGCAGAGACCGGGGCTCAGGCAGCTTGTTTAATTGAGTTCAGCCTGTGTCGTCCATGAGTAGCCTCTAAGCTGACAGATGCCCAGGAGGCTGGGACACAGACTAAGGAGACTGAGAAAATAGGAGAATCAGGCAAGCACCAGTGAAATCCCATTTGTATGTTTTACCTCAGATATCCTTTTGCAAACTGTGAGAATCTCGCCCAGGGAGAGACCCCAGGATGCTGCGTGACACCACATCCACCACAGCGGGTCATGTCAACCGGCATTGAAGGTCTCCCAGGCACCTCAGAGACATTGGGGTGGAAGGATGTGGAGTTGGCGGGAGTGAGAGCAGGGACCCAAGTGACAGCTGCCATGGAGAGCTGGCCTCCTTTGCTTTTCTGCAGTTATAATTCTGTGAAGGTCAGCTCAAATGTCAGTGTTGACTTAGTGGACATAAATGTGAAGTGGGGTGAGGGATTGCGGCTCAGCTATATTCTAGATTAAAAATACAAGACTTTCAGAAAAATGTCTCCCCCAGCAAGTTATGGCATGTCCAGGTGTCGCATAAAAGCCAACCTTGATATACATATTCTGCACAAGAATAAAGGAGACTCTGGATTATAAACTCTGTCTGGAACTCATTGTCTGGCCATTATCAGAACAAATCCCATTCTCAGATAATGGACATCTGTTAAATCTTCCACTGTTAATAGAAAATGCTGCCTGTGGGACAGAGACTTTTATGACAGCTCCATCTCTTCCGTGATAAAAGTGTTCTAAATCTTATTTTAACCAAGTGATTGTGTTTGCATCTGGTTTTCTTAGGGGGAAAAGAATAATGGGCCACAAAAGAATCCGAGTCAGAGACGTCGCAGCACAATGAAGGGCTGCGGAGAAACCAAACTCTCCTGCCTTCAGGCTTCCGTCCAGACCACGGAGATCAATGGCTCCAAACTCCTTAAAATCCAGACTGCTGAACCTGGGCTAGGAGACCCACAGGGGTAAGGCCCGAGTCTGGCCCCACATTACTGCCACCCCTGCAATTTATACTCTAACCATGCCAACATTTTCAAGTTTCCCAAATGTTCCAGACGTTACCATATCTCCCCGCCTCGCCATATACTGCTTTCTCAAACTCCATCCCATGCTACAAACAACTTACCTCCCCCAGTCAACCCCAAGCTCACCTCCTCTGAGAAGCTTTCAGCGACATTTCTCTCCCATCTCCGGCTGGTTAGGTGTCCCTTTGGGACCTGCAGCACCGAAGGATGCTCTGTCTGTAAGCCTCAATCTGACTGTGCAGCTGTGTTTACCTCTTTGTTTCTTCTGCTTGACTTTGAAAGTACATGCCCCCAAAACAGGGTCTATCTTATTCACCTCTTTATCCACAACACAACAACCCAGCTCAGGGATGACTGGATGGCTAAAGGGATAGATGGCTGCATGGATGGGGAGAAGGATGGGCTCATCTGAGAGAATGATTCTGGGAGGTAGAAAAAGGGACCATTCCAATGCAGAACACTGAGAAACGGTTGAAAAGGTAGAGGATATTATAAATTTACCTAGAATCTTAAAAAGATAAATTCAACAAGAAGCATGGCCACAATTCATATTTTTAACCTTTAATAGGCTCACTTGCCTGGTCCTTGACCACGCCCCTACCTGGACTCTGTCCTAATCTCAACGACCTGTCCCTTGACCTTCTGGGAAAACTTGATCCAATATCGGGGTCTTCTTTCTACCTCATTCCCTGAAACTCAACAAAGGCAAAATGGGCACATCGCAATTCCTGTCTGCTTGGTCTTAAATGACACCGGTTCCTGATCCAGAACTTCACCCCAACTCCCAAATCGTGTCTCAGATGTCAGCTATGATCCTCATCCCTCCGTTTTTAAAACCTTCATAAGACAAGAGGTTTTCAAACCATCTCTCGTGTGAGCAGTGACCTGGGTTTGAATTCAGGCTCCGCCACTTGCCCGCTGAGCAATCTCAGGCAAGATATTTGAGTTCTCTAAACCTCGGCATTTTATCCATACAGTAGAGATGATCATAGTGAGACCTGAAGAGGCTGTTGTGAGGAGTAAACGAGACTGAATGAGGAGCTCTCAGAACTGTGTGTGATACACAACGACACTTAATACGTCACTAGGATCCATCAAAGGCAGCTGTGGAATAACAGAGAGCAATGCCTGAAGATGAGGCAATGGCAGAAGTCTTAACTTTCAGGAAATGTGACAGCATGGATTAAAAAATACGTATCATAAGACACACAGTGACGCCCAGGAAAATTGTAAAAATCATCTTAAAGAGATGGCTTATAAGCCCTTAGAAAAGAAAGTGGTAATCCTGAGGACTAAAAATGAACTTATTAATGACAAATATACCAGGCTAACCTTAGTCCCTTCACTAGATTGAGGTCAAGGGTATGCATTAATAATTACAATAATGGAAAACATTTACACTGCACCTACTATGTGCCAGACACCATTCTAAGCTCTTTACACACATTAGGTGATTCTATCTGCAGGAAAGCCCTATAAGGTAGGTGCTATCAATATCTTCAATTTACAGATGAAGATATTGAGGCCTAGAGGGTTAAAGTAATATGCCTAAGACCCCCAACTGCAGGAAGTATCAGAGCTGGGATTTGAATTGAAGTGCAGCTCCAGAGCTTGTGATCTGTGCATTACACACACTACCACTCTGCTATCCCAGCTCACAGCAGACATTGCTAATCAATGTCGCACACACTGTCACTGAGCAGAGGTACCACCTCCAGGTAGTACTTCAGAGGGATCACATCTAGTCTGTTGGCATTGTCACCCCAGAGGAGATCTCTTCGCCATTCCTGCCATTGGCATAATATGTCCAAATGTCCTTAAGGTAGTCGGCAAAGTCTAATATTGATATTCTTATGAATTAAGTGGAAAAGAGCCCAGGATAGAGTTGCAGTTGGTTGAACACATATAAAGACATCACACTTCTCACTAATGGGTCAATGCCCATCCGAGGGAATCTCCAGGAGTAACCCCAGAAAATTGGAACTGCTGCTGGTTTCATGTAGCCTGGTTGATGGAGGATTTGCCTGAAGGGCTAAGGCACAGGCTCTGGTGAATACACAACTGTGTCACCCAGGAGGTCGTAGTTCAAAACCTCCTCTGAGGCTACAAAGCCTGGGGAGTGTGCAGGGGCCAGGTTTTCAGTCTCTAGACCCAGTTTATTGAGCCTGTATTCACTCAGGCTTGTGTGGGATCCTGGGGCAGAAATGGAGGAAGGGTCACAAGAGGAAGCAGAGCCTTGGCTGGGATGTTGAGAGCCAGGAGTATCAAAGTGACACCTGAGTCTCACCAGATGGAGCCAGCACCTAGCCACAGACCACTAGTTGTGTCAGCTCTCTGGAGAGAGTGAGTTGCCCCCAGAGGACGTGGATTCTCATAAAAGGTGTCCACAGCCCACTAGCCCCTCCCTGCTTCAAGGAGAGGGTGGTCCCAGAAGGGCAGGGCTGTGAGCAGAAGACTTGGAGCAATGTCCCTAGTATGCTGAATATCAGCTTATACCACAGCCCTGCCTACGTACACACAATGAGGAAAGCAAGCGGATCTAATGCTGGTCAAAAACACTGTCCCCGGGAGACAGGGAGGCTTTCCAGTTGCTGGCAGGAGAAGGCTCCTGTGCAGACAGATGAACAAAATGCTCCAATCCGCCATTTTTCTTTCAGTGCAACAATGCAACCGCAATGACATCCATCTGTTTGTTGATTTCTTTTCTAAGGCAGAAAATGAGGTGTCCACAGAGACCCCGGATGCATAATGCATAACATTTGCAAACAAAATCAACCCTCAATTAACTGTACCGGCTGAGGGAGGCTGCAAGAATCCAAAGTATCTGACAATCCTCGCAAACTTCCATTTCTCTTTGGGAATGCTGGAGTGGTAAACAGTGGGAGATTCAGACACACACAGAGGAAACAAACTCAAGGATTACACATGCTGTGTATATGTCACACTCACATATACTTACACACAAGCACACACACTCGTACTTACATGCACACACACACAGGCACACAGGTTGGTTGAGGCCTAACTCAAAAAGCAACTGGGCTCCATTTGGAGGGCACTGCATTCCCTGTCAGTGGACGGGGGTGAGCAGCGGTGGGCAATACTTGCTGCAGATGTTGGCAAGGGGATTCAAGTATCTGAGGGGAGGATTGCCTTCAGGCTTCCCTCAAGCCCCTAGAATTTGTGCTTCTGGAATTTTCTCAAGTTCAATAATAGGTTGTATCCTACATCATTGTGTCTTATACCATGGGTATATCAGAGACACCTCAAATATTGTCTCCTTGAACCTGTGAATTGGGTAAAACAGCCATAAAACAGCAGCACATTCTATCACAGTGTCTGCTGGCTTGGTTTCTGACAGATGTTGGCAGACTCTCAGCTACTGTAGGAAATCAGATTTTGTCAGGCAGCTGGAATACATATGAATGCATATTTATCCATATACACCCCCACTCCTCACCTCAGTGAAAGGCCATAGATACTAAAGAACTTACCAGAACTCACAGCTGGTTAAGGGCTTTGCTGAACAGGAACCCCATCTTCCCATTCCCTGCCTGGTACCCTGGCCACTTCCTTGGGCTAGTAAGAAAGGAGGCTGTGCTTATTTATGTAATATGATCACATCCTCAGTCCCAGCCCCATACACACTTCTCCATCTTTTGGTCACCAGCACGGAGTAGTGATGTTGCAAGCATGCGTTGGTGCCTCTCAGGAGGGCAGGAGGAGGATGCACATGTGCCCCATTTGCCACAAGAAAGGCAAAAGGCAATCCAGATACGCTGACTTATTGGTTTTTGACCTCCTGCTCCTCTGGGGTTGTATACAGCATCACGAAGTCTACAATCCCAGATCAAAAGAACCTGCTACTCCTCTTTGGTAAGAGCCTTCTAAAGGCAATGAAGAATGTCTCCTACTGATCTCTGGTTTATGTGACACATCAAAAATACCATATCAGGAGTCCACCTTTGATAGCTACTGAATGGAGGCAGAGGATCACAGCTTACTATTTGAAAAAGGAAAGAAGGAAAAAGTCCTCAAAAAAGATTACTGAGCTTAGGACACATGGATGCCAATGTTCTCACTCCTGTTTATTTTAGTACCCACAGCTGTATCCTCCTCCAGGTGCCTCTTAGGCAGCGTTTCCACCAGAATTGGGTAGTATTTCTACGCTGAGGGAGGACTCCCGAGCAAGGCTAGACTCAAAGCCAGCAGATGGGAAATCCTAAACTGAAAACACAAATGCACCACGCACCGCGCAACACAAGAACTAGGTTCTGCCTCTGGAAATGCAAAGACACTCTGGAACAAGGGATCCGGGGGTGTTAGAAGATTGGAGGGACAAAGTGTGGCCATTGGTTGGAGAGGGAAAAAACAGCAGACATCTGGATGTCCTGGAATGGCCAGAATTGCTGACTGGAAAGGCCTGGTTTTATTTTCAATCATTCATCCATCCAAACATCTATTAATTAATTCATCCATTCATTCATCCATCCAGCCATTTATTTGATACAAATTAATCAAATAGCAACATAGTAGACTTGCCACTATGCCAGGTACTGGGCACAGAGTGGGGCACAAGTTACATCACCCTTACCTCATATTGCTTACAATCTTGACAAGGAGACATAAAACATTAAAATCATGGATTGGAAGGATAAATATAGTTAAAATGTCCATACTACCTAAAGCAATCTACAGATTCAACACTATCCCAATCAGAATCCCAATGACATTCTTCACAGAAATAGAACAAAGAACCCTAACATTCATATGGGGCAACAAAAGACCCAAAATCACTAAAGCAATCCTGAGAAAGAAGAACAAAGAAGGAGGCATCACAATCTCTGACTTCAAAACATACTACAAAGCTACAGTAATCCAAACAGCATGGTACTGGTACAAAAACAGTGCACAGATCAATGGAACAGCATTGAAAGCCCAGAAATAAAACCACACATCTATGGACAGCTTATCTTCAACAAAGAAGCTGAGGGCATACAATGGAGAAAAGAAAGTCTTTTCAACAAATGGTGCTGGGAAAACCACATGTAAAAGAATGAAAATTGACCATTATTTTATACCATTCACAAAAATAAACTCAAAATGGATCAAAGACCTAAAGGTAAGACCTGAAACCATAAGGCTTCCAGAAGAAAATATAGGCAGTACACTCTTTGACATCAGTATTAAAAGGATCTTTTCGGACACCATGTCTTCTCAGACAAGGGAAACAATAGAAAGAATAAACAAAGGGACTTCATCAGACTAAAGAGCTTCTTCAAGGCAAAGGAAACAGGATTGAAACAAAAAAACAACCCACCAATTGGGAAATAACATTTGCAAGTCATATATCCAACATAGGGTTAATCTCCATACTATATAAAGAATTCACACAACTCAACAACAAAAAACCAAACAACCCGATCAAAAAATGGGCAGGGGACATGAACAGACACTTCTCCAAAGAAGATATACGGATAGCCAATAGACACATGAAAAGATGCTCATTATCACTGATCATCAGGGAAATGCAAATCAAAACTACACTAAGATATCACCTTACACCCGTTAGAATGGCAAAAATAACTAAAACAAAAAGTAACAAATGTTGGAGAGGTTGTGGAGAAAAAGGAACCCTCACACACTGCTGGTGGGAATGCAAACTGCTGCAGCCACTATGGAAAACAATATGGAGATTTCTCAAAAAATTAAAAATAGAATACCACATGACCCAGCCATCCCACTACTGGGTATCTATCCAAAGAACTTGAAATCAGCAATTCTAAAAGTCCCATGCACCCCTATGTTCATTGCAGCATTATTCACAATAGCCAAGACGTGGAAGCAACCTAAATGCCCATCAACTGATGACTGGATAAAGAAGATATGGTATATATATATATATATATATATATATATATATATATATATATATATATACAATGGAATACTACTCAGCCATAAAAAAGGATAAAATTGTCCCATTCACAACAACATGGATGGACCTTGAGGGTATTATGTTAAGTGAAATAAGCCAGAGAAAGATGAACTCTGTTTGACTCCACTTATTTTGGAAGTTAAACATGTAGACAAAGAGAACAGATTAGTGGTTACCAGGGGAAAGGGAGGGTGGGGGGTGGGCACAAAAGGGTGAAGTGGTGTACCTACAACATGACTGACAAGCAATAACGTACAACTGAAATTTCACAAGGTTGTAAAATATCATAATCTCAATAAAAAGTTAAAAAAATATTCAAATCATCACACAAGCAGATCAGTGAAAACTGTGATAAATGGTATGACAGAAAAGTTCAAGCCACAAATGCTTATAAAAATGACCCCCATATAGTATTCAGCAATCAAAAGGCTTCCATGAGGAAATAATATTTCTGCTAAGACCTACTGGAGGTTGATGTTCCAAAGGAAGGTAAGACGGACCCAGGCAGAGGAAATAGCATGTGCAAAGGCCCTGGGGTAGAGATGAGGATGTTGTGAAGGGCTGCACCTATTAGGAAAGTACACAGATTTTCTGCACACTCCAAGCCCTGTGCTCATTACTGAGACAAACATGGACCACATATAAAAGATCCAGCCTGGATATGAGTTCACTGCAGCCAGGGACCATGCACAATTCCTCCTCGTATCCTCAGCAACTAACACAGCCCCTGGCAAAGGTCAAGTCCCAGAATGAGTAATAAGCAGGAAACTACGGTAGATCATGGGAAGGTTCATGGATTGAACTAAGGATTTGAAGAAGCACAGAAAATAGCAAGGGCACTCCAGAAAGGGGTTGGGGGCAAGAGCAGAACCTGAAGGCATGATGGGGTGTGATGGAGACCAGGAAGCCACTCCTCCGCTTGGAGGGGTGTGTGCAGAAGCACTAAACTGTGGGCAGAGGCGTAGAGAAGTAAACAGGAGTCAGGTTGCAGAGCACCTTAAGATCCAGGGTGAACCTACCTCACTCTGATCCCAGAAATGAGACAGAATGGAGACACACCCATTCCAAGGATGCAGCTCCCAGACTCCTCTGCCTGCCACCTGCAGAGCCTGGAAGCAGGGCCCACCCGTTTCGCAATAGGTAAACCCCAGTGCAAAAGGCCACGTGCATTGCCATCATTCCCCCCGCCCGCCCTCCAGATGCAGCACACAGCCCCCTGAGGGCAAGGAGGAGCAGAGAAGGCGAGAAGAGCCAGCCACAGGGGAGGAACCGAGCGCCCTCAAATGACGTCAGGAGAAAGTGCACAGGGAGGAGCGGGAAGGATCGCACACCTGCATCCCTCTGCTGCCCTGCGGAGCCAAACCACACCGCTGGAGATGCCCCTCCCTGGGCCCCCACCTGCCACGAGTCTGGAGCTGTAGTTGGCCCCCACCTGCTGCTCCAGTTGAGGACTTTCAGCCCTTCCAGCCTCCTAACAGGCTTGTTGTCTCCAAAGACTGGAGAGCAACGCCCTGCCCTACACTCACTCCGGGCCGCTGGAGGGCGGTGAGCAATGGAGTGGATTACAGTTAGTAAAGTGCATCAGTCAGTAGGTAGTTATAACTGCCTTTAATATAAAAAATAATAATAAATAAGTTAAATCCAGAGGGGTTTAGCAACTTGCTGAAGGCCAAACAGCTATTAAGTTGCAGAGCTTGATAATTTAACTCCACGCTCTCTCTGATCTGCAGCGTAGAATGGCGGCTAAACCCAGTGGGTCAAAATGAGCAGAGCTCTACCGGGCAGATCCTGTTGTCCACCTCTCTGGAGAGTCCAGAAGGTGCTACCAAACGAGGTAGGGGTGGCATGATACTGGGGCACAGCTTGGCAAAGGGGAGGGGAAGGAGCAGAGGGAAGGGAAGGGGAGGACACGAGTGGGGCTGGGGCGGGGGAGTGGGGGTGAGGAATTTGCCAGTGCGACCCGCCAGCGCCTGGGGCTGCAGCACAGACACCCAGCAATTTCCTCTCCGGATTCCCTACTAAATAAAATAAATGTCTCTGCCTCATGTCACAGTTTGCATTTTCAACCTGATTCATGGGGAAAGCATTGGCAGGTAATCTTTATCCGTTTCAAGTGTTTAACTTTTCGCGGAGAATACTAATGACAGACATGGGGAAGGAGAAACATCAACCTTGGCATGAAGAAATTAATCTTTGAAAACAAAAGAACAAAAGAAACTTCCCAGTGCTTTCAATACTTGCATATTCTCTCTCTTTTCTTCATTGTTCATTTTTAGTCGTATCTTGACATCTGTGAGGGATTTTCCCTAAGGGGGCAAAAAAGCTCAAACTGACAAATGCCACTATAGCACAAAATTTCCCCCATTGACTGTCTCTTTTCTTGCGGAGAGCCATCACCTTCTCACACATCCTCACCTTTTGTTCCATTCTGTCATCAACAGGAGCATCGTCCTTTCTTTTGGAGCCCATTATCCACAAAGAAATAGCGCGTTTATGACACCCCTAGAATCACTGTGCACCTTAGTGACTCCCTCCCACACACAGCATTCTCACAGTGCCTGAATCAGATTTGTGTTTTGGTAAACCTACTACATGACAGGTACCTTTAGCCTTAGTGTAGAGATGAGGAAAAAGAGGCTCAGAGAATTAGGTGTCCCATAGCGGAGAAGCGGCAGGAGTGGACTGAAATCTCCCCCATTACACCACTGCACACACTCTTGTAGCACACCTTGCACTCATCTTATTCTTGTGGCAAACTGTGGATCTTGCCCAGCCTGTGTCGGCTCACAGAGCTCTAGCCCCTAGGAGAGAACTGACTTGAGGGTGTCTGGAGTGGTGGCTTCACCGATGCAGGATGAGCAGACACAGTCAAGAAGCTCGAGCTGCAGGTGGGGTTGTGGAAGCCTGTGAAGGAAGCACCCGGGACAGAGTGGAAACAACCAGAGGGAAGCTGGGGTCGGGGAAGCTGAGGATCCGAGGAGACCACAGGAGTCGTGAGCTGGGAGAGCATTAGTCTTGAAGAACAAAGACCCAGGGACCAGGGAAAGAAGGCTGAGTTGGGATGAAGATCAGCCCAAACAGCACCCTGAATAGATGAGGCTGAGACCCACTGTGGTGCAAAGGAAAGGGCTGGGAGCTGGACAGCTGGTTGCTATCTTCCAATACTCATTGACCCAATGTTCCCTGGGCACCTACTATGTGCCAGCCATCCCTAGGAGGTCCTGGAGGTCCAGAGATGAAGAGCACACACTTTTTGCAATTTTGGAGTTTGCTCTAGAGATAAAGACTAGAGCGGAGACAAGCACCGTGCAGTGAGTTAAGTGGGGTGATGGCGGAAGACCCAACTGCTGTCAGGGCCTAAGGAGGGGCCCCCACTAGGCCTGGGGGAGGAAGAAGTTTCAAAGAAGGTTTCCCAGGTGCCAATATCGTCTCTCTTCCATACGGCAGCAGGAAGACCATGAGACGGAGTACGAACCCGGGCCTCCCTCCAGCTGTGCAACTTGAGTCTACGCTACATATTTTATTCTCAGTCTCATCTGTAAGACGTGGATACAATGCCTCAAATCACTGAATTGAGAAAAGAATGGATCTGAACACATCTGCCACAAAGTAAGTATACTTTAATTCCTCCCTGCCAAATAATCAAAAATAATCAAACTTATATGCCCTGGACCATTTAAAATGCTAAATATGAAAACCAATGTATTCTTCCTCAGAATTTTTTTTTCTAGCTTTATAAAAATAACTATTTGAACCTAGTTTTGGGAAGAATAACCTATGTATATACAGACTCTTATTCCACCTTTCCATCCACCCTAGTAATCTTTTTTACAGTGTCCACGATATATGGCCTTTCCACCTCTGCTTGGTATTTCTAGGGCTTACTTTGTTATCTTTTGGAGGGAATTTCTATACCCCTTAGAGCTTTGAGCTCGCTCCTTAAAATTTTGATACTAATGTGATTATTGTTAATCAACAGATTCAAAAAGTTGAACACACCGCACGACAAGAGTTGAACACAACTCTTTCTTGGCCTGTGGCTCAGAGGCCGTTGAACTGTGAGACTACGATGAAATATGAACTGCCAAGATGGTGATGGCATCAGCGAACCACAGCCGTGGTTGGACAAGTGCTGTTTCCTACCTGGAGCTGTGTCAAGATGATTTTACAAACATGCATGATGCTATTTGAGCCTCAGAACCACCCTGGCTGGAGAGATAAACTTATCCTGTTTCACACGTGAAGAAACTGGCCATTGGTGATGCAGCTAATAACAGGCAGAGCCAGGATTCAAAAACAGGTCTTTCCGACATCAAAGATCACACTCTACCCCCAGCATTCCCAGAGCTCCTCCTGCATATACACTTATTTCTCAGTTCTCCTTTTCAAGGATTATGAAAAGTAGCTTTAATCAACCCAACGTGGCTGCTGTGTCTACCAGAAAGTTGAATTTTTTTCCCCAAATTCTCATTCTCTCCATCTTATAAACTAAAAAGAAAAAGTATCCCTTTCATAACCAGTTCAGTAAAAACCATCCCAGAAATAAAGGACTGCATTTATTACCACGACTCTGCTAATACTATTGATTTTCCCTGCACCATTTCTCTTTTCGTTGCTCTCCTTTTAGGCCAGGAGCAGCAGGAAAGCGTACCATTCACCCCACAGACAGCACTAATAGATCACTGTGCTGTCACTCTCGCCTCTTTTGTGAGTGAGCATAATAATTCCAGCCGTGGCACAGCTTTTCACCTATCAGTCATCAAGGCCCCCTGTTGAAGACAATATACTCATTACAGGGAGCTCCTCAGGCTGCTGTTGCCTTGCCATCCTGGATTGAAAAGTCATCTGTAATTTTCTAATGCTCCCAGCAGTAGATTGTATCACACTTCGGTTCCACGTTGGCAAAAATACGGGTCAGTTCTGCCCCAACCATCTCCCCTAAACCACAGTGATAGACACCGTGCACCGGGCAGCTTTGGATCCTAATTCCCAATTCTCCCATCAACCAATCAGCCAGAGGAAGCTAGTTCAGCGCCTCTGTGCTTACCACCTGGTTGAGGAGACAAACCAAGCACAGTGGCAAAGTTAAGGACTAGACCTGATCACAGGAGGGCTGAGGCAAGCATCTCCTAACATTGACCCAAAGGATGACTGGGGGGCGGGGTGATCTCCTCTCTCTTCCCTCCTCCCTCTCCACCCCTGCTACCCCAAATTAAGCTTCTCAGTTGACCCTTTGCAGGGGAATTTCTCCACCAATCTCAGCAACATCTCAGGGTTGATTCATTTCCTACCACTTCCCCTGAGATGTAGCTGCAAGCTTTAATAACCATCAAATCTGAACCGGATTCCAGAAAAGCCTGCATGTAAATGATCCAATAGTTAAATTCCAGCAGAGGAGCAAGTCAGCCATTCCGAACGCTGGCAGCTTCAGCCAGGTGGGTAGCTGATTTTGGATGAAAGGACACAGAAGAAAGGGCTTTGTGAGCAGTGGGCAAAGAGGATGCTAGAGTTGAGTATTTCAAACCATAAGGTCTTAGTAAGGTTTTCCCTCCCCTCTAAATGAAGGGGAGGCTGACAAAACCGCTCCCACCACAGGCAGGATGGGATTGGGCAGGAAGGCCTCCATGGCTGCAGGGCAGGCCTCTGCACAGGGCATTAGCAGAGCCCATTCCCATGGCTCCTACAGAAAACTTCTGCGTGGTACCAACAGAAACAGAAATAACTGGAGCAGCAGAAACACCAACAGAACTCTTAGACTCCAAGGACTTTGCCTTAAGGAAGGAACTTTGAGCAGATGCTGACAGAAAGACTGAGAGCCCCGATGTGTACGAGGCCTCTGTGACAGGAAACTAATCAATCAGCCAGGTATGGCCTGGGACAGATCAGAGGGGAGGGCATCTGGCAAAGAAAGAAGGAAGAGTCAGCAGTTGCAGAGACCAGCTGGGACAGAAAGACCCAGAACAGAACTAGGACCAGAACCCAGCACTGGCTGTGGCTCAGAGAACTTGAGGCTGACAAGGAGGCCCTCTTAGGTGTCATGTGTAGTTGATCAGAATGCATTTTTTGCTTGGGTTTGCTTCTAAATAGTTTTATATGCTTTCCATTTCACTGAGAAATTTTGGCCTTTTCCACTCATCTTAGAGTTAGTTGTCCTTGTCAGTTCAGAAGTGGAAAATGCAATTCAAGCATGAAAGGCTGGGGAGCCAGAGTAGAGCAGAGGGTAACCAGCAGCTCCCAAGCAAAGTCCTGGCTGGGCCGGGTTGGGTGGGCAGAGCATCACTCCATAAGCCAGCTCTGTGCAAGGCAGTGTTTCCAGCTATGAACCCATGAACACAGAAACTGTGGCCTCCATTTTCATGGTGTTCTCACCCTTCAAGGAGTTCTCAGTCAAGCAGGGGAGGCTAAAGAGGGCTATAAAAATACAGACCACAATTCACACTGCATAGGCTAAGTGCCAAATCAATCATGCAAGGCACTCACTGCTGTAGAGCTCAGAGGAGGCACAGTGTGGCCCCGGGGGATCAGAGGAGACTTCAGAGAGAAGCTGGGCCTCAAAGAGTGGAAAAACCACTGCTGGTGAGAGGGCAGTCACTGACCATGCAGCTCAGCTCCAGGAGAAGAGGATCTTACTCTGCTCTGCTCATGAGGTGTCCCTGGGGCCTAGAAGAGTGCCTGGCACATAGCCGGCATTCAATACACGCTTATGAAATGAATGAACGGAATAATATTTACTGAGCTCCTCCTAGGTACCAGGCATTGGAGTTATAAAGATAAATGAGAATCCTGCGTCTCAAGCAGCTTCTAGGCCAGTAGGAGAGACAGAAGAGTAAGCAGATGATTTCAGTTGAGAGTGTTAGGTGCTATCATGAGGCTGTGCTCAGAACATGCGTGCATAACCACCAGGCCTGGAACAGTCACCCCGTTTGTCCACTGTGCTGTACACTGGGAACAGAAGACATAGAGACTCTCGACATTCGAACTGTGTGAGTGAGAGAATAATGGGCTCGGTTCTAGTGGAATGCTCTTAGGCAATGCAGATCAAAAGCATTAAAAAGAAGGGCCTGCCACCTGACCCAACAATTCTCGGAGGGATTTATCCCAGGGTTATAAAGATTAAAGATGCGCATACCAAATCAGCTCTGAGGTTGTTTATTGCAGCACTGTTTATGGTAGAAAGAAAAGCCCAACAATACAATATTGGTTAAATAAATTATGGTATGTTCACACAATGAAATATAATGCAGCCATTAACACACTGTACCAGAATATTTATTGATACAGAAATATGTCTCCAATATATAGTTACTTGAAAATGTAAGATTCCAAAGAAAATGCACACCGTGAGATCCATTTTGTACAAATATATATTTTCCCTCAAGAAAAGTCTGAAAAAATGTGCTTAAGAAAGTTAAAGAGATTATCTATAAATGCTGAAATTATAGGAGGGTTATTCAGGGTGAACATACATTGCTTTGGTATTAAGAAAACACTGTTATTTTAATAAAAAATGAACAGTCCTTCTTGCCCCACACACACTCTGAACAAACCCCACAAACTAAACTGGCTACCCTTCAGGGCCATCTTCCCGGGGGACGGCCCTGGGGCTGGGATCACCCCAAGCCTGCCCCAGCCCTTGGCCAGTTCTGAATTCAGTATAAACTCCACTTTTTAAAGTCTTTTAAAGAAGTGACACCTGGCAGGTTAGATCTCTGACCGTCCAAATATCGGAACCATATCCTCTCCATTTCTCCTTAAAGAACGCACCCTCTCTCTACTGCAAGCTCAAATGACCTCATTATAAAATAGAAGGCTCTAGAAACTCCCAAGTTTATTTATTATTTATTGATGATCTCTGGAAAGGACATGTGCAGGAGCAAAGTCTCTCTCTGGATGCTTGAGTAATTTGACAGCAAAGAGATTACCTCCAGGAGGGCAGAGAAAAACACGCCGGGGGACAACACGATAATGAAAACCTGTGTGCCAAATAATGACCAGAGTCCTCATTTTTCTCCTTAATATGTGCTAAGGATGAACCACTCGGATGGGCTTGTTTTATGATGGGATCATAAAGGAGCCGCTTGCAGACAGGTCCGCCTGTGAGGCGGCGCGTGGGAGGCAGGCTCTGACATCCATCGGCGGCTCAAACGACATGTCACTCACTTCCCAAGGCAGACGCTTCCCTGCAAGCTATTTCTGCATTTTTATAACTCAGTTTTTGCTGCTCTGACTAGGGGAGCATTGCTCCTTGCTGTGGGCGGCTGAAATAAAGAGAGCCAGGGACCAGAGCCTGAGTTTGTCAAAAATCACCCAGGCCGGCTGGCAGGAGTCCTTTTATGAGTGAAGATGAGCACAAGGCAGGAAGTGAACGTGTAAGTGCGGAGCAGGAGAAGTTGGTGCCCGCCGAGTGGTGACGACGTGGACCCCCCATCCCTCCACCACCCCTAACGTTCTCACTTGTTCACACCCCTAATGACGGTGAAATGGAGACGAGGTGGTGGCAAAGCTGAGCTTTGGAATCAGAAAGAGCTGGGTTGGGCTGGATCACCTTCCTCTCGTAGCCCCAACTCCAACTCACAGGAGTCGTTAACATCAATTTTTCATCTGTGAAGTGCAGAGACTGATGCTGCCTGAGCAGGGAGAGTGTAGGGAGCTGCAGTAATGAGGAGTAAGGTCGGGCCACAGGGTCAGGAATGATACCTGGGAGGGTGTTTCTGTGCTGACATAAGAGTATTAGTATTTAAGGAGAAATCAATCATCAAAAGATAAACCCCAAAAATCCCTTTATTTGGAAGTTAAAAAAACACTTCTAAATAACCCATGAATCAAAAAACGAAATCATAATATAAACAGAAAATATTTTTAATTCAATGATATAAAAAATATACACATCCAAGCATGCAGGATTGAGCTGAAGGAGTATTGACAGGAAAATGCGCAACCTTAAAGTGAAGAAAGGACAAACATGGATGAGTTGAAACATCCATCTTCCTAAACTGGAAAAAGACGAGTAAAAGGAACCCAAAGAAAGTAATAAAGATTGAAGCAACTCCTAATAAAATAATAAGCGTAATTTAGAGAGGGTCAAGAAAGCCAACAGCAGATTCTTTGAAGAAGCTAATAAAAATGATAAACTTCTCGTGAGGCTGGTAAAAAGGAAGGAAGAAATAACGAGGATCAGGATTACTGGTGGAGGCATTCTGCGGGGCGTGGCTGGGGCTCCCGGAGTTGTGTCTGCTTCAAGATGCTGAAAACGCAGGGGAGACACAAGACATGTGTCCTGACAAAGTATCAGGAAGCGATTTGGGGCAAGTGGGTGTTCCAAGCAGGAGGTACAGAGGAGAGGGAAGCCCTGACTGACTGAAGGCCTGGGAAGCTACTGCACAGGGGTAGGAGTGGAACCCCTGATGGTTCCTATAATCAGAGCTTTTAACACCAAAGGGACTCGAGTGATCCGGAAGGAAGACTGCATCTTGTAGTGGTCACTAGTGCTCAGGAGTCAAATGGAGCTGAGTTTGCATCCCATCTCTGCAACTAACTAGCTTTGTGACCTTGTGCGGATTGCTTAACTTCTCTGTGTCTATTTCCTCATTTGTAAGATGGGAGTAACCATAGTACCTCCCTCACAAGGTTGTCGTGAATGTTAAAAGAGACTGGTACCTGCTCAGCTGCATGAGAATTACTATGAATATCAGTATTATTTTACCCCTCTGCGGACATAATTTAACGCACTGGTTTGGGCAGGGAGGCAGAAGTGCGCTGCTGCAGACAGGGCGGGACAACCCTCCATCCTCTCAGTGGTCTTTCACAAAGCACCTCTATGTGCCGAGAACAGCTACCTTTCCACCCAGGTTGTCGACGAGCTGCCCAGAGGGAGGGGCACCTTCGGTCAATGCCAGGCCAATGCACACTCCAAAGTGGGCCTCCCGTCCAGCAGCACCACGGGCAGGGGGTGGGCAAGGTAAGGAAATAGTTCTCAGATACCAAAGTGCCAAAGAATCAAGACAAAAATGGATGATACAGCCCTGAGCAGAAGGGGGCGATTTTTCAAAAAGAAACATTTTACCTAAGGAAAATCAGAGGCGAAACGGCAGATGGAAACAAACAACACTGAGTTGCAGCTTTGACCTCAGTTTTTCATGCCAAGAGCCCTGAGGCTGGTGCTCCTGGGACCAGAAACGGAAGAGGACAGCCTGGCTGGCCAGCCACCCCAGGCAGCAGGACCAGCGTCTGGGCCTCCTCTCACCAGGGCACAGCCCTATGGGGCCTCTAGAGTTGGTGGGGGGTGAGGGGGGCCTGCTTTCCACAGGGGCAGGGCAGGAGTAGACTGAGTTCAGAGCTCTTCAGGCGAGTTCTGCCAGGTCCAAGGACCATAAATCCCAGAAATGGAAAACAGGAGTGAGAAATAAAACCCTTGGCTTCCCGCGAACTGCCAGCCACTCTCTTTGGGCTGTAAATAACCACAGTTAAACCAAGCACCCTTTGCACTTCTTGGCAGGGAAGTGCATGAAAACATCTGATGTAAGGATTTTAAATGCTTAAATGCCCTCCGCCAACATCCACTTAACTGCCCAGAGCTGCGTCTTCCAGATCTTTAAAGAGAGCCCTGGTGCCCCTTTCCCCCCACCCCTCCACTGCCCCGACCACTGCCCTAGGGGACCCTGACTGGCGGGGTGTTAGGGGCATCATGAATGAGGAGCAGGGGTCAACTGGGCCTGGCAGAAGGAGGTGGGTGGCACTGAGCTGAGGGCCCAGCTGCCCACAGTGCCAGCTCTGGCCTCACCACTCGGCAAGCTCCAAATCAGGCAGCTGGTAAGGAAGCGTCTGAGCCCAGATCTAAACCCAAGTTGTCCTGGTTCCAAAGCTGAGGCACGTTTTCAACAGGCACGCCACAAGCCTACCCAGGAAACACAATCTGGGTCCTAACTGTGACCAGGACCGTGGAGTAGGGACTACTTTCTCTCTCCCCAATTCCTCCTCTGTAACTTTCTAACGTCACCATATTACAGTGAGCCTGGGAGTCAGCAGCTCAGACCGTGCTGATTCTGCATTTCATTTTGCAGTGCACTTTGATATCTCATAAGTAAATGAGTCAAAGCCGTGTCTCGGGTCATCTGGATGACCGTCTTTTAACCAAGAACTGCCCAAAGTCACAGCGTCTAAAATTGTGTTTACCACTAGGGTCACTGCAAATGAACATCAGCGACATCATGGCAGTCTGTGGGTATGAGGATTTCAGAGTAATCTGAAAAGAGAGAAGTGAGGGGGCAAACTGAGTCCTCGGGTAGAACAGGCAAACCAGAACCCAGACGAGGCCCCACAGCGGCCTCTGCCTGTGCACCTGCAGCCTGCCTGGCTCATTAGCAACAAGCACAGCAGGAAGTACTCCAGGAAGAACGGTTCTTGTCTCAGCTCCACTGATAATTAGATTAAAGACTATTTAGCACATAATTCAAAAAGCCACGCTGCTAACCTTATCTTCAAATAAACTGGGTAGCTTCCCAGGATTATTGACGACAGCTCATTAAAACTGGCATCTGAAGGTTTTGATTAATCATGAATCCGAATAGCCTGAACTAACAAGCAAAGCCAAATGTATGAATATAGCTTTTAAGCCTATTTATGTAAGGTCCTCCCTTCATTAGTATTATTGAACTGAAAATATAGATTGTATACATAAAATTGAATCCGCGTCTATACAACCCCACTGTTAACACAACATCCACCCTTCAGTTTCAGAAGAATACACCACGCATCTTATAAACTTAATATTGTTAACTTGAACTTTATTGGTTTTGTATTTGTTTGTATATGATTTATACTTTTTTGATTTATAGAATTATAAGAACTATAGAGCTATGAAGTTCATACTTAGTTCAATAGTTCCACATTTTAGAGAAATATCGTAATGAAAATAATTAAATTCAACAGAAAAGCTTCTGAGAATTTCTTTTTCCCTTAAATGGAATCAATACGTTACTCAGATTTGAGAAACACTGACACAATGAAACCCTAATGATGGGTTTTTAGGTTGTTTCCTGTTATTTTACTAATACAAACAATGTGCAATTAATCTCCTTTGCCAAGTATCTTTGCGTGTTTGAGTATACCTGCGAGATAACCTTCTAAATAAGGCAACACCAGGTCAGAGTGTAGACGAATTTACAGTGTTCATAAATGCAGTCAAATTACCCTTCGATGAGACTGCAATTACTCTTCCCAAACTATGTATGCAAATGCCTGTTTCCACACACCCTTGACACTTTTTATATCTTTGCCAATCTGCTAATCTGAGAGATAAATTAAGATGTATCAGAGTTGTTTTCATTTACACTTCTATAATCAAGAGAAGAATGAGTATTTTTCCATATGTTTATTTGATATTTTTCATTTCTTTACGGTGTATGGACGAATTGCCTGTTGACGCTCTTTGCTGATTTTCTGTTTGAATGTTTTACTATTTCCTCATTGATTTGTTGGCACTCTTTGCATATAATTTCTGTCTCTTGTGTCAAGGATATTTTCTCTCATTTTTCATGCATCGTTGGCTTTGCTATAGTAAATTTACTGGGTGGACTTTAGCAATTTTTTTAAAGTAAAATATATCAACTTTCTTTCCATTGTAGCTTTTGTTTCCTTTTAGCCTTTTTATGATCCTATAGATTATTATTAAATATTGTATTCATCTAGAATTTCTTTGGCATAAGGCATGAGGAAAGTATGGAGATTTTTTTCCTTTTTCTAGAGATCAGCATAGCTTTTCAAATAGTCCATCTTTTCCTGCTGATTTGAAATGTCATCTTATCATATATTAGATATAAATTCTCCCAATATTAGGCCTATTTCTGCCATCTTCTGTTGCACTGAACAATTTTCTATTCTTGGATTTAAGTGGTGTGTATTTATAAAACATTTTTAAATTTGGTAAGGCTAGTCTGCCCATATCAATCTTTCCTTATATTTTCATGTGTTTAATTTTCTGGGGAGCAGTCCGCAAACTTTTTCTTAAAGAGACAGTAAATATGTTAGGCCTTTTGTGGGCCACACAGTCTCTATAGTAGCCACTCAACTCTGTCTTTGTAGCTGGAAAGCAGCCACAGGCCATATGTAAACAAATGAGTGTGGCCGTGCTCCAACGAAACTTACTTTATAAAAACAGCTGTGAGCTGGATGCAGGCAAACCATCATTTGCCAACTTCTGTTCTGAACGAACCCTACTATCATTTTTGAAACCTAAACAACCAAACCATTTTTGGACTATTGGTTGGGATTGAATAGAAGTTAATGATCAGTAGTGGGAGAGTTTACATTTTAAAATGCGGACTCTTACAATCTAACACCACATTTTTTCTTTCCACTTATTCACAGCTTCATTTTTGCTTCTCGGTAAGATTCTGAAGTTTTCCTCACAGCTCCTGCACGCTTCTTGTTAAGCTTAGTGTGAGGTATTTTATCGGTTTTTACCTTTGAAATTGTTTGTTCCCACTGACTTCTGTTCAACCCACAAGTTGAATGCAGAGCTTATAATTGATTAAGACTTTGCTGGGATTGATGGAGAAATCCCATGGGACCCAGATACCCTCTGAAATTGCATGCAACACTTGTGAAGCAGTGTATTTTCCTGGGAAGAGAGTCTACACCTTTCACCAGAATCTCAAGATCACCATCCATTCCCCTGCCCCAAACATGAGATCCTTGACTTAAGGTGGGTAAAGCCCAACACTTTGGCATTGAAATGGAGTCCAAATACAGGTGACCAGGAATATACTGCCTGTGGGGCCAGGGAGAGTGAGAACCACCAACCTGCCCTGTCTATCTGAGATCAGGGGTGGCAGCCAGGTTTATGGAGCACTTTCCCACTATTGTCCATCTTGGCAGTGCTGCTTGAGGGCAAGGCACCCCAGAAAGCCTGTGGCCATCAATCTTGCCCTCACCCACTGTCCTTGACTTTCAGGCTGAGGTACCCTCTCACCACAGACTTTCTACACCAGGCCCAGTCTCACATCCTTCCCACAGAGCCTTGCTCTGCCTAACTGCTTACTGAGATCATGGGCTGTCTGTTGCCAACTGCTCCCTAATCCCCTGCCAGGGCCCTCTCCTGGCCTTCTGCTGGCCCTGTAGTCCTATCCTCATGGAGAAAGGCAGCATGGCTGGAGGGAGAGCACAGACTACAGGATCCAACAAACTCAAGTTCAAATCTTGTCTTTGCTAACGTATACTATAAGGCAACATGTGAAC
Organism: Equus przewalskii; assembly: GCF_037783145.1. Taxonomy (NCBI): domain Eukaryota; kingdom Metazoa; phylum Chordata; class Mammalia; order Perissodactyla; family Equidae; genus Equus; species Equus przewalskii. Next base: position 76,122,860 of record NC_091845.1, on the reverse strand, counting down.
TTCTCTGACCTCAGCTTTCTTACGGTAAAGGGCAACATGCACACCTCCCTAGCATGGCTACAGGAATTGAGAAAGACAACACCTCAGAGCTGAAAACCACTCTTACAACACAGAGCTTGTTATACATCAATGGGAGGGTCATAACTCACTTCTCATACAGCCAGTTGGCATCAGTCAGGCTCAGCATCTGCCTGTGAAGCCTATGGAGACTCTGTGAACTCTATCCTTCCCCATCAGCGAGGTCTGCTTTCTGTGGGGGTCTCAGCAGTCTATTTTAGAAGAAGTCTGCTGTGGCCCTGCCATTAACCTGATGTCTCAGTGTCATGCTGTACCCAGGATGTCCCCATGGGCATCACTCCCAATGAGAGGGGGGCTTATGTCCTCACATGGCAAAGAGCTGGCATGAACTGAACGTGAATACAGACAATTATGAGATCCAGAATTGGATCTCAGGCAAGATTTAAACTTGAGCATTCCTCTTGGAAGAGGAAGACTCTCTCACTGTCACCTCCTAAGCCTTGATTTCCCTGTCTGCAAGATATGGACGAAAATAAGGGCAGCTAAACATTACTGGACACCTACTGTGCGGAAGGAGACAATTCCTCCTCCAAACCCTGTGATAGAGATTCTATTATCATCAGAGAGACACACAGTGGTTAAGCCACATGCTTAAAGAGGCAAAAATGAAATATGCACTAGGTAATATGATGTTAGAACCCAGGCTCTTAGTCACTGCCATGTACATGCTGATCCCATGGAGTGCTTTAAATCACATATAACTCATACATTCCCGGCATTGGGTCGGGTCCCCAGCAGATGTTCAATAAATGATAATAGCCCTTTCTTGAGGCAGACATTGGACCCCTCCCCCACCAGGAACTGGCCTCTTACAAACTGGCCATCACATTAGGAATTGGCCATATCTTCGGATACTGGCCACTCCATCAGGAACTAGATACCCCATCAGAAATTGGTCATCCCATGAGGATGATTCAAAAGATGATGCTCCAGCTAATGTGAGCCCAGGAAGCAAGCTGTCACAAGGTAGACTTCAATTCAACAAATACGTACTGTTCTTCAATGGAAAGAGAAACGAAAGCACATTACTACCAAATGCATCTAAAATCCAAGTACTCAGGGATTCTTAAAGTCCATCTGGATAGGAAGAAGAAGGTAAAGGCATAAAAACTTGAGGTGAACAGTCCATATGGAGCCTCACGGTAGACTACCATGTGCCAGGCACTGTGCCAAGAACCTCCAGGTGTCGGTTTATCTGGAACTTAACTCTGAAAGAGTTCCTTGGATCTATTTATAGATGAAGATTCTGAGGCCCAGAGAGGTTAAATGAATTGTCTAGATTCCTGGGGCTTATAAGAGGTAGGCCTGGCATTCCAAAGCAGGCAGCTCCATGCCCTTTCCACCAAATTTCAGTGCAATGGGTCCCCACAGCAAGAGTGGCATATGCCCAGGACAGACCCTGCCTCCAGCATAACTGCCCCAAGGCTAGCCCTGTTCTGGACTAGAGTTTTTGCCACCCTTTAAACCATCTCCTGAGAAGTATCTGAGTATAAGTGTCTGCCACTGCCACGGGCTTGGGAGTCCTAGAGAAATAGAGCTGTGTTCGTAGTGCCCAGCACAGAGCCTGGAAGAGAACCAAGGGGGTCTCGAACAAACACTGTCAAGACTGTTTTCACGACCTCTGTCAAGATGGCAGAGCCTTCGCACCAACCAGAGAGAAGGTAACCGAACACACATCGCCACTCCTTATCCTTTATAGGAAGGCGGCAGGATGAGGTGAGGAGACTGGTTATTTCAAGAGCTCCATTATCTGAAGCCAATGAGGCAAAGATATCAAAATCAAAACAATGGAAGCAGCCCCATTCTCCCAGGAAAGTGCCCTTCCCCAAATGGCCACTCACAAGGGAGCCCTTGTGATCAGAGGGGGTGACAGTGCCTGCGATCCAAGAATTTACTTGTAAGACACGCTCAAATTTCCACCCAAACACCATCTCTTCGTGATGTGTGGTGGCTGGGAAATCCTTGAACCCTTCCGAGACGCCATGTTTCCCTTTCTAAAATGGGCCTACCTGCCTACCTGCCTGGGCTTTCTGGAGGTTTAAATAAGATCATTTATGTAACTTGCTTGGCACAAAGTGGGTGCTCCTCGGGCCTGAAGTGGCGTCATCAACAGAGGACTGCAGAGACAGGGATGTTATGTGTCTGGAACTGTGGGAAGCAGACGAAGGCACGCATCGCCCCAGCAATAGAGCTAGATAAGTGAACAAGAATTTGAGAGTTGCAGGGAAGAGCAGCAATAACTATTCTAAAAACAAAAATTGAGAGAGATAAGGAAGGCAAAGCTGTTCAGCCCCAACCATGTGATGGCACTGCCCTAGGAGCTTTACACTCAGGGTCTTCAGACCTGACCTCCGGGTAGGCCACAGGGTCCCCAGTGATCTTCAGACCTGACCTCCAAGTAGACCACAGGGTCCCCGGTGGAGGGAGGAGAATGCTGAGGCCCAGTGAGCTTGTGTAGCATCACCACGTCCCTCTCTGAACTAGTGAGACACTGTCCCATTATCCCCTGTTAGCTTGTATAATCCATCATGGAATCACATAGACTGGGGATGCGGTGGGTACAGGGTCAAATCTCACCTTCCATAAGATTGATGAAATGCATTCCACGCATCTCTTCCTCTGATTAAAATACATGGATGATAAATTACCAAACTCGTTGACATGGAAATGTGAGGGAGAGGAGTGCTGCTGACAACTGGTCCAGGGTGATAGGCACAGAAGGGGAAAGAACAGTGATGCACAGCCTACCTCCTTGCCATCTTCTGACTCCTAAGCATCTGTGAGTGTCTGTGGGTGAAGGGCAAAGTAGCTAATGCATTAGAAGAGGATCTAGAGGTCTTAGTGGTCACAGATGAATGTAAGCTAATAACCAGCTGTACCTTTGGTTTAATATACTAGGAGCCTAAGCAGAGGGTTTTCCCCCAAAGTGGCAAAGCTGTAAAATGGAAAGAGTCTGTCTTGACAAGCACCACCCTCTCCTGTTTGTGACTATTCCTTTCTGATGGAAACATTGCTGCACAAAAGTTTTAGTGCTTTCAGTGCTAACCACTGTCCTGTCTAGACTTTCTTCCAGGAAAGCAGCTCCTAGAAATCAGTCACACTTTTATGTTAATATAAAGCCACTTGTCTTCTTCCACAGGATCCTGTTCTCCCTAGGCCTCTTTTCTTATTATGGAACAAAACTTTGGTGCCTGCAAACAGAATTTCAGGCGTCAGAGAAAAACCAGGAAGAGAGTCTTGAAAAAATCCCAGGACAGAGGCTGTGGAGTCTTGCTAAAGAAGTAGGAAGTGGGAGACGGCTTCTCCAGCTCACATCTGCTCCTGCAGGCAGACAGGCTGCTGGGGGCCCCCACACAGGCTCCATGGGGACCAGGATGGAACATTTCAGCAAATGTTCTTTCTGGGTTTGTGCCTACCTGGAAAATTGTAGGATGGTGGAGTGAAAAAATCAGAGCCATTGGAATTGAGGTGTAAACTTCATCTCCGCTGCCGTCTAGCTGGAAGACCACTGGCAAGTTATTTAATTTCTTCAGTTACCCACTCTGTTGAATGGGGATAATAATATCTGCATATCAGTGGGTGATGGGAGAGTGAAAGTAAAATGCATGGCAAATCATGAGAACTAGATAACCATTAGTTCCTTTCTCTCTCCACCACGGTTGAGCAGATCACATAAGATTAATCCCTCTATGGGACAGTAAAAGTAGGCAATCGAGATCTAATGTCCCCATGCAGCATTTTGTCGCTTATTGGTCTGGTGCCCTCACTCCCAAGGCTGTATTTGCCAACATCATCCTTTAAGGAATGAAGCAAAGCCTGATGATGCATTTAATGGGCCCTGGGAACTGAGCCTTTAAAATCCCAGTGTCTTCTGACCTTCTGGTTCCAGACAGACTCTATGAAGCGTATGGGAGGCCCGTTAAGGCTGGATGGTGACCCAGAGAGAAATGTGAATTTGCTTCCCCAGGCATTTCCCTCTGCCCCCAGCCCAGCCCACTGGGCATCCTCTCTCAGCATAACAATTCAAGCCTGTAGGAAGCCCCTGAAGTCTTGAAGTTCTTGACACAATAGCTTTGTAGGAATCAACTTCTTGACCCTGATGAGGGTAGTCCTTAGTCCTTTCCCTCAAGTTATTATTAAAATCGCTTTAGTCCAAGTGCTCAGACTTTCCCAAACCCCTTCCCATTGACAGTCACAAAACTTGGTGGTGAGGGACTATCTCCCTGGATGACCATGAAGATGGAGAAAGGCAGGGACCAGATGACCAGACCTGAGCCTCAAAAAGTGAACACTGCGGATTGGTCTCCAGGTCCAATCTAACCCAGGCCCTGGCTCACCCGCCCTGACCTCCCCACACCTGCCCTTGACCTTGACCACCTGACTTCATTATGATCTCCCTGTGGCTTCAACGGTGTCCTGTCCATTGTCTTGCCCCATCTACTCACCTGCTCCAGTAAAACCCTGACTACATCTGTTTTGACCCTTCTCCAAAACTCATTTCTTTTTTTTTTTTTTTTTGGATAATTCATTAAACATCATTTTAAATTGCTTCTATGGCTGTTAGCCAAGTCAACTTTTTGAGTCAAATCTGATAACATACATTTTTCTCAGATGCCATATATTTCAGAGACTTCCCAACATCTTAGCTCAGAGCTGTATATCTTATCTTCTGTCATTTGATTTAATCTATTCCATATCCATAATTATATTTCCTTTCTTGTCTTTGTATATTTGTGCTATCTCTCTTATTTTCTAGATTATATCTAAGAGAATGTGCATTTTATTGGTATCTTCAAAGAATCAGCCTTTAGATTCACTTATAAATTCTAATGTTTTTCTATTTTCTGATACATTAATTTCTATCATATTTACGGCTTATTGCTTCCTAATTTCCTCAGATTTCCTTTTTTTAACTTATGTTGAATGCTTTATTTATTTTCATTCTTTCTCATTGATTATGAAGCATTTAAGGCTATGGATTTGCTTCTAAGTACAGCTTTGGTCACATTCCACAGGTTTTGATATATGGTATTGCTCTATTAATAGCTTGTAATTGTGGTTTTGATTTTCATTTGTACCCGCAAGTCGTTTAAGAAAGTTCTGTTTTTTCTTTCCATGTGATTAGGTTTTATTTTGCTTTGACTTTCATCGTAAGTGCTACAACATGACTCTCCACAGGCAGGGAACACATTCTCACCCTACTTTTTAGAGGAAGAACCTGAAGCATGGAGATAATTAGCAATGAAACCAGAAAAGGAGAAATGAGAATCAAGACCTTTTGCATAAATAGATTCTCCCCAAGATCCTTATTCAGCAAAAGGGAATGTACAATTGTCAGTGGCCTTTTCTAGGGCTGGGGAGGGAAGTAAAGGGTTTTAGCAGCTAGAGGCAAGGCCTGCAACAGGGTGCACAGGCACCCCCTTGGTCATGCTGGGAGGGCGCCTCCCAGAGTGCTCTGCTCTGCTCCTTTTTCACACCCGCTCCCTGGGCAGGGTGTAGGGTGGCAAACGGTTAGTGCTCCAGCTTTCGGACCAGGTCCAGAGCAGCAGGAGCAAAGGCCCTGCAGGGTCTTCGTACATAGGCACTCCAGATACAATAACAGTACCCAGAGGTCACGGCTAGACTTGTCCAGACAGGGCCAGTGTCTACACTCCTCCAGGGGTATTACTCCATAATTGTGTTATTTAATCCTATGAAATAGTTACCAGGCCCCTTCACAGGTAAAGGAGCAAGGCTCAGAAAGAATAATGAAGTTAGTGCCCATCAGGGTTGGTGGTGCAGGATGGCACCTCCTACAGAAGAGTGAGAAGGTACCGCAGGCGAGCGTGGCTCTCCTGATGGAGATCAGACAGTGCTATTTCAGAGCCAGCTTCTGGAGGAACGGTGTGAGGACGGACTGTGGCGTTCTGCCAGGGTTTCGAACCTCTGTTTACATATTTAACTTTTAAATGATTTATTTCCAACACTCTTTTCCTACACACTTCTCATTCCCTAAGATGAGGGGTGGCTTGACCCAGGCCTGGGGACTACAGTGCGTATGAAGTTAGGGTGGTACCCAGCATGTGGCAGGTGCTCAGTTAACATGGGGATGGGGAGGTTCCTTTACTCCTTCCTCCCTTTAGCTTGGGGCTCAAGCTGGAAGATAGGGGCCTACCTCCTGCAGAGTCAGACACCAGTAAATTGCCAGGGCTGGAAGAGCCCAGAGAGACCATCCAGTCCAGGGGTTCACTATAGAAGTTCACAGGGTACTAAAACTTGGATAGGAAACCCTTCCATCTTCATCTTCACTAATCTCACAGAACTCTAGGATCTCCTTCATTATGCACATAGGCAGCAGACCACAGACCACAGCAGACCTGTGGACCTAGGACCTGAGACTCTGTGACCAATAGAAATCACAGGTGTTTGCACGGCACATGACAGTCATCACAGACATCTCAAAATACCAGTGACATTCATCACTACTTCAGAATTAGGGTTAAGTATTATACCCACGACTAGATTTTGTCACTCAGTGTGTTAAGAAATAAGTATATATATTCCAATATCACAATTTATAAATCTTTTGATAATAATTTCAATATGTTTCCTTTATAGTCCAATGCATTTTATTTTACTGACTGAAAAAACATTATTCCAAGAAGGGCTCATACGCTTCACCAGACTGCCACAGAGGTCCATGGTACAAAAACACATTTAAGAACTCTGGTCATAGATGAGGAAATAGGCCCAGAGAGGAGAAGTGATCCACCCAAGGTCACACAGCAGAGTTGGGACCAGAACCCAAATCTTCCAATTGCCAGCATAGGATGATCTTACAAAAATGGGGAGACATGGGGGTGCAGGCAGGGAGCATGCAGCTCAGCCATATGATCCCTCCTGGCAGCTGTGGGAGCAGGGGTGTGGATCAGCCGGGGGGCAAGGGAGCATGGAAGGCCGGCCTGCACAGTCTGCCGCCCTGCCTGCTCAGCCAGGGAGGCCCTCAGAGCAGCAATTACAGACATTTACTATTTGTTTTCCTGAAGCCTGCTCACATGGAACCAAGTAATAGATTAAATGATCCTTCAGTGGCCACATACGAGGGCGGGGGGCTTGATTTGTCTATACAGTTAAAACCCACATCACGTACGTGTGTTTTTTATCATTGTGTTTGAGCAGCTTAGGAAGATCATAGAATCCCTGGGTATCGTCCCTCAGAAGGGTGGGAGTGCCTGCCTGCAGAATAGGAAGCCCTCCCTTGGAGAAGGGCTTTTCCCTGCTACCTGAGACTCGCCGAGGTCAGTAACTTCGAACCAGAGAGAAGGTGCCTCTCAGAGGAGGATGCTCACGTCTGGGGAGAACTGACATCATTGCATCCAGCATTTTACAAACTGGGAGCCTGGAACTCCCAGCACACACTGGCCATTTTCTCAGCCTTCCCTGAATACCTGACTCTTTTGCTCATGCTGAGCCCTCACTTGGAATTCCTTCTCTCCACTTCACCACCAGCACTATTTAGGAATAATAATAATAATATAATAATAATGGGAATGCAATTTCTACAGCTTGGGGACTGCTGGCAGGCAGGAACTCTCCATCTGTAAAGGAGGCTGCTGCATAAACAGCCATTTTCGATACTGTGTGATCAGTGTTAGGAGAGGCGAGTACACTCTTCTGGGGCCCTTAGCCGAGTCTTGAAGAAGAAGTATAGGTGCAAAAGGAGTTCCGGGCTGAGAGAACAGCATATGCAAAGGCACCATGGCAAGAAACAGCATGGCCCATTCAGGCCTCGGCTGGACTGTCCATCTGCCTGGTGCAGAATGCAACTGTATCACGTCCCAGGAGGCTGCAACATTCTGGATGGGATTTCTTGGAGAGACAGACAGACTTTCTTCTGGTCTTACAGCCTGGCAGGAGTTTTGATAGGAGAGGAAAAGTGGAGAGAGTACCTTGGAAGGGTTCCAGCCCAGAAGAGCGGTGCGGGGGACTTCGTACCTCAGCTGTAGGTGAACACCTGCCCCAGACTTGGAGAAGAGCTGGGCTGGTGGAGGGAGATGTGAGCCAGGTTCCTGTGTGCCGGCCAGAGCTGTGGAATCCCCCAGGGCCATCTGGAGAGATCCTCTATCTGGAAAGTCAGGAACATCACAGAGGGGATGGGAGAATTGAGTCTCTGCAGGGCTGGGCTGTTTGATAGAGCTTTTCTCCTCATTCCCACATCGTTACAGAGCACAGGCGCTGAATGGATCTGTGGACCTGTGTTAGCAACTGACTGATGCTCCCGAGAAAGGGAACTGTCCGTTCACATGCATTTAGCTGCCTGCCTTTACTTCCTCTCCTTTCGAGGTTCACTCACCACATTGGTTACAGAACAGAATTTGATCCAGGAAAGCTCACTTTGAGAAAAGATCAACGTTACTAATCCCATGTGAAATGAGAAGGTGGGAGTCTTTGGGGAAAAGCCTCGGGGAATCATGATTCTCGGCCCCCAGGCTGAGTGCGGGGGTCTCCGCCTGTTCCCCTCTCCCAGGGCACCGACCCAGGGTCCACTTGTGGTCTCTTCACTCTTGTCTCTCTCTCCAGCCTGGAAATTCATGGCGGGCAGGGACTGTGACTCATCCATTTCCAGATTCCTTCAGCGTGGCACAGACCTGGCCCTAAGAGAGGCTGGGAAATGTCAGATGGATGATAGGAACGGCACAGCCAGCAAACTCAGATCCAGAACTCAGTATTGATGTTTGTGAGGCCCAGGTGTTTCCCTGTGCTGCCCACCACTGGTTAACATAAGTTACTCAGGGCAACCACAGGCCTTGTTACTCCGCTTCCCACACGGGGCAGCCCACTGGGGATGGGCCGAGACGCGAGGGGCTCACTTAACAGCCAGACACAAAGCACCTCATCTGGGCCGGCCAGTCATCAGGCCCTCCTATGTCAGTCATCCCATCTGGCCCGGCCACTGCGAGGTTCAGGTCACTCAGACAGCAGGGAGCGGCAGAGCTGGGACCCCTGAGGTCGAGGGCTTCCAGAGATCTGGGAAAGCCGAGCCTGCCCTTGCCATTCTGAGTTTATTCGTTAAGAGGATTTTGGGGACTGCATCAAGGCAGTTTCTTGTCAATTCTGCAAATTGGCAGTGGGGCAGCCCTGGTGACAGCCATGGGAGGCTTGCCCCCCTGACCCCTGGCCCCCTTCCTCATGTACCCCCCCCCCCGAGGGATACCACATCTGACTCTCACTGCCAAGTTCCTTCCCCTATATCTGGAGAGTCAGCCTCTCAGGTCTCCCAACAGTACCTATGTTATCCAATTCGGGGCCAGGCAGTCGGCACAAGTAAGGCATAATAATACAGGAATGAATGATGACAACACTTTATGGAACTCTTCCTTTAAGCCAAGACTCTTGCTGAGTTATTTATAAACATGTTATGTCATTCTCCTAACAGCCCACCAAGGGGCCTCATTATCCCCACTTTACAGATGAGGAAACCGAGGCTCAGAGAGATTAAGCAGTTCATTGAAGGCCACAGAGCCAGTCAGCGGCAGGGTCAGGGCATGAAGGCAGCTCCTCCTGAAATCTGTCAGAGACACGTGATCCTGAACCCCATTGCTAAGGAAAACTATTCACATCCTGAATGAGCTCTTTCTACATCACCAAGAGTCCTTAATTGTTGGTGTTTAAAATACTGTCTTTGGACATTTTGTTTTCTTAGTGAAGTAACTGCTTCCACTGCCGTTTGGGAAATCACAGATTGAGGATCCCTGGAAGCAGCAGAGGATGGGGAAGGGGAAGACACAGGGCCAAGAAGCAGGCCCACCTCAGTGGCTTCCAAGCGAGTGTCTTGTAAGGTCCCGTTTCTTCATGGCCCAGACCCACTCTCTCACCTGAAGATGGGAGAATCATATTCATCCTGTCATGCTCAGAGGAGGCCACCACAAGGACTGGACAAGATGGTCAGTGTGCAGGGTGAGTGTGCAAGGGCTCGAGACAGGCCTGAGGAGGCAGCCTGGGTGGGATCTTGTGGGCCCCTGGCACCTCCACGGTCCCCATGTAGCTAGCTCTCACTGGACCCCTGCTCATGAGCACACCTATCCATCGAGAGCATGCATGGGTCCCAGTTTCCTGCCACGTCACCCTGAGTCATTCACTTAGCACTGAACACACATCTCTGGAGCCCTGCTGGGTTCCACACATAGTTCCAGGCCCAGGGGAGACAGCAGTCATGCAGCAGGGAAGTCCTGCCCTCACGGAGCTGCCAGCCTTCTGCAAATAAGAGCTGACACTCCTAGGGCAGTCCTCACGGCTGTTCCAGGCACTTGGCCTGCCTTTGCTCACTTGATCCTTCCCCACAAAGCTCAGAGGGAGGAGCTAGCATTACAGCTAAGGAAACGGAGGACAGGAAGGTTCAGTAAGTTGCCCCAAGTTGCACAGGCAGGCAGCAGTGGAGTTGTGTTTGAACCAGGCCATCTGGCCCCAGAGCTCACACCCCACCACCACACTCTGCTGCCGTGTGGCTTCCCCTGCCTTCCCTCTGACATCAAACCCTTTCATCCTTTCCTCCTCAGCTTCTCCAGTCTGCTTTCTGCCATCTCCCCTCCCCCTGGCCCAGGCCCTCCTCCTGTCCTCTGGAAGCACTGCGGCCTCCCTCTAGCTTCTGCCCCTTCCAGCCTCCGCCCAGCTCCCACCTAGCCTCCCGCACCTCCACTCCCTCCTGCACCCCACCCCAGATGAGTCCCAAATAATATCCAGATGTACAGCCCTGGCTTTCAAGCCCCCCCAAAGTCTGTCCTAGTACACATTCCCACATTTCTCCCTCTGTTCACCAATGCTCAGTTCACAAAAGCTGTGCTCCAGGCCAGTGGGTCTAAAATTTTAGTGGAATCACTGGCCTTTTTGAGAAGCCAACAAAAGTTATAGATCAGCCCTCCCCAGGAAAGTAAACACGTGCAAGTACTTCCCAAAGTTAGTACACGCCCTCTGGACTGTCCCAGCTCACAACGTCACCATGAAGACCTCTGTTGTGGACACACAAGTCTTATTACTGTTCCTTAATTCCTTAATCATACTGTGTGTCTTTCCACGCCCCTCTCAACATTTGCTCATGTCATGTCTTCCATCCATGATCTTCCTCCATTCTCATTTCCATCTAATGAAATCCTAGAGGCCCACCAAAACCCAGCTCCAATGTTACTAGGCCAGACAAGAGCTTTCCCTCAATGCTTTCACCCACAGCTACCCACACAGGATTTCAGCACTCCCCTGCCTGGAAATTGGGACCACATCTCATTTCCACCTATGCGATTGGACCCGTTGAGGGCAGCTGTCTCACAGTCTTTCACCTCATGTAGCATAGAGCTCTGCAGACAGCAGGCATACAGTGCTCAGTTTTTGAAAAAATAGAAGATTCTAGAATGCTAATGAAAGGACTTTGCATCATCTGTGTCCTACTAATAAGGCCTTGCAAAGGGTGGACTTCTGGAAAATTTCGCCAGACATAGCCTAGGAAAATTCTCTCTTGCCTTTGCCATTTGTTAGAACTACAAACTTTCATACCTTCTCGTTACCACAGTCATTAAATTCCTACTTAAATCTCTATTTCATTAGTAATGGTAACCTAGTTTACAGGAATCCATGACTTTGAAATAAGGTCAGATCCTGATAATTAGTTGTGATCCATATTTTGTATCTGATAATTAGCTTATGGCCACAGCGATAATTGGGCCCTACATTTTTGGGAGGTGGCATATTTTAAGAAAGCAAGGTACTCTTCATGTGCTCTGATCTTCTCTCTGCTTTGTTAAGAGGTTGTTAAAGTGAGAACTATAACATAAGATAAAATGAATACATTTGCTCTCGAGGAGGCAATTAAAACAGAACGTAAATATGACTAATGAGGAAACTAACTTTGCTAGAAATATTATGCAGGAAAATCAATTCCTGGGATGTAACATTTCCATGCTAAGGAATTCAGTTTGGTGGTATCAGGGACCAAAGGGATCTAGGAAGAAAAGACATTGCTATTGTCAGGGAAAGCCAAGGAGGGCAGAGAGATGGCATGAAAGGCGCCCATGTCTTTCCAGCTTGATCTGCCCAGCTAGGAACCATCTGCTGTTACAAACGCTCCCAGCAGTGGCTGCTGCACCTGCCCTGCTTTAGCAATTCTTTTCAACATGGCACCCCTAGACAGGCATTAACTCAGGAGTCAGGAACACTGCGTTCAAATCTCAGCTCCACTGGGTCACAGCTGAGTGGCCTGGAATGTTCCATGCCACTGCTCTGGGTCTCGAATTCCTCAACTCTAAAATGGGAAGAATGACACCTGCCTCATGGATCACAAGGATTACATGAGCTCCTGCATGTAAAGTGCCCGGGACAGAGAAGAGCAGGCCAATATGTCCTGGGGAAATTGCTATCGAAGCTGCGGAGTGGGGAGGGCATGAGAAGTCCCTGTGACAGGGGGAGGCTCCGGCATGAGGCAGGAGCTCTGGCAAGGAGGATTCGAGAGTCAGGATCCTGGGCCCTGCCCTGCCCTCCAAGTTCAAGCCAAGTGATGTTGGGCATTGGTGTCATGTTTTCAACACGTCCATAAAATGACAGCATTTCACTGAACAATTTCCAAGGCATTATTCTAGGCACCCAGCACTGTTCAATGCCACAAAATAGTTCACCTTTTTTTCCAAACAGTTTATTACTAAGTAGCCTGACTTTCTCCAAATATGATCTTTTCTAGACTTCTTTGGGTTTAGGTCCACAGCTGTAGGTGCCGCTAACTACATTGAATTAAACGGTCCAATTTCTTGCCCTAAGGGTCTCCGAGCTTTGCAAACGTCCCCTCTTCTCTCCTTCTCAGTTTCCATCCAGGAGCTGTGCGCTATTCCTCCAAGCCATGGCTGTGGGCACGGAGCCAACCCATGTGTTCCATGAGCCAGGCTGAGGATACAGAGCACAGGCCTGTCCTCAGAAAGCCTGGAGGCCAGTGGGGGTGACAGACCGGATACAGACAAGGTCAACCCAGTGGGGCATGGTCTATGATGGAGAGGTGCACCTGGGGCCCTTGAAGGCAGAGAGGGGGTCAGCTAACCCAGAGAGGGGGATGGCAGGAGGGTTAGGGAAGGCTTCCTGGAGGAGGTGATGCCTGAGCTGAGTCTTGATCATCCGAACAGTCATTCATCCAACAACTATCGATTGAGCACCTGCTGTGTACCAGGCATTGTACCGGACGCTGAGGCCATAACACTGAATGTTATCATGACGTTTCCTAACTCAGAATCCACATGGCTCACGCTAGTCACTCACTCCAGTGTCCACTCTATAGGCTTCTGCCTCCCTGACATGACTTCCTTAGTGTGGCCCAGCTTCCTCTGTGAACAAGCTATCTTCCTTCCCCAAATGCCCCCTCCATACTAGGCTCCCTCTCCCCACCAAAATTTAGCCCAAAGCCATTGTCACGCTCAAGTTTAGCCTCTTCCCAGACCTTCTCTTTATAGGAATGGCAGGTGCCACTGCGCACATCTGCTCCTGATGTCAGGGCCAGCGGGAGGGCCACCCTTGCTACTGGACTCCCACTCATCTTATCTCCCTACTCAGCTCCTTTGAGCTGGGGCCCTGCTTCCTCCTTCTTTACAGCTGTTGTGCCAAGGACAACTCCAGACTCTGAGCAGACTGGGAGACGATTAACGAGGCGCTGAAAATGGAATGTTTCCTCCTACTTGTTACCACCTTTCTAAGATCAGCACTCAACCAGAGCACGTTTTGTTTTCTTGTTCAAGAAGATGGAAGAGAAAAGGAACCACCTACTGAGCATCTACTACATGCTATGTATTGTGCTAGATGCATTAGTTTTATCCCTCTTTCAATGTTCTCCACAACCCTAAAGGTGAGCATTTTTATTTCCTTGCTGTTTGTGCGGAAATCAGGGCTAAAGGAAGCTGTCTGACCTGCCTGGGGTCTCACCGCTAGTAGGCGCCACACGGGGACTTGAACACAGCTGTGTGATTCTGAAGTCTAAGCTCCTCTTCCTCCACGAAGCTTTTTCCCAAGAACACGCCCTTTCCCACCTCCGAAGCCCTGCCCAGACGCTGCAATCCGGAAGGACAAACAGAACTTGTTTGCCGTGTGACAGTGGCTCAGCACCAGGTGAAAATGCAGGGCCCCCTCCAGGGAGAGGCAGGCACCTCCGAACCAGGCTTTAAGCAAACAAGACAGAAGGAAGAAGAAAATGGCTTCCAGACACTGCCATCCATCTCTGGGAAGCCTCAGACAGGATGCAGCCGGCGACGAAGTGGAATGAAATTCTGAGAAAAAAAGATAAAAATGGAGGCTTTACACATCACTGAGCTGCCTTCCTATCTAGAGGGAAAACCCAAGACTAATGAAACAGAAAACCTTCAACAAAATCAAAGCCAATTTTTCTGTCAAGTCCAGAAACAACAATACATAAACCTACAGGCGTTTCCCAGGTGTGTTGCAGAAATAGCCATGTTTCTGCGAAGTTGGGTGGAAATCAGATTTGGGGTGAACTAGTCCCTGCCACCCACCGAGGGCGAGCTGGCTTTGTCCCCGGGGATCGAACAGGAGAAGTGCCTCTTGTGACATCGGCTTTAGGTTTTCTTCCCAACGCCCTTCTCCTCCCCATCCCAGTCAGGGCCGTCCTTCACAGGGAGTTAACAGCGGTCAACAAACGCTTAATTGCATGGGGAGCTCTCAGTGAATCAACTCTGCTAATAAATTAGTCCATGAAGAAAACACACACACACACACATGATGCAGATGATGCAGACTCTTGTGTGGCGGCTCTCCTGCAGACAGACCCACCTGCACCGTCTGTGAGTCAACAGGTGGGACTTCGGTTACCAGGTAGGGAAGGGTCCCTGCAGAGATAGGGGGCAGGTGGGTCTGTCATTGGTGTGAGAGGCGGCTACTGAAGTGTGTGGGGTCAGATGATCTCGGTCTGACAGTCACTCCCACCACTCAATGACCACGTGGCCTGGGACTGACGCGTCTTACATTCCTCGCCCGGCCCATGGGCTGCAATCACCTACCCCCTTGTTATCACTGAGTTTCAGCATCCATCACGGAGGGAAAAGCAGGCCTATTTCTTGGGTTAAAATGACAGCGTAAAGTTCTTGGCATAGGGAAGGCTCCTGAAAAATGCCTGGTCTACTTGCTCTGCTCATCCTCCCTCTGCTCATCCTCCCTAAATCTGACCCATTCTTGAAGGCCCAGCTTACCCTCACCTCCTCCAGGAAGCCTTCCCTGACCCTACAGGCCCCTCAAAATCTCTCCCTCCCATGAACTCTCTGGTCCTCTTGGTCGCCACCAGCCCTTGTCCATGGCCACTCACTGCCTAGTCCATGGGAGAGAAATGTCTGGGTGTCCTGGGGATTCCCAGCCAGACTGTAGCTGCCTGAGGACTGCCCAGTGGCCCACCGGTGTTGGGCCCAGGCCTCACTCAGAGTACGCACCTAGAAAATATGTGTCCACAGATGAGGCACCCAGTCACCTAAGAGGGCTTTCCAATGATGGAAAGGTTCCTTGCATGCACCAAGTCCTGACTGCATGCCAACCACTTTCGTGATCATCTCATTCCAGCCTCCAAGAACCCTCAGAGATAGATACGCTCGATTCCACTGCAGGATGAAGAAACTGAGGCTCCTGCGGGGAGCTAGATGTTTCCCTCAAGCCTCACAGCTCAGAGGAGCAGGAATGGAGGCAGGACCGTGGCAGGAGGACGGGAAGAAGGAGAGGAGGACGACAGAAGTTGGGGAGACAGAGGCAGAAAATCAAACAGGAAAGACAACTAGACGCCTCTCTGTGGCCTCCCATCGTTGTGGGCCATACAGAGCTGGCCTGTGCACCGACCCTTCCCTCGGGCTCCCCGCCACACTGCGCACGGGGCATCTGGTGCTCTGGGACTTGCTGCACACTCTTGTTTATCTCACCCAATGAAAGCTAGGGAGAGAGTTCCCATGGTGCTGACCTCTGTCCCCGCTCAGCTGACCAGCAAGTTTATCCTCGGAAGTAATCCAGTAACTCCGGAGCACCAGAATTGGAACTAGATTGCTTTCCTCTAATAAAATTGATGGTGTATACAAATTCAATTACATCATCGTATGCCCCAACGGTGGCTGGAGAGGCCAAGGTCACTTACACACATCCGTCACCAGGGTGCAGAGACCAGGGGCGTGAAATTACCTCCTGCCTGGAGCCCAGAGGATGGCGGGGTGGGGGCACAGCAGGGGCACAGCGGGGCTGCCAAGTGGGAGGACTGGCCTCTTGGGCAGGGGGCGGCTTGTGTTCAGGCCCCAGGTCCTCCCTGAACCCAGGAGTGACAGGGAACCCAGGTGGATGCACGGGGTCCTGACCGCCAGCGGCATCCATGGGAGGGGCTGTGCTCACCCCTGCAGGCCCACTGTTGGCTGTGCTTTCTTGATGGCAGCCATATCTATCCCTACCACATGGTCTGCTTCTGCCCTGAACACGGGAGGGAGAAGCGAGCTATGCCCATAAGCAAGGTATGCTCCTTAATCCTCATTGTATAGATTTCCGGCTGTCAGAGAAGGAAAGTGGGCTCAGAGAGGTTAGGGAATGTGCCCAAGGCCACACAGCCTATGAATTAACAAGCTGCGCTTGGAACCCAGGTTTATTGGGCTCTGGAGCCCATACCAAGCAAAGAATCTTCACACTGACGAGCTGGGCAGGGAAGTTTTCTGGGAGGGAGAAGAGAAGGGCTATACTGCAAAAGAGAAGCTCAAGGACGCCAGTGCTTACCTTAGGGGGTGTTTCCAACCCCACTTAATGCTGGTGGAAGATAAGCTGGCTAGAAACAAACATTTTACACAAATGCTCCCCTTTCCCCTCCCCCCTCCCCCAGGGATTCCTAGGATCTGGTGAGTCCAGTAAACACAGGCCTATGAGAATAAACCTGGGGGTGGGAGGAGCGGACTTGGACACTGTGACAATTTGATGCCAGAGGTACCTGAAGGTAATACTGGCCCCCTGCACAGGCTCAACCAGCCAGCCCTGAAGAGGGGTAAACCGACTTCATTCTCCATCCACTGAGGGGCGTTCGACCTCAGGCAAGTCATCTAAACTCTCTGGGCCTCAGTTTCCGCTAAGGCAGTGGTTCTAGAGTGTGGTGCCCAGACCAGCAGCATCAGCACCACCTGGGAACGTGAGAGCAATGCAGATTCTCAGGCCCCGGCCCAGACCTCCTGCACCAGCA
This sequence comes from Equus przewalskii, assembly GCF_037783145.1. Classification (NCBI taxonomy): domain Eukaryota; kingdom Metazoa; phylum Chordata; class Mammalia; order Perissodactyla; family Equidae; genus Equus; species Equus przewalskii. Next base: position 76,105,588 of record NC_091845.1, on the reverse strand, counting down.
ACTCTGGGGGTGGGGCCCAGCGATGGGTGTTCCACAGCCCTTGACAAATAAAAACGGCAAGTAATAGGACATATTGGAATATATGAGGAAGCCATTTGGTGTAAACCTAATTCGGCCTAACCTTATCTTTCCAAAAGGGCCTGACCATGGCTGTTGAGCATGCATTGTATATCTGATTTAGGTATTCCCTATGGCAAGAACAAAGGCCCTTGAGATAAAGGTGCAACTTCCGTCCCCCTCCCAACGTTGGCGTCTCCTTAGGCTAGGAACCGATTGCTGCGCTCACCTGTGACCACCCAGCTCAAGACAATAGACTTGCCTCCTGCTATGCCCTCCGAGATAGCAGACCCACAACCTGCTGTGTCCATCAAGCGCTGTGCCAACACGGCAATCTTGTGACTATTGTGGGAGGAACATTTCAATCATATGTGAAACATCCTGTTTGGGGGTATATAACCACTCTGTGCACCTCACTTCTTTGGTGACCTTTCTTCCTTTGGGAAGAAAGGCCCCGGGCCATGGTCTTCAGATTTTAGCTCAGAATAAACTCTCCCAAATTTTCATTTATAGATTGGTTATGGATTATTTTCGCAACACCCTCCAGTGGATTGTGAGGCAGCACAGAGCACCCCTGCTCGAAGGCAGTGGCCCGCGCAGGAAAGTGCACATTAGAGCTACCTGCGGAGTTTCTGCAACAACCCTGGGACCCAGGCTGCACTCCAGCCGAAGGATATCCCATGTCTGATGTAAATGAGGGGGGACACAGGCTTTATACTTTTTGCAAGTTTCCCAGCTGACTCCAGGTGCAGCGGGTTGAGAACCACTTTCTCTGGAGATGATCACACACTCAGACCACAGATGGAGGAACACGATGTGCACAAGCGCCCCTCACGCCGCTTGCAGCCCCCGAGAGCCCTCTTGCTCCTCCCGCTTCCCTGCCTGTTGGGAAAGCGTGCAGCTGGGGAACGGATGAGCGGTCAGAGTTGTTTAGGAAGATGCACAGCGGCCACACCAAGGATGGATCAAGAACTGACCGAAGGCAGGAAGGGCTTTCAACTTTGATCTTAGCGGGGCTTCATAAAAGTCTGTGATATTTCACACAGGTCTGATTGTTTTCCTTTCATCACAAAAAGTCCTGAAGGTCTGCAAACTTGTGCCGATTGCACAGGGCACAAGATTGAAGGCTCTTCCTGAAAGCCTCTCCCTGGAGCGATGCGCCCTTTCAACCCCATTCTACCAAAGACCTTGAAGCTGCTCATACCTTCCCCCTGGCCTGGGCTTTGAATGGGAGTTGGAGGCCGTGTTTCCTGTTCCCCTGGAGCTGAAGGAGGCCTGGAGGGAGGGCAGCGGACACGGAGGGGGCACGCCGGCCTCAGGTCCCAGCCAGGGAACCCCAGAGGCTGTGTGGAACCCGGCCCAGCTTCCAGTGGCGCCCTCTGTGTGGGCTTCCGTCACGCTGTGTTCCCTTCTCTGGTGTTAATGAACCTTTGCGTCCCTGTTCACCCTGGCTTGGCATTCAAACCCCCAACAATAATAGGAATGGATGACAAGGAAGCAGCCACCCAGCTGCAGACCAGGGCTGGGCCCTTGGAGCATCTCCTCTCATCTGAACCCAAAGCACAGGAGCTGGTGCTGCGCCTCTCACTCTGCAGACCCATCTCCACCTCTGTCTTCCGTGTCCGGGAGGCTGATGTCTATGGACTGCTTCATCCACGCTGCCCTGCACACTTGTCTGGCTGGGTTTGACCAAAGCGAGGCACCAGGTGAAAATCAAAGGGCCGGGTAAATGAGAGGATGGGGACTCTGGCTCCCTCTCCATTGGTCCCGCGTGGTCCCTGCTTTTCTGCAGAGGGTCACAGCTCCACGGGCAGGCTCTCTTCTATGGCCACAGCTCTCAGCAGGGCCTAGTAACTCCGGGTAACTGCTCCCCCCGCCCCCTTCAGCCTGGGGGTGGTAACAGCTCCCACGTTGTTAGCCCTGGGGGCTTCACTGTCCCTTACTGATGTCCTTTTAAAGCTGTCCACATTTTGGGGCCATGTGAAACTGCTGTGTTTATAGGTCAAAAATGGCAAAATCATTGGCAATTTCATATGGTTCAGTCTACTAAATAGTCCCTTCCTTAAACTCTTCAGTTAATTCCTCCCAGTGGGCCTCTGTGTCCTGCTTAACCTACACAGCAGGCCTGGTGAGAGGTTGTTAGCATCGTTCACAGGTGAGAAACAGACACTCAAAGAGCTTCACTGACTCGTCCAAGGTCATCTAGTCTAAGTCTGAGAAAATAATACAGACAGGTGGAGGGTTCGCTGGGTTTCAGGCACTGGACTAACAATCTCATAGATGAGCTCCTTTAACCCTCTGAACTCTGAGCGAGACTGATATCATCTCCATTCTACCAATGGGGACATCAAGGCCTGGGGACATTTGGAGCAACCTTCCCCTGGTGCCTAACCTGGGAACTCCTTCAGGTCAAACTCAGCCAGCACAAGATGGAAGGCAGCTGGAGGAAGCCATCTCCCAGGGGCACAGGACCGAACAAAGGAGGTGGAGAACAGGCCTAGAGGGACAAGGGCAGAGTAACAAGCTCCCGGGCTCTAGGCTAGGACGAGAGGAGCAAGAGCAGGGCCGAGCCTCAGCAGGCTGCTGCCTGCAGACCTTTGTCAAAGCGCAGCTGAACGCTGAGTCCGTGGGCTGCTTGTGCCCTGCTCCCTCCCGCTGCACCCCGCTGCCTTCCACAGGGAATAATGATGCTGCCCCCTCCCGCCAGCTGACCCGACAGATTTAGTACAAGGTTAGCACATAAGGCAGCTTTAGGAGGTGATGGAACCACGGTTGAGAGGGAGTAAGCCTGGCCAAGTGCAGTAGCTGGAGTGGGGGCACCTTTCCCGGGGTCACTGGGGCTAACAATGTCTCGAGGCTTTGTGCTGGGGCACAGCCTGCCTCCCCTTCCCGCGGTTCTTTTAAGATCACGTCCAGCCACTGGGCCCCCAACGTGCTTCTCTCAAAGCAATGAGGTCAACAGGAAGCTTTGGAGCTGGACAGACCATGGCCAAGGTCCAGCACCTTCTAACTCCATCCCTGGACCCCTCGCCTGGTCTCCCTGAGTGTCAGTGTCCTCCCCTGAGGGAGGTCAGAGACCCCACTCAGAGAGGCCAGAAGATGAAATAAGACAGCAAAGGTAAAACGTGTAGCCCCTAATCAGCATTTAATAAATGGCTGGTTCTGATTCCTCATTCTGGAAATAATATTTCTAATCTGGAGATGATAATTGGTAGTTTAAGAAGGGAGACTAAAACTGTTTATCACACATTGATTTTATGCACCTGGGGCTGGAAAACTTGCCTTAAAAGATGGTTTTCTTGATTTCACTGTTAAATTCCGGGATTTCCTTGGCAACGGCCTTCAGGAAGACAAAGAAGTCAGTCAAAGGCCAGTCAGAGGGCTGAGAGCAGACGGCGATGTATTTATTCCTCTTCAGAGCCGGCCCGCTGCAGGGCATGCTGGTCACTGTGTCCTCGGTGGAGAGGCCTCCTGTGCCTCCGTCAGAATTAACTCCCTGCTCCCTTGCTGCCAGGTCCCTTTAATTTTCTCTCTGGTTCAAATCGAGTTCCAGCCAGCACCGCCTGTGTGTGCCTCCCCAAGAGATGGGCCCAGTGTGCAAGGATCAGCACAGGCAGGGGCTCGCTAGTGCAGGCTCGCAAAGGGCAGCTGGTCATGCTAGGAGGGAATGGAGATGGCAAACCAGGTGGGGGCCGGAGACCAGGAGACAGGGTCTGGATGAGCGGGAGCCGTGGGCAGGATGGAGGCTGGTCTTTCTCCCTGGGTGTGGTAGGGCTGGAGGGGAAACTGCAGCAGCTGGAGGGCTGTGGCCCCGGCAGAAGTGGACGCAGAGTTTGCTCCCCCTCCAGCCTGCTCTGAGGCCTTTATCACAGGACCATCCCCAGAGTGGGGCTCAGCACGGGCCCATCACTTACGGAGAGAGGCCCAAGAGGGCAGAGGGAAGGATGGCGGAGGCTGAGGTCACCCTGTCCAAGTTCACATCCCGCTCTTCTGCTCACAACCTACGTGACCCTAAGCAATCTATTTAATGTCTCTTTGCCTCAGTTTCCTTATTTGCAAAATAAGGAAAATCTATATAAACTACGTGGAACAGTGTTGGCCCCTGGAAAGTGCTACGTCAGGTCAGCTGCCATTACTGCTAGCAGGACATTGGCCAAGTTCAAGGGTCATCCTGTGTGTAGGCAGGACTTGAGGAAAGCCTTCAATCTTACCGCAGCTCACCACTGGGCTGCTGGCACGATGCCTGAAATGCCACTGCAGAGCATTCATTCTTGCCTGCATTCATTCATCCAGTCACTTAACTAGGAACCAAGCTGTATTTCTCAAAGTACGCTCTGTGTACAACTGTATACAAGTTGACAATCGGGGTTACACTGGAGAGTGTTGTTTTAATTTTAATAGCCATGTATGTTTTTAATTTCATCTTACCAATATTTAAAGCAAGAAATATCCCCTTTCTATTTAAATAAATAATGACACTATCTCAGATAAATTTATGTCTCTTTAGAGCATAATCCTGAGCCATATTCCCTCTTCCCCCTTTCTCCTTTCAGTCACCATGGGAACGATATCCTTCTGGTCAATTTTTTATACTTTAATAGCCATGCATTTCTTTATTTCCTTGTATCATTCTTTAAGGCAAGTAATAATCCTTTCCCATTTATAGTGGTGACATAAAGTTTCCTTCTTAATTTACATAAGAAGTCAGTTAGTTAAAAGAAAATATTATGTAAATAAAAAGCACAAGTGGAATATTATATGGCAGTTAGAAAGAATGAACCAGATCTATATATTAACACAGAGAGAGAGTCAAGACGTTACAGCTGAATGAAAGGGATGTTGTAGAGCAATGTACATTTTGTGGCATCATTTATGGAAAACTTACAAGATATCCAAAACATAACTAGTGAATTTTTTCCTGGCTACATGTATATATTTGTAAAGATATACCAAATTGACTAGAAGGATAGTGTTTCCCATGGCAGGTAAAGAGGGAAGGAAGAGGAGGGAATACGGCTAAGACTGATGATCAAAGGGAACATAAATTAGGAAAAGTTTTAATTCCTTTTTTTAAAAAAGAGAGGAAGTGACTCGAAGGAAATACAACGTTAGTAATCTGGATGGAAGCAACATGGATGTTTACTAAATATTCTTGTCTCTTATTTTATAAAAAATAACAGAGGCAGTATGAAGATGTGCAAACTCCCCCAGAAGGGACAGCTAAAGGTGGGCAACACCAAGCCGGGCCAGGTGCCATGTTGCAGGGATGCAGAAGAGAAAGGCAAGTCCCTGCCCTCAGTGTCATATTTGAGTGGCAGACACAGAAAGGAAATTTTCCCAATTCTGTGATAGAGATGAGCCAGGAAAGGTCTCTTCGAGGAGGTGAACCAGTGCTGTGGTTAAGAGTCAGGGCTGGGACCTGGTAATTGATGAACAGATAGATAAAATGTGGCGTATCCATACAATGGAATGTTACTTGGCAATAAAAAAGAATAAACTACTGACACATGCTACAGCACAGATGACCTTAATGACATTGTGCAAAATGAAAGAAGTTGGAAACAAAATGCCATATACTGTATGATTTGATTTTTATGAAATGGCCAGAATAGGCACATCCATAGAGATGGAAAGGAAATTAGTGACTGCTGGGGGCTGGGAGAGAGGGAGGTTGGAGTAGTAGGGAGAAATCACTAATGGGACGGGGGTTTTTTTTGGTTTCAAATGAAAAATGAATCAATGAACTTAACTGTGTATTGACTGCTAATGTGTATAGAGTTTCATGGACTAAAATGTTCTAAAATTGATTGTGCTGATGGTTGCATGACTCTGTGAATATATGCAAAATCATTGAATCATACTCGGGGTGAATTCTATGGCATGTAAACTCCATTTCAATAAAGCTGTTATATATTAAAAATGAAATAAAGACTCAGGGCTGGGGTGTGGATGGAGCAGAAGAGAGGGATCATGATGGAGGGCAGCTCGGCGCCCGCCCCGCCCCAGCAAAGGTGTGCCTCCCTCACTCTGCAGAAACTATTGTTAGGGATGCTGAAGACACAGTGGAGACCCAGGAAGACAAAGTCTCAGTCTCTATGCAGGTTTTGCCTGGTGAGTTGAGAGAAGCAATGACACCAACGGTCTTAAATGACACACATGTGCCTTCAAAACTCCATAGGAACTGGTCAGATCCAGAAGGTGGGGAAACACCTTTCTGGAAGGAGGAACAACATGTGCAAAAGCTTGGAAGGAAGAGGGACTGGGGTTTTACACAGAGTTTGTGCAGGATGTAAGCACTGAAAGGACATGAATCTAAGGAGATAGGCAGGAGCATGAAGAGCCATAGGCCCTCATACGATGAAACCTCCACCGAAGCCCAGCTTCTCATCTTTCCACCTGCACCACCTACCCCTCTCCATCACGTATAAAACGAAGAATGCATTTCCTCTAGGATGGTCCTCTACAGAGATACTAAGATGGAGCTGAGTTCTCTTTTTGGTTCCCGACTTTCTGGATGTGGAGAGAACAGGGCTTGCCTAGAAGCCTCTTCTGCTGACCCCTCTGGTCTTTGAAAAATAAACACCCTGTATATGTGAACCAAATGGTCACTTGTGTAGAGTAGATGGTCATGTCAGCCATGAGCTGGCTGTACGTCACCAAGTGACCCTCATAGACAGAACCTACCTGGCCTTGGGAAGTGGTTCCAAATAAACTTGCTTTGAGTTTGTTAAAGTAACAATCACATCTTGCATATCTCAAGATGATAAAAATGAGCAGTTACACCTCCCCACTGCTGTCTGGATTTAACGTGATAAATGGAAGACATAATATACCTTATGGAGAGCTCACAGAGGCTCCATGGACAGTATCTCCAGTCTTTATTACGGTGCCTCTTCTCCACTCGGGCCTCCTGAGTTGGGGGGCACTTATTTCCTTCATTTATCACTGCCGTTGGCCACAGGAGGTGGATGTCAAAGCCTCATCCCCCATCATGTAGACATGACTGGTTCCCTGCTCGGCCTGCCTAACAGCCAGCTCCAGCACACTCTGCCTTGTAATCATGAAAAATACTCTCTCCCCTTGAACAGGACTGTCACTCGCACTGCATTATCAACAGCCTCCAAGCCAAGACTTTATTCTTTTTCTCTTGCCACTGGGTTCAAACTAAATAAGAAGTAAAGGCACATTTCTAAAGAAGTATTCCATCTTCTTTAATCTCTTCAAATTGCTTGGCTACTCGAACCTTCTTTTCACCAATGGGAAAAGCCACCAGCACTGAATAAAACATTCAGACTTCTGGCGGAATTCAGATAAGGTAGGATCAGGCTGCTTGGTGAGGAATACTAACGTGCATGTGTGGAGACATCAGTCACTCGCCTTCTTTCCACCTCCCAGGCACAGAAGCAGCACAGGACAATGATACCAGGGATGGAAACCTGCTCCGTATAGAGCACACCTTGTCACAGTTCTGTGAAATAATTTGACTCTATTTAACCTCTGCAAGCATGGTCTGGCTCCTTGAGAAGGTTAAGACTGTTCTTTCGTTTGCACATTAGCACCCCAGGAGTGCTGACTAAAACTTTTGTGAGGTGTTTCTAAGATAAATGGCAAAGAGGAGCTGGAGAGCACGTGGATTGAGTGGCGCAGTCTATGTCAGGAAGAAGACTGCCTCGGCTGTGTGAAAGAGGGCGCTGCTGAAGAATCAGACACCAAAGAAGATGAGGAAGACAAGGCCCAGCTACCGAAAATGGCTGACGTGTAACACACGGGAGAATCAGACCAGGGGAGTTCAACTTAGTGAGCAATGCTATAAACGTTGGAGGCTCACCCGGTACACGCCTGGCTTACAGCACATGAACAATGAATATTATTACACAAAGAGGTATTTAATTTTGGAGCTGTGATTTCTTAAAACAGCTTAAAATAAGGGAAGGAAAGCTCCAATTTATGTAACTCAAAATAATTAGGCATAGTTCAACATTTTTGATACTTAGAAGTTGTTGTTACTGTTGTCCTTTAATCTAGTTGATATTGTTTACTTCATTTGCTTATACTTTAATAAGTTAAATACTTTATAGTATATCTACGTCTTTACTTTCTATATGTGTACAAACACACACACACATATAGAGAGAACATACATAAAACAGAAGTGTCCCCCAGAGCTTAGAATCTCAGCCCTTGAGTTGTTTTCAGCCCCACAAATTACCTAGTGGCAGTGGAAAGACATCAAAGCACTGTTGTGGAGAGGGAAATCAATAGTGTTCTTAAGACAGGCCCTAAATCTGAATTAGCTATAGGAATGTCATGCATGGCTATCAAATAAATTAAAAACTCCAATTTACTTAGAAATAACTCAGCATGCTTTTTAATATTGTTAGTATTAATAACACAGTATTAACATGCAAAGATGAAAGTACAAATTAGAAATACCCATGTGGCTAGGAATAAAGAATTTGATCAAAAAATCTAACAGTAAACAGTGGTAGAAGCAGCAGAGAAAAGCAATTTGGCAAAATGTACCAAAAGCCATAAAAGGTCTCTACCTCTTGACCCAGAAATACCACATTTAGGAATTTATCTTAAGGAAATAATCAGAAATAGTCAAGGAAGATTCATATTCAAGTATGTTCACCACAGCCATATTTAAAACACACAAAAACTGGAATCAAAACATCCAGGAAGAGAAAATGGATTAAATAAATTGTGGTATATGCAAGAGATGGACGTGTGTCCATTACACAGCCAATGAATGAATGAATAGATGAATGAACGAATGAAGTTCTAAACCAAGAGTAGCCCAGAAACCCTTAAGAGAAGAAGAGCAGTATGTAGGAACTAACCCCATAAGACATCTGTGGCTCAGACTGTCAGGATCCATGAAGTGAAGCAAAGACAAACTCATTGGGATATGTCAGTTTGAACTCACGATGTGTTTTCTCTTAAAAATAGGTTAAACCATGTGAAACTGCCAATATTAGATCACCTTAACCAATAACATGACAATTTCATATAGGTTAACCAAATACATCTTCCCTAGCTCTATCTAATGAAAAGACCAGAAACAACGAAAAACCCAGTAGCAATGAGCACCCCTCCTATCTAAAAAACATTTTCCAGTAAAAGGAACAGACTCCTTAGAGAAATGGCTAATTCAAGGTCTAGAAGAGAAGATGAAGAAGACGGGCCTACAATATCTTGCCATGACAGAAAGCAAGGATGTCATCCAAAACTATGGAACTGTGTCTCTGAGGACACAGGTGCCAGCCTGAAGAGGCTTAATTTAAGCATTAATAATAATGTTAACTGAAATGGATTGAAGCACATCAAACACGCTTAAACCCATGTTTTCAGAGAACACAAGCACACGTTAGTTACCACTGAGTAAAGAACATTAAGGAACCAACTCCTTATTCTGAAATCTGCTGAAGAAATCCGCTAAATAAGGAAGGCAAGCTTATCTAACAGAACTATTTGAGCTAACAAGTGCAGAAGGAATGATAAAATTAGAATATCACATTCTGCAAGTCCCCGTGAAATAATTAATGAGGCAATAATCATCTATGATTACCAACATCACAAAAGGCAATCAGACATTACGTATCATCTGATGGAAACGTGCCATACCACAAATGAGGTCATCTCGCCAAAACTTCAAACCAGAACACTAGCGATCAATTTATAGGAAATACAGAGGAGAGAGGAACATGTTATAAGGACACCACAGGGACGATCTGATTACGGGAAACTCTACAGAGCAAATTAAAAGATAAACTGCAAGAAAGGAAAAGAGTGGGCGTACATGGGGAGGGGGTCTTTTAAGTTAAAAGACACTTAAGAGACATAACAGCCAATGCAATTTATGGACATTATTTGAATCCTGATTCAAATAAATTGTAAAAATCTTTTATAAACTAATTGTGGAAATTTGAACGGGACTACATGTTTCATGATAAGGAATTACTATTAATTTTTTAGGTGAGATAATTGTCATTATCTCACTCACATATACACACTGTGGGTATGTATTTAATAAAATAAGTGCTTATCTTTTAGAGATCCAGGCTCACATATTTATGGAGAAAATGATATGATGGCTGAGGGTTGCTTGAAAATACCCTCAATGCAGATGAATGAAAAATAGCGAACCTGGAGGGAGGGAACATGAAGGGTTATGACAGTGTTGTGTTTCTTGTCACATACGTTGGAAATTTTTCTGGTTCAAGTTTTTCAAAAGTTTGAAAATAATAATTAAGAATGTTAAAACATGTCCTTAATGTATTCATTTTCAGAAAAAGGATGCTACAAAATTGCATGTTCTTTATGATTCCAATTTAGTATATAAATATAGTTGTACATACAACACAAGAGAAAAGACTAAAATTATGTACTCCAAAATGCAAACTGTAATTATCTCAGGGTGCAGGAATTATGTAAGATTTTTATTTTCTTTATACATTCCTATATTTTGTACTTCTTTATAATTATCACATGCTTTAATCAAAAAAGTCTTATTGCTTTTTACATCTAACAGTGTACAAAACATTCAAGAATTAGAATAAATATACCCCCATCCATAAATAAATATAATCTAAAATGTAGGTCAAAATTAATGACGACATGCTAAATATTGGAAACATTCTGATGAGTGACAGACGTCTTGCATTTTATCTGATGGTCAACCTTCCATGAAAACAGATCTGGCATCCTTACAGATCTGATCAGAATTTGGGGGTGGGCAGAACATTCCACATGATGCTGTGATTTGAACACTGACACTGTGTTCACTTCATGCATAGCCAGGAAGGAAAGTGGAACCTTAAAGCAAAAATCTAAGTCTTCCCAAATGCCTTGAGTTGTGCCCAGACTGGGGGCTTTTGACTATATATCTGTATTAAGGCACAGTGCCCCAGGAGATCAGCACTTCCCACTTACTTCAAATAGAAAGAGCAACAAGAAAAGGTATAGATGTATAATGCCATCTGATTCTTCAGGACAAAGACTTGACAAGGCCATGGGGTTCTTCTAGGCTTGAGCCAAGCTGTCTCGGAGCTGGTCCTAATTCAAAGCAGCATAAGTCACTCTGTGGATTTGGGGCTAGGCTATAAATGTCTTAGATAATGGAATGGAAGCAGTTCTAAAAAGTGAAACAAAACCTAAGTAGCACGTTTATGATGCTAGTGCTTCAGAAGATAAATGCTCAACCACTCACTCACCAGACGCCATCAACATCTAGTTGGTGTCGAATTCCAGGCCAGGCCCTGGGAAACAAAGACAGCCAAACGAACCATGCCCCTGCCCTCACAGAGCTCACAGTTTACTGGGAGAGATGAGTTTTAATCAAACAAAGATACAAATGTGTAATTATAAGTCGTGCTAAGCACCATGAGGAGAAAGAACAGGGTACTTTGTGAGCATGTGACGGGGGGCCTGGCCCTGTGCTGGTGCTCAGAGCAGGCCTCTTCCAGCTGAGATGAGAAGGACGTAAAAGCAGCACATGTCACCCACTCAACTGGGGAGGTGAGCTGGGGAGAAAAGGCACCAGAGAGAAAAGAGCTGTCCTGAGGTGGTACTTGCCAGGCATGAAAAGAAAACAACCATGACTGGACCCCAGGCGAGGAGCTCAGGATGAGTCTGGGGAGACAGGCAGAGGACAGATTTTGTGGGGACTTAAGGGCCATGTTAAAACTTTCAGTCTTAGGTCAATGAAGTGTTTTAGGCAGACAACTGAGAAAGCAGTAATAACTGCTAGCATCACCGAGCACTTCCAGGAACCAGGTACCATCCTGGGTTTACATGGATTCTCTCATTCAATCTGCATGACAGCGCTCTGAGGCAGGTACGTTACTACCCCAGATGGAGCAAGTTCCCACAGCTAGTAAGATTTAGAGCCGGAACACAAATCCAGGATTCAGGCTCTGACTCCAAAGCCTGCCCTCTCGCCACTACGCTCCATTGCCCTCTGTGCTCACATGGCCGCCGTGCTGGGAATGGATGGCAGGGGCGGGGTGGGAAGGAACATCATCAAGGATGCTATGACAGTCATCCATTTCCTAGTGCCCTACATAATTCACGAAAAGCCTATAGCACAATGAAGGAAGACATCCAACTCATGGGCCATTGCTACATAGTGATTCCCTTGACACGGTGCTACTGGGATCTCCAAGCCCTCTTCCAAGTCTTGGGACTGTTCAGAATTCCTAAGGATGCAGAGATTCAGCAAAACTTCCTTAGCTGACATAGACCATGGGGCTGGCATCCTGGCTGGCCGGAATTTAAAACTCCTCAAGGAAAATGTTTATTTCAGAAAAATTCCTATATGTGTGATTAGGCAGAAAAGAATGTCCTTAGTGTGTCAATCATCCCTAAACCAGGTGAGGGTAGGCTCCCAGGAATTCCCATAAAGGCCACTAGGGGCATAAGAGGGTCAAGAATGGGACCCCAGAGCCCAGAAGGCATTGACCAGACGGGGATAACAAGGCTTCAGTCCTGACCTCTGCTGTGCACCCACTTTGCACCCTGGGCTTTGCATCAGTAATATGCCTAACAACACCCTGTGAGGTAGCATTATAACCCCACTTCGTGGATGAGAAATGTGCATTAGGATCTAGGTCTTATTGGACTTAAGAGTCTCTACCCAACACTATCTAATAAGGAAGTTGGAGGAAAAAGTTGATTGATATCAACGGGTACCAAACTCCAAAAAATTCCCCCTGCCCTCTCTCTATGCTCCTCACTCTCTTGGATCTCTAGAGGCTGGAATTCCAGCAGAAGGAGATGTTCTGACGAAGGAGAGGAAAGCAGGACAGGCTCCCAAAGCTGCGAGCCCTCTGTGGCCAGGCCCCGCATTTGCAGGCATGCTGCCCAGGTGGAGGCCTTATGGCAGGACAAGAATCATTCCCAAGGAAACCCACAGGGTACCTCTGTGCAAAGGAGAAGGACCATTTCAGACTTGGATTCCAATTTGACATTCGAGACTGCGTGACCTCTGGGATTTTTATTTCCTCTTCCTCTGACAGGATGATGACATCCGGGCTCTAGGTTAATGACTGAAATATGAGAATTCCCATTAGATGCTTCCCCATAGCACCACCCTCTCCCACACCGCCGCAGGCACCCTCTATAAAAATCATTTGCTCCTTTCCACACTGCACAGACTCAGATTTAAGCATTCATTCAGTTGCCTCAGGCTGTCACCAAGCAAATTACTTATTAATTTCTATGCACTGCAGAGCCATCTCTAAACAAATAGACAGTTGACGCGGGATTGTCAGCGTTAACCCCGTGCTCTGGCTTTGTGCTTTCTGTCAGAGCCTAGAAATGTTTCTAATACAGAGTCGTACACATTTGATCACATTTACAAAATGCAAATTTACTCAACACTAATTGAAAACGTTCATCAGTGAAGTATTGAGACTTTGTACCCTTTCAAGCTGTTAAAGGGCTAATGAGGGACATTTTCTTCCATATATTACGACACAACTAATTATTTCAACCTCCTCCTGTCTAAAAAAATAACGGCTCAGTAGATTAATGGGCTGTAACCTTTTGATCTTCAGCCCTTTAAGAATATGAAGAGCACTATGGATCCTGTCCCCAGTAAAACCCATCATTTTACTCAGATGTGCACACCTGTACACAAAAAAGGTAACTTTGCACAGACATAAAACACAATTTCAGATATTTCCTGGCCCACCTGAGAGTCCAGGAGCCCTGAAGAATATTCTGCCTCTCTTCTTTTTTCAGTCCGCTAATTTGTTGATTAAACTGACGGCTGCAGGTTTCATTAGTGGTATCGATACTGAGTGAAGGAGGCTCACAGAATGATAAGCGGTATTTGTGTTTATTTCTCGGCTCCCAAACTAAATTATCAGGTGTTTTGCATGCACTTTAAAAATGTGCTAATGGCCTCTGGAGGAGACAGATAAATGCACCACAGGAATGAGAAAAAAGATGGCATGCCTGGTGTCCCAGGAAGGCACAGCAGAAGAGGCTGGCTCTTCTCTGAGGCCCAGTGCCTGGCACGAGGCAGGTGTTCAACAACGTTGTGGCTACCATTGTGAAGCTATAGTCTTTGGGCACATAGAAATGGATTCCCGCTTGGTCCCCGATCCAGCTGGGTTGACCCTGCCAGACATGCTTTGTCCCTGTGGGCTACAAAGGGGATCTGAGCAGCATCAGTGTTCTCTTACAATGTGTCTCAGAGCATATTATAATTTCTACATGCTATCTACTAAGGGCCAGGGCTCCTATGTCGTTTTTAATATTGATACAACCCTCTAAAGGGGTCATGATTCCAATTTTACAAATAAGGAAACCGAGGCTCAGAGCGGTGAAGGGGCTCACGCTGGCTGACTGGCTGATAACTGGTGCAGCCGGATTCTACTGGGCCCGTCTGACTCCAGTGTCCTGGCTCTGCCCCCAACGCCAGGCTGCCTCTCCTGTCTCTAAGCACTTTGCACTCTGCTCACATGCCATCTCATTTCTCACAACAAGCCCAGCGGGGTATTTTGTTATCCTCGATTGCCATTTTGTAAACGCAGAACTTGAGCGGCAGTGAGACCAAGTGACTTGCCCAAGGTTATGCAGATGGCAAGTGGTGGATGCGGGGCTGGAAGCTGGGTTTCCTGGCTCCCGGGCCCCTGCAGACCCTGCACCACACCTCACACAGACATCCCCGCAGCCCTGTACCAGCTTCAGACCGCCCAGCAATGGTCCTTCCTGGCCCTAGAACCTAGGCTCTGTGGGAGCAAAGACAGAGCAGGGGAATTAGAATAAATTTTAGGCAGACTCATACAAAGGCTACAAGTGAGATATATTTTTAACAAATTAATTTTTTCCCTATGAATAAATTTATGGGCCTCTTCTCCCCAGCAAGCCTGTTCATTTTGCACAGATGTAATTTTCATGACAGGCCCCATGCAATATGTCCGGGGGCAGAACCCTCCTTTTGTCTGGGGTGGGGGTGTGGAAGGAGGTCAAAGGGTTCCTCCCACCTCTACTAGTGCTCATTCTGGGTGCCCAGCAGCATGTCCCAGTATTCCCAGTGCTAGGGAGTGCTAGGACCGGTGAGTGGTTTGGAAATCCTTGTCTAACCTCCCCATTTTACAGAGGAGCCCTGAGGTCCAGGAAGAGGACGACTTGCCCAACGTCACTAGTCAGTTGTGCAGCAGCTGAGGGCACAAATGCTAGAGCAGGACTGGCTGGTTTGAGTCCCACCTTTGCCTCTTACGAACCATGTGACTTTGGACAGAACTCTTCAGGCTTAGCATGGAGCCACTCAAAGTCCTAGGAGTCTCCCCCAGCACATCTCAAATCACACAAGCTGCCAGCCGCCCGATTTCCTCCCCCAGCCAGCTTTGGACAGCACCACACCATTTAGTTGTAGCAGTGGGGACCCAGCTCTAAGAAACAGCTTCTGAGTTTGTCTCCTCTCCATCACACCAAGCTCCAACTCATGTATGCTGTTCTTGTTAAGAAATGCCTGGAATACTGAGACTACAAATATCTCTCAATCTTCAAACCTATACAGTTGGATGAAGAGAATTTGGATGCTTCTCCCAAATAGAAAGATAATTATCTGGACCTGTTTAGTGCCTGGAAGTTGGATAGCAAAGCGGCAAGAGTTTGGACAGCAAGAGATACCTGCCCCATCTCAAAACATTTATCCAAACTATCCATCTCCTACGTTCGAACAGTGAGAGTCCAGGTGTAAGGAATGCCTCCCTGGGACCCTTCCAGGCGGCCACCAGGACTTGGGCAGCCAGCACCTCAACCAGCCCATGGAAATGGCAGCCCTCTCCCGCGCCCCCCACTTGAGGGATGTCTGTTGCTCCTCATTACCAAAAACCAAGAACGACCAAACAAGGCTCTTCACATCTTCTCAGTCCAAGAACGGTTTCCCTCCACGTGCGCCAAGTGTGAAACCCAGTTTGATTTATAGCAGAACCAAACAGAAGCAAAACATGAGCCCACACTGGCTTCCTAGGAATGCCAGTCTTCAGTTGCAATTACTTGCAGCCCCTTAAAAACATTAGGCATGTCCATTGAGGTCTTTGGCAGAAAGGGGTCCTAGGCTTCTGCCATGGCACTGTCGAGATTTTTCCAAGAGGAATAAAAGCAAGAAGAGGCAGCATGACACATCCTGACACATCCCCCCAACAGAAGGGCCGACCTGAAAAAGGCAGGAAATGCACCCGTCTGTCTGCGGCTCCTCTTCCTCTCAGCCTAATTCATGCTGCAGAGCCGTTATGCTGCTTCTCTGACTTTAATAATGTGTCCCACCGAAGGGAATACAAGGCAGAAGATGCAATTTATCTGCCATTTTGGGTCCTCAGTAAAAATGTTGTTGGGCGTGCACGTTTTAATTAATGATTCCAAAAATTGTATTAAGGAATTTTTATTTCAGTTAAATTATCTCCAGTGAGGTCGTGGGACCATTTTTCTTGTTAAAAGACTGAAGAGGAGTGTGGAAGAACATTGAGTGTCAGGGTATCTAACCAGCCTTGTGTCCTGCCCACCCTGGGGCTGTTTCCTCAATGGGAGGATGTGGGGACAGTCCTCCACAGTCCCTCTGGCCCCGATGTTCTCTGGGTCTCCCATCTGTCTGGTGAGAGTAAACCTCCCGGACTCATTGGAAGACAGGGAAGATGGAGGCTGGCAGGTGTGAACCCCACTCCGCCTTCTGTTTACGGCGTAGCTTCCCGATGAAACAGCTCGCCATGTAGCTATTTTTAAGGAGTCAGCGTCAGGATAAGAAGAAAGAGCAGGGGCTCTGAGGGCAGCCAGCTGGGGGGATGCATTCTACATCTCACTAGAGGCATGACATTGGGGAAACTGCCTAACTCTTTAATTCCATCTCTGTGATGGGTGTAACGTCCATCTCACAGAGGATGATGTGACGTGGGGTATGTGAAGCAGTGAGGATGGTGCTTGGAACTTTGCAAGCCCTGCAGACAGGAAAAGGCAATTTCTCCTCCTGGTCCTGTGGCTGCCCCTTGCTCTGCTGTTTTTGCCAGCACACAGCTCCTGACAATTCTTGGCGCTGCCAACGGCGGTGGTGGACAGTGTGTTTTATCACTGAACAAAAGGCAGAAAATGTAGGGCCAAGGAGAAATGCTAAGAGGACCAGCTGAAGCTGTGACCTCTCAGAAATAGCTTTGGCTTCTCTGAACTCAGCCTTCAGGAACTCTAGGGGACTATATTCTGGCAACCGTAAAAGTCATCGATGTCTCCAACTGGGTCTTTGGAAATCTCAGTGTTACACTAACCAGGTGATGCAGAGGGATCAGCAAACGGGGAGCAGAAATAAGGAGGAATTCTAGAAGGATCAAAGAATAATGATCCCAACACAAGAGATGAAAATACTCCATGCTCTAAAGCTTTGAAGGAAATTTAATTTTAAAATTTACAATATTTCGACATCTGCAATATAGCATTTCTCATCTCTGAGTTTTGTATCTGTGTATTTCTCATATACAGAGATTCCCCAAGCCCAAATTCCCTACCAAGTCCTTAATTCATTGACTCAAATGGTTTTAGGAAGACCGCTCTGAAGGCTTGACAATACTTTTATGAGGATGACTTCAAATTTCAAACAATAAAGTTAAGAATCAACATGTGGGGGGCCAGCCCAGTGTTCAGTGGTTAAGTTCGTGTGCTCTGCTTCAGCAGCCCAGGGTTCTCAGGTTTGGATCCTGGGTGTGGACCTAGCACCACTCATCAGCCATGCTGTGGCAGCTTCCCACATAAAATAGAGGCAGATTGGCACAGATGTTAGCTCAGAGCCAATCTTCCTCACACACATACAAAAATCAACACGTGGGGCACAGGCCTTGCAACACGGGCCAGATACCCCATCAGTTGCTCAGCTGTCCTCAGTGTCCTTTACAGACCTAAATTCAACTGTGAATTTAAGAACACATACACACCACGTGTATTCCAGACTTTTAGTCACAAAACTCATTATTTTTGCCATCCTTAAAATGTAAAATGTAGGAAAAAAACAAAGGAGAGAAATCATTTCTCTTCAAAAATCAGTGCATCCTTCCTTGATTTATTCCAGACCACTCCCACTTTCACTCCAGGCAGACTGAGAGAAAGCTCTAGAAAGCCTGAGAAATTGTTATGGATTCTTGAAATGAGACTGTTCCAGATCCTGTGAGAGTCTGGGGAGGAGGGAGGGAAAGAGAAAAGGGAAACAATGTTAAGACAAGACATCAGCATGAATGGGGACGTGACCCACTGAGCCCATTGTGCAGCCCCAGAGGGAAGGCCTCCGGCTCTGCACAGCCTGCCCCAGGGTGGTCAGCACGCTTTTTAAGTGCAACGCAGAAGCTCCACCATTCACCCTGTAGACATCCTGCTCCTCTTGACCACAGCCTCTGTGATGGTCAAATTCATGGGTCAACTTGACTGAATCACAGGGTGCCCCGAGAGCTGGCAAAACGTCATATTTGAGTGTGTCTGCGAGGATGTTTCCAGATGAAATCAGCATGGAATCGGGGTCCTGCATAAAGCAGTGCGCCCTCCCCAGTGTGGGTGGGCATCATCCGCTCTGTTGAGGGCCTGAACAGAACAAAAAGGCAGAGGAGGGAGGGGTGCATGCCTTCCTGCCCGTCGGCTTGAGCTGGGATACGGAGCTTCTGCTCTCGGAGCTCCTGATTCTCAGACTCGATTACAGCTTTCCTGGGTCTCCAGCTTGCAAACAGCAGGTTATGTGACTTCTCATCCTCCGTAATTACATGAGCCAATTCCTCAATTCCTCACAACAAATCTTTATATACACCTATGGGTTCGTTTTCTTGGAGAACCCTGACTAACAGTGCCTCCAAGACTCAAAACCCAGTTTGGAACATTCTCATTTTCCCAGACTCTACCCCCTTGGCTAGACCCCCACGATCCATCTGCTGTCTTCCTAGAGGCAGACGCGGGATCACGCCTCTCTACCTGTTCACATTGCTGGGGCTGCAGTAACAAACCACGATACAACGGGTCGCTTAGAACACCAGAGACTTACTCTCTCACAGTCTCAGAGGCCAGAAGGCCAAAAGCAGGGTGTCGTTAGGGCCGCGCTCCCCCTGAAGGCTCTAAGGAAGGATCCTGCCTAGCCTCTCCCAGCTTCTGGGGGCTCCTGGCATTCCTTGGCTTGAGACTGCTTCAGCCTTCACATGGCCTTCTCTGTGGCCTGTCCTCATCTTGTAAAGACACCAGTCATTGGATTTAAGTCCCACTTTAATCCAGGACAACCTCATCTTAACTAGCTACATCTGCAAAGACCCTATTTCCAAATAAGGCCACCTTCTGAGGTTCTGGATGGACATGATTTGGGAGGGCCACTATTCAACCCACTGCTGAGTCTAAGGAAGAGCTGTTTCTCCCGCCCCTCCACCTGGCCCACTGGGTCAGTGTGGCTCTCACGGGGCCCCTAGGCTGAAAACTGCAGGAGAAAGACCACACTTGTTTTTCAAAGTTCTACTGAAATACACAGCTCAAGGGGAAGTGCCCTGCCAGCCCTGAACCCGAGCTGTGATTTCCTCGGCGCTAATTCAGTGAGGTTAGGCTCTTACCCACGGTGGCTGCAGGATGGACCTCCTGTGGTCACCTTTACACCTCCAGCTTGGGAATCTGGGTCCTTAGCCAGGAGGAAAGGTGGTGCCCCAGGCACCATGGGCAGTGTCAACTGAGGCGGCCTCTGAGATGGGGGACCTCTCCTCCCCTCTATGGGTCCTTGCACCCATCTGTAAAATGAGGAGCCATCTCTCGGATCTCAGCTATTCCTGACTGGGAAGAGCGAGCTAATGGAGAAGGGAGGCCCTTGGGGACAGAGAAGGTCTCATAGCCAGACCACCCAGCCCTAGAGCGTCACCCTGCAGTCGGGGGCTGAGGGCCCTGAGTTTCTCAGGAGTAGACTCCGGCCACCCTGCTCCTGTCCCTGTGACCAATCCAACATGAAACAAGTGGCAGTCCCATTCCTCCAGCCCCACAGCATTCTGCGTCCAGGAGAGGACGCAGAGAAAAGATGGCCTTTCATGTGAAGGCAAATTTTTTTTGTCCATTTAGTTTTGTTCTGCTTCCCGAGCCTTGGGACACATTTAGCACATACACACCCCACAGAGAACATAAAGGGCGCAGTGATGTATTTGCAAGCACTTTCATATACTATTTATTTTACCTACTGAAATATCATTTCTGTCTGGGAAAGATATTGGGTACGGCCGGCTTTTATGCTCTCGGCACTTTTCCCCCTAACAAAACCCTTCTCTATAAATCTGCAGTCCATGGCCTAACTTCAGAAAACACTTTAATAGTTCCCAACTCCAATATTTTCCATAGCGATATATCCTCATGTCAAGAGTACTGAAGTGCTGAGGCTTGAATTCATACAAGAGAAGTTATCAAAACCCTGCCAGTGGGGTTAGGAACTTAATCTCCTCCCGCCCCACTGGGGGGATGCAGGGGGTGAGGGGAGATGCTGGAGAGAAGATGGACCTGCAAACGCCTCCCATCACTCCCACCTCTAGGACCGAGCAGGCCTGGGCCCCACCTGGAGGGAGTGGGGAGAGATCGCCTTCACTATTAGCAGCAGCAGCCAAGGTCCTGGTCCTCGATCACACATAACTCCACGCGTACTTCCTCCGTTCTCAGGAGCGCCAGCCCTGGGTCCATGTATCATTTCCATGCATGGCCCCATGAGCTGCTTCCATGCCCATCCCATGCCTTTGCTGAAGCAGGAATCAATGCTTTTCTCATCACGATAAAACAAACCCAGTCTCGGGTAGTACACCCAGCAAGACGGACATTACTGAAGATTTTGGAGAGGCTTACATCATATGTCACACTGAAACGTTTTTAAGTCTTCCTTGGACATCTCTTTGGCCATCAGCTACCTCATCTCTCTCTCTCTCCTCCTCCTGCTTTGTTCGTGAAGAACAATTCAACAGCCTCCTCCTCATCTACCAACCCCATCAAGGAGAACATCCATTGGGAGGCAGTAGGAGATTAGAAATAACCATCTCTAATATTAGCAGTAACAAAACCCTGGTATGGTCACCTATTTGTTTGTTTGTTTTCCTCTCGGATGGGGAAGCTGAGGCCAGATAGGATGAGCGACTTGCTGAAGTCATTCAACTAGACAAGCAGCAGAGTCAGGAGGCAGACCGGGAGCCCCAGACCTCCACTCTCCCAAAGCAAACACCTGAAGGAACGTGAATTGCCTTTCTGTACAGCCACCCTTGTTGTGGGTGTATTTTAAGATCAGCACACCCACAGACAAAACTTTGCTGAGCAAATTTCTAACATACCCAAGATAGTAAACGGAAACAAAACTACTTGGGGAACAAAACTGTGATCACTTTCCAAGTCCCTGTTTACAAACAAATAATAGGAGCTGCTGGGAAAGGATGTGGGGAAGAGCAAGGTTCCTGACCAGGGAGACCCTGGGCAAGTTACCCCCCCCTCCCTGGGCCTTAATTTCTCACCTGCCAAACGGAAGAAGTTGACTATGGGTCCTTCCAGCTCTAAAATTCTAAGTCAAGTTCAATAATTTTCTTTTTTTTTTTCTTAAACATTGGCACCTGAGCTAACATCTGTTGCCAATCTTCTTTTTTTCTTCTTCTTCTTCTTTCCCCCAAAGCCCCCCATTACATAGTTGTATATTCTAGTTGTGAATAATTTTCTAAGTGATCACCAAGGTTCACTCTAAAGGGCCAAATCCCTGGCACTTTACAAAAATAGCAGCAACTGCTATTTATTGAGCAGCAAATATATGCCAGGTGCTAACTATGCAGTATCCCGAGTCTTGAAACAATCCTGCAAGATAAGGGTTACCATCCCCATTGTATAGATGACAAAACTGAGGCTCAGAAAGCCCAAGCCACTGTCTTGAGGCTACAGAGATGCGATTTGAGGCTGTACATCTCTATGTCCAAAGTGTGTGTCTCCTTCACCCGCAGGACCATGAGACTCAAAACAGATAGTCCTGTCCTGTCCTCAGGCAGAGCCAGCTGTGTGAGCTGAGGGCACATCCTGCTCCAGCCGACAGTCAGAGCCCCAGGGTGTCTACTGGTGGCCAACCCTCCACCGGGGACGGCTCAAAGCTGCCCAGGGGGCTGCAGAAAACTCATTTATCACCCTTACTGATCTCCAGGCAAAAGAAAATCTCTCTTCACAGGAAAAAGGACACCCAGCTGAGCCGGGCCCCGCCCACCCGTGGCTCAGTCCAGATCCCTGGTGGAGGGTAAACTCTTGTATCTGCAGACACAGAGACACGAGAGAAGAAAACAGGTGGGCACCACAGGCAGGAGCCCTGCACCACGGGACACCCATGCCATGGAACACTCCTGCCCCCACACTCACGCTGTATAGCATCTTAGTTGTAACCAAAAAGCAGCTGGAGTGTAATGAGTGCTCATGCTGCATCAGGAAGTGAGGTGAGGGCTTCACGTACGCCCCTCACTGAATCCTCCCTTCTACAAAGTAGGTACCAGGATTTGCCCCCTTTTTGCAGATGAGGAAACCAAGACCCAGACTGGCCACACCACAGTTAGTGGAGCTGGGGTTCAAGCCCAGACAGCCTGGCTTCAGAGGCTGAGCGCTTAACCTCCTGCTGACTGCCTCCAAACACCCATGGTCCCCAGGGCCTGCCCTACCCCGTGAGTTGCGGAGGAGAGTGCACTGAGGCTTGGAGCGGGGCCTGAACCCCAGGTCTGTGAAAGCGGAGGCCACACCCAGGTGCAGAGCCTCCAGCCTGAGCTCCTTTCCCTGGGGACCAGACTCCTGCTGAGAAGCAGCGGGCCTGGGGGGCAGGGGGAGGGGGTGGGTAGCATCCAGGGAAAGTCTCCTGGTAAACAAGTCTGTTGGGAGCTCCTCTGGGACCCCAGCTGCCACGAAGGCGCCCTGGTGCCCCGCTTGAGCACCTCCTGGGGCAGCAGATTCAGCCACGGCACTGAAAGCTACACCAGCGGCTGCCATCCCTGCTCGCTGAAGATACGGCCAGGACACTGGGCACAGGGCAGCTGTCCCCCACAGAGCTGACCTGTGCAGGTCCCTGCAGCACCCTGCTGAGGCAATGGGGGCATTAGGGGCTCCCCCAGATGGGGCAGCAATACCCACAGCGTCGGGGACACAGAGCAGCCCCACCCTCAGAGGATCATCCAGGCTGCTCTCCTGCACTACAAATGGGGAAACAGGCTCAGAGAAACTGAGGGTGGTCCAGGGCCAAACAGTCATTTTTCTTTAAGACAA
Source organism: Equus przewalskii (assembly GCF_037783145.1). Taxonomy (NCBI): domain Eukaryota; kingdom Metazoa; phylum Chordata; class Mammalia; order Perissodactyla; family Equidae; genus Equus; species Equus przewalskii. The sequence goes on along the minus strand of NC_091845.1, from coordinate 76,082,287 downwards.
GAAAAACAGTGCCAAGTTTCTTCTGTTTGAGAGATTTCCACCTGCTCTCTCCACAGTGTCTGCATTTCAGGAAGGAGTTCCAAGCCAAGAAGGTGGAGCCAGGAGCCAGCCCCGTTCTCGGGTGGGAGGGGAGCCACCTCTTTTGAGCCTTGCTCTAGGTCCTCGCTCCCAATTGTCGAGCTTCTCCCCAGGCTTCTCCCCACCTCCTAACTCCCTGCTTTGGCCATAATGGAGGAAGAAGCATCATGAGACTCACAAATAATGAGCCTCTGTGCGTCTCCATCATGGTGCGTCTCCATCATGGTGCGTCTCGCGGCAGCACTGAAATCGCCTCTGTGGGGTTTATTTAACTCCTCATCTCTCCCACCACTCAGTTACTCCAGAAAGGCTGGGGTGGCTCTGTCATAGTCCCCCGTGTATCCCCACTGCCCAGCAGAGCTGGCACATAGTAGGCATCCAATAAATACTTTTTGAATAAAAGAGACAACATTTTCACAACCATTCCAGAAATTCATCTCCCAAACTAGTGTTTCTTCAAGGGAGACCGCCTCTGAGATCGTGCATTTCTTCCGGTGACGCTTGGTGCGGCCTGGAGTTCCTCTTGGGGACTGATTTCCCAGGCCACGCCTGCCCTCATTTATGCCCCCCGTCACACACCTGGACACCAGCACCAGCAGCCCCCCAGAAAGTCTCCTGCAGGACAGCCTCTCCTCTTGCTGTCCTGGGCCTGTCCCCTGCCCCTGGGGGTGCGATCTTGAAATTCCGTGTGTCTGCTCACTGACTCGTTGACCTGGGGTGAGTGTGGCATCCAGGAGTCAAGATGGGATGATCAGCAGCCTGGGAGGGAGGGGCCTCCTGGGACACACATCTCCCAGTGAAGGGCAGAGGTCACCACGGAAGGCTGAACATTTTCCTCTCAATTCTGCATCACTGCTTCACTCACCCATCACCCTTCCCGGATTGGAGGTATTACGGTGGGATCTTGAGGGCACCAATCCCCAGAGGGGCTCACGCAGGGGGAAGGAGGTTCTTGGTTTCATATGTCTGTTCAGAGGGGCCACTTCTGGGCCTGCCTGGAGAGGTCCATGACCCAGCTCCCATGGGGCCAGCCAGCATCACATCAACAATAAAACTGTCTAAAATGCTACAAGTCGCACCAGCATTTGTCTTATTTTACAAAGGGGATCTGGCGCTGTTAGATAACACCAGCCTGCCACAACCACTTCCCATCCGTTCTCTACACACCACCACCATGTGTCCTTCTGCAATGACATCACTCCCTGCTTAAGACCCCTCAGCACTCCTGTCACCACCAGGCTGAGCATCGAGCAGGGCCCTTATTCACTGTTAGCCTCAGCTCCTGACACCCATGTCTCCCAGTGTCCATTCCGGCCTCAGGACGCTGCTTGCCCACGCTGCCATGCTGTCTGGGCTGCCCACATGCGGTCCTCTCCGCAGGGTGACCTCTCCCCTGTTTCTCTGCTCAGCTGGCACCTCTCCTGGGTGGCCTGCCTCTGTCTCCAGGGTGGGGCTCAGCTCTCTTTTCTGCAGATCCCTCCCGCACATTATATATAGACTTGTCCTTGCACCTACCTCATGACGCCATGACTCTCTGCCTGTCCGTCTGTCTGTCCCTCCCTCTAGAGGTGGAGCCTGAGCACAGTTCATCTGTGACATTATCAGAGGGGCCAGGGCCCAAGGAGAAATTGAACTTCATAAACATTTGGGGCTTCATAAAACATATTAGAGGCCCAAGAGAATCTACAGCGTTTCTTTAGTGGTGCTCCTCAATTTGCCCAGATTTCATCATTTGATGTATTTAAAAATCTTACTTAAAAATGACTGAGCCCTTCTGCTGAGAGGTCACGCATGGGCCATTACATCAGTCCAGGGGAAACAACCCAGTGCCCACATGAGCTGATCAGCCTCCTGAGGCCTGCTCCTCCTCTCTTCCTTGGATTTAAGGCGAAGGAGCTGGTACTGCAGGCAGCAGAAGGGGAGCACAGCGGGCTGTGTGGACACAGTCTGAGGCAGACCCAGGCAGCACACCATCAGTGCAGGAGTGATTCTCGTTCCTCTCACCTGGAAGACAAGCTGGCCTGTGCCCCTTGTCCCCTCACCCCAGCAGGCTGCCCGGCTCCTCCTAGAGTCCTCTAGGAGAATGAGGGGCCATGAGCACAGCGGCTGGGCCTCCAGGGCCGCTGTGCTTCTCCCATCTCCTCCAGAGCCCTCTCGGGCATCCAGGCTGCTCCCCAGTCACACGCTGCTCCCCATTCCCACTGCCTCCTCGTGACCCCACCACCCTGCAGTGGACGCAGAGTTCCCAATAGAATCTTCACTATCAAAACAGCCTGGCATGTGCCACACTCCTTCAGGGACTTCCCTACAGGAGAGTTGTCCCGGGTCCCAGCTCCACCCTCTGCCTGTGGGTGAACCACACCCCACTCTGGTCTCTGCTCATCTCAGCCCAGAGGCGAGGGTGTTGGATGGCATTACCCCACGTTTAACACGCAACGGCTCTAACGTCCACACACTCTAAGCTGAACTAATGTATTAACAATGGAGAACGCTCTCAGGGATGTCTCTCCTCTGGACTTTAACGGGGGTCTTAAATCCCAAAGAACTGCGTCTCCTGTGGGTGGGGTATCAGGTTGGGTGGCATGCGGATGAGTAAACACTTTTGGACCCACGAAGAGAGGAGACTTCATGGTGCCCCTCAAATAATTCCAAAGTGGTCACAGGCACCTCCTTAGGGCTCCTGGAACACAGATTTAAAAGCAGCCCCAACACCCAGAGACACTCTCATGCACACACAGCCCACCCAGACCATACCAGAACATCAGGTACACACTCCATACCCTGACTCTGGCTCTGATTCTGGCAGGAGATCTTCCTAACAGAACGGGGCCCACTGGGGTCTGAACACCAAGTCTAGTGTGGAGCAGGCCCGGCTCCCGGCAAGGCCGCAGGTCAATCACAGCACTGAGTCTGAGCCGACCTGGAACTCCTGAACTGTTTTCAGCCCCTCAGTGGCATACATCTGCCGTTAGAATCCACTTTCTCCCCGGGCTCTGTGCTGGAGTTAAGCTCTTCTGGAAGCTTCCAATCCCTTCAGCCCACAGGAGCATTAACAAGCACAGAGGCAATAACTCAGAGTGCTTAAGAGCACATAACAACATCGTGGCACTTCAGAGGCTGGGGACTGTCTGCGTGGCTAACAACGATGCTGCCCCCGTAGAGAGGGCCCGGGGGACACCACGGCTCCGGGCAGCCTTCGGGGCGTCAGACGGGAGAAGCATGGAGCCCCACGTCATAAAAGTTATCATCTCGCAGGAGAGTAGTTTTTTTGTCCGATTTCTACCTAAATACAAGGTGCAAACGAGTGCTGGGTGGAGAAGGGAGCGCACAAGCATTTAAGTCATTTATAGTTTACATTTTTACGGCACAGCAGAGATCAGCATCCGTTTTCCATCCGCAATTAGAAGATGGAGCAGTCTGCCAAGGCTCCGTGGGAACTGTGCCTATTAAAGAGGCCAGAGCATGCAGCGATTGATCAACACCAGGATTTATTCACTGGGCTAACAGCAGGCTCTACTTTCGCCATTACCCAGGGTGATACATAACAATTTAGATAACGCACGCACCAGGACAGAGGCATTTATAACCCTGGTGTCGGACTCCTGCCTCGGGAGGAGGAGACGCTCACACCAGAGCGCCCAGAGCCTGTCTGGCCTGGGGTCTGCCATCCCCGGACAGGGCCCACACAGTACCCAAAGGGGAGACGTGGGGCCAGAACCCCTGCCTCCCCACCTCGCAGCACACTGAGTCTGCAGGCAGGTCGCCCTCACTGTCTCATCTGTCACTGGGGACAATACTGTTGTCACATGGGGTAGAGGGAGGGGTCTCTGAAGCTGTAAAATGAGACACTTGATGGTAGGTTTATAGAGATTCAATTATGCATAAATGTACATACATACACAACAAGGGTTCTACCTCAGTATGCGCACATGCACACACACGCACACACAGAAAACCCCCTCTCCCCTACTCCCTCTAGCGCAAGCAATAAGCTTTCAGCATGAGGTCTTCTCGGAGTCTTTTTTATTTGTGTTTCTTGGCTGGCACCACATGGTGTTTAACACCTTTGCTGAGTTCTGGTGACAGCTACTGAATGTTCCCTCTCAGCATCATCAACCTGCTCTTTGTGTCTTGGGCCCCCGGGTGACAGACCCAGGCTGGGCGCAGGCTGGACAAGGCGCTCAGATGGCTGTCTGTGAGAATGATGCTCCGGTAGAAACATGGATAAGCTGCTACACAGCCCACGGGGTTTCAACACCCCCTCCCCCAAGTTGTGACATCCCAGATCCGTGCTCCCTGGGCCTCTCCCGCAGGACGGGCCAGAGGTTCCTCCAATTCCACATGCTCCAAATAAAGCTCATCACCTTCTCTCACCTGCTGCCATGACCCGACCCTCCTCCCTACGCACCGTCACCACCCACACGCCCAGGGCACCCAGGAACAGACCCCCCCCGAGCCTCTCCCTCGTCCCTCAGCTCATGCAGTCGCTCCTGATTCCCGTTTGGTTCCTCCGCCCAAATATCTCTCCACTCTGGCCCTCCTCTCCATCCTCACTTCTGCCACCAAATTCATCATTTCTCACCTGGATAAGAACGTGGGTTCCCCTCACCCCGGGGCTCCCCACCCATCATCTGATCCTCCCCAGCATCCTTCCAAAATATAAATCCAATCATGTCCTTCTTCTGCCTTACACTTTTCAGTGACTCCCACCAAAATCAGGCTGGGACTCAACCTGCCTGGCCTGGGAATGCGTCTAACAAACATTTCTTAAAAAGGCCAACAGTGCCATCTGTATTAGTCAGGGTTCTCCAGAGAGACAGAACCAATGGGGGTGTGTGTGCATACATACATATATATATATATATATATATATATATATATATATTATACACACACACACACACACACAAAGAGAGAGAGAGAAAAAATTTTAAGGAATTGCCTTATGTGATTATGGCAGCTGACAAGTCCAAAATCTGGAGGCTAGGCCAGCAGACTCCAAGGGAAGAGCTGACGTTCCAGTTCAAGCCCAAAGGCCACCTGCTGGCAGAATTCCTTCTTCCTCAGGGGACCTCAGTCTTTTGTTCTCTTCAGCCCTTCGACTGATTGGAGGCGGCCCACCCACACTATGGAGGGCAATCTGCTTTACTCAGAGTCCACCAACCTAAATGTTAATCTCATCCAAAAACACTCTCCCAGAAACATCCAGAATGTCTGACCGAGTATCTGGGCGCTGTGGCCCAGCCAAGTTGACACATAAACTTAACCATCCCACCGTCTCTTTTCTGTATTGACAGGGTTGGGGCTTTGGGAAGCAAGCAGGACTTACATCCCTCCCCCATGACCCGTGCAGAGGCCCCTGAGTGACTCCACACAGAGGAAACCAGGCCTTCAGAGCTGGGGAGCCCCCTGATCGTCTAATCGGAGCCCTCACACAGCGGTGGGAAGAGAGAGGCCTAGAGGGGGTTGAGGTCCCACAGACGTATGACAATCCATTAACCGGGAGGGTAAGGTGAGCTGCGCATCAGCTCAGTAAGCGTTTAATCGACGAGTGACATCAAAGAACGTAAAAGCTGAGGCTCCCATACCATGTGGCACTATCACCCTATCTTTGAGCAGGGCCCAGCACCTACTGAGGGCAGGCCCTGTGCTGTACACCCAGCACAGAGCGTGCACTTGGGGGGCGGGAGCTCCTACAAGGCAGGGACCACGGGGAAGGGATGGGGGTGGCAGGCCCTGTCCTGGGGTTGGGTCTCCACAGTCACACACACTTTCTCCTTGGGTGCTCGCCTTGTCTGGAGTGATGTGGGGCAGACGAATAAAGATTCTGAAGCAGGGGCCGGCCTGGTGGTGCAGTGGTTAAGTGCACACATTCCACTTCGGCGGCCCAGGGTTCGCCAGTTCGGATCCTGAGTGTGGACATGGCACCATGTGGCAAGCCATGCTGTGGTAGGCGTCCCAAATATAAAGTAGAGGAAGATGGGCATGGATGTTAGCTCAGGGCCAGTCTTCCTCAGAAAAAAGAGGAGGACTGGCAATAGTTAGCTCAGGGCTAATCTTCCTCGGGGAAAAAAAAAAGATTCTGAAGCAAACAAGCCCCAAGGACAACCCCTCCCCAATTTGGAAGTGCTGCTGTTCACACACAACCGGGGCTTCTCCACAGAGGAAGAACACCAGACACAGAGGGTAACACCCGCTCAAGGCCACATGGGTGGGAAATAGGGAGTTCAGTCTTGAACCTGAGCCCTCCTGAACACTGACCTCCCTCTTTCTTCTACCATCCCCCTCCCACATTCTAGCCCAGAAAGCCACCAAAGCACAGGGATTCTCTGGAACCCACAGCTCCAGGGACCCAGGGCTCCTTGCTGCCCCATAGACAGGCTGCGGCCCTAGAACACGGCACCCCTTGAACGTCCTCAGATCAAACGCCTCCAGCTTCTGTACAGCTGCCTGTTAGAGCCGCCCCCAGCCCTCTCAGCGGGAGGGACTTCCCTTCTCTGGCAAAGACGGCTATAAATACTGTTGCTCCTGGAGTTGCAGTACAGATGCCCTCAGACCCGAGGCCTCATCTACGGAAGCTGGGTTTTCATCTGGGGGTGAGTTCACCTGAGTGGAAGCCTGTGTCAGATGAAAAGCATCTTCCAGACTCACATGCGAAGTGACCACAGCCAACCGCTCAGCCGCTACAATGGGATCCAAGGAAAGAAAGACAACTTTTATTTAAAAATGTGGAGAAAGGAGTGCTCTGAAGTTATACTTGGTAATTGTAGATCCATTACTCAGCCTCAAAGGTACAAACCGCTCCACGCCTTCCTTCCTTAAAGAAGAGAAAACACAAAAACAGACTGTACTCTGGAGGGTCTGCAAGGTCACCGGGAGCGCATCTCCCTCCACAGTCAGAGTCACTTAGGGAAACAATCTCTGGCACAGGCCCCATGCTCATCAATACTCCAGGACGAGGCAAAAAGCCGTTCCCAGGCCCTGGCCGGCTCCCACAGGGACACCTGTCCCTGTCACTTGCAGGTGGAAGCAAAGGCCAGAGTCAGACCCAAGGTCAGCCTTTGCTTGTGCAGGAGGCTCAAATGATGGAGAAAATCACATTGCAGGGCTCCTCCCGCTTTGTTGCCTCTGGAATGCTCCCTCCCTCCCCAATCCTGGAAAGGAGTCCCTTCATGCAGAGGTCCAGGGGCTGAGGGGCACCACTGCCCACCCCTGGGCCTGGGTGGTGCCTCAAGCCTCCGTGGGCCTCCACTGTGTGCAAAGCCCCACACGTGTGCCTGGGAGCTGGGGGAGGCGGGCACCGGGGAACGGGGGAATCTTCGGATCCTGAAGCTCTTGGAAGGCCCCAGCTCTCGTTCCTCTCCAGGCCCCATGTGCACGCCCTTGTGTAGGGAGCTCGCCGCCTTCACCTGGACAACAGCCCCAGTCCCCCAGACCCCAGACATCACCAGCACCCCCCTCTCCCAGACACCCTGCCCTCCTAGGCTGGCCAGGTGCCCGCTCTGCACCTCCTGGCACAGTGCGCTCACCTCAGGCACAGCCCTGCAGGTGTCACATGGGGAGCTGAAAGGGAAGATCACCCCAGTGGCATGAGAGGACAAGTGACTGGAAAGAGACAGCGGTGGCTGAGAGCACCTTCTGCCTGGAGTCCTCTCCTGACCAGGGCAGTTGCTGCTATGTCACCACGACAGCCACTGCTTTGGGCAGGTAGGTGTGATCAAGGGGCCCTCAGCCCGCTGTCACAGCCCTGCTTTCTAAGCCACTGACGAATAGGTAATCAGACCCAGCATCTCCAGAACTGCTGATCTTTCCACCCGAACATGTGCCTCCCTCCCACCATGTGCCCCAGCTCGGGTGACAGAAACCCCATCCTTCCATTGCTAAGGCCCCAAACTGGAGTCCTCCTTGTCTCTTTCTTCTTTCTTGCCCCTCCTCCAATCTGTCAGGAAATCCTGTTGACTTTACCTGCACTGTATGCCCAGAATTTGGCATTTTTCCCCCCAACACTTCCATTGCTATGACCCTGTCCAGCGCCATCATCTCTCTCTCAGGTCACAGCAGCAGCCTCTGCATGGGTCTTGCTGCTTCTCTGCCTCCTCTCAGTTTATCATCATCACAGGGCTGGGGGTAACTCTCCACGGCGTTACTGCGTTTGTCCTGGGCTAGCCTTGCCAGGATGTCTACATACAAAAAGCCTTGGAAGACAGAGATAGCACCTCCCTCCTGGACAGAGGGCAGTTTTTTTCCCGAACAGAATAATAAAGATATTCTCTTACTCCACGGCAAAGCTTGGGCAGGTAGGCCAACAGCCCCTGACAGACTGGGGGTGACACAGACCCACTATGTGCACAGCATCCACCTTGGCTGCTCCAAATCATCCCCTTGGGACTTGGGGAGCAAGGGGAATGGATGAGAACAAGAAGCTCAAGCTGTGCTCGCTGCTGTGCTGCGAGTGATAAAATCCTTTATCTCTGACCAGGTGTCTCATGTCTAACAGCATCCACGAAACTGTAGCAGGTGAAATTGTGAGCTTAGAAGCAGATCCTTCACGCTTCTCAAAATGCTCACTTAATACTAAGTCAGGTCATGTCCCTCCTCCCTTCAGACCCCTACAAAGACCCTCATCTCACTCAGAGGAAAATCCACAGTCCCCACAATGGCCACAAGGCCCTGCATGAGCCCATCCGCCCATCCCCCATCACACCTCAGACCACATGTCCCCTCTCCCCCATCCTTCACTCTCCTCCAGTCCTGGTGGCCTCCTCACTGTCCCTCAGCACAGTCACACTAGGCGCATGCCCTACTGCAGACTTTTATACTTGCTTGGTCCCTTGCTGGGTGCTCCCCCCTACACCCACATGGCTCACTCCCTCACCTCCATCATATCTTTGCTCAATGCCACCTTCCCACCAAGACCATGCTGAACCCCCTATTCAAAATCACATCCTCCCTGCCATCACAGGCCCTCAACACTACCTACCTACCCCCAGCTTCCCACAGGGCCACTGGCTTCCCATCTGTGCTGGTCCCTCCTCAAGCATGGCCTTCTTGGGTCAATTTACAAGTCTCACCACCACCCTCACCCCAGGCAAATTGACCTGGGCACAGCCAGCCCCACCCCCTGACAATGACTGAGAGAGATGAGGGCATCTGAGGTTCTCTTGGCTGTGGGATGGGAAAATGGCACCAGGGGACACAATAGCAGAGAGAAGAAAACAGCTTTCCATTCAGCAAAAGGGCAGAGCACTGGCCTGGTCCTTGAGGCTGGCAGACAGAGCAAGGAGTGACCAGCCCTGGTTATTGTAAATGTCGCCATTCCCAGGGGAGCTGCAGAAATACTAGGGAGGGAGACATGGCCCAGGGCCGAGCTCCAGCCAGGCTGTGGAAGGAGGCTCAGACCATGGGGTCTGGGTATTCCAGGCACACATGGACCCTGCCCCCACCTCTAGCACAGGCTGCTGACATCTGGAAGAATCAGATTCTTTTATCAACTGGTACCTTTTCTACATCATCTTATACTCTTTCCAGTTATGGTTTTAAGTTTGGTGATTATGACAGGCCTGCTCTGCTATTTACATTTCTGATTATTTTTAGAGCTTTGCAATTAAATTTTCTTAAATTAAAACTTTAGACCCAAGCATCAGATTGTCTGTAATGTACCACGGTGTGTTCATATATGCAGTTTTATATATTTGGGTTGCAAAAGCCTCAGAAAGAAAGATATTTCAATATTTGGCTCCCAAATGGCCATGTTTCCATATCACCCACACGATTCCATGCACGGCTTTCTATTCCCACACTCCCAGCGATGCCCTCCAGATCCTTGTGAGCCACAACAAAGAGCTGGGAGAAGGAACCAGCCCTCTTTTGAAGCCGGAACCCAGCTGATTTCCCAGCCGCTCAGCACCTCCCCGGGGCAAGGACAGGGACCTGAGACACACAGCCTGCAGACTCGGCCCTCAGCCCCAGGCTTCTGGAGGTGCAGCCCCTCGACTGCCTTCCCTCACCCAGAATTAGACTCAAGTCCCAACAAAGCTCTCTCTAAACCACTCCCACCTAAACTGACTTGGTTTTCCTACTGACTCTGTGCTCACCACACTCCGCCCAGTGGTGCTCTCCTGAAGCAGTTCCCCTCCCACAGAGGCTCCTGGACCCATCCATCCACTGGTCGGGCCCCTCTCCTCCGGCCTCCACCAGGCTGCACCGCCAGCACAGCCCCTGGCCCCTCTCCCTCCTGCTGCCTGGACAGGACTCTGGGGTCACGTTCACCCCACAGTTGGGACGGCCACCTCCATGTCTATCTCCAGCCCGCCGCCAGGCTGCATTTCCAGGGCCAGCTGGGTTTCTATTTAGTTGCACCTGGGAATGTCGGGCTCATCGGTTTCCCTCCAAAGTCCCTCCTGCCTGCGGAGCTCCCTCACCGTGTTAATTCAGCCTGCAGCCCCTCAGTCACCCAGGCTTAAGCCCACAGGATCAAGAGAACTTGCTGGGGCTCACCCCACGCACTTTTCCAACCCCCCAACTACTGCAGAGGCTGCAGCAGCTAATGACTCTCCTTCCTTGCAGCTGGCAGTGGTCACGAGACACGGTTCTGTCCGGTGAGGTAGAAAGAGAAGTCTGCTGGGGGGGGTCTGAGAAAGCTTCTGCCTTCCTGAAAATATGGCCTGATGCAGCTGGCGATGTCTCCTCCTTTCAGCTTCCCTCCCCCTCGTCCCCCAACACTGACGTGTACCTGGAGCTCCTGCCACTGCCCCGAGGCCCGGGGGACAGCAAGTACTCAGGCCGAGTCGAATGGAGGAAGAAAGTGCCAGGGACTTACTTCAGTGGCACTGCTGAGTGATCACTCAAGCTCTGGAGAGCCTGCCTGAAGACACCTTGTCCTGAGAGGGAAATTGGTGTTTGTCTTGTGTTTTCTGTCGCTGGCAGTGAAGGCGTCCTTCCTGATACATGAGTTCATTCTGTATTTCTTCTCCCTCCACTCCCGCTGATATCGACCCTGATATCAGTTTCCCCACACTAAACCCAGCATATATGGGGTTAAAACCAAAAAACTCATTCCGTGCTTACTCTCTGGCTTCCTGGCTCCAGAATCCACTATGCTCCATGGAGACAGACACCGTCAAGGACAAGCACCTGGACCATCTCCTCCCCACAAAGAGATATGGGCTGGTGGGAAAGCTTCTGACCAGCAAGGCCATGAGCTCCCTCCTCTCTGCAAGTGTCTCAAGGCCAGAGACAGGCTGGTGGGAACGCTCCGACCAGCAAGGCCATATGCTCTCCCTCCCCTACCGAAAACCCCAAATAAAAACCCTTCCTTTTAGCTTTTTCGGGGAGTCTGGGATTTCAGCGTTAGCTGCCCTCTCTCCTTGCTCAGCGCTGTGCAAAAATAAAGTTCCTACTTTCTTCCACCACCCCCGGTGTCACAGATTGGCTTGCTGCGCGACGGGTGAGCGAACTCACTTCAGGTTCGGTAGCACCACCCCTCGCTCAGTGGACCTTCTAACCCAACTGCCCCGGCTCTTTTTCTTGTCATTGTTTCAGATGCGCTTTTGAAGCCCCCACTCTGGACACAGCCTGTGCTGTATAATGGAGAGAAAGCGGGTGGCAACCACATGCTTGAGGCGGGAGCGCCCAGGCTAGCTTTCACCTTGTGCACCTTACCCAGAGCTAAGTCACGTCTCCTGTCTTCCCCCTGCATTCTTCAAGGTTTCCTCCACACCTCGAGCAAAATCAGAACCTCAGATTTCCTCTGCTGAGTTCCTGCAATGACCCTCACATCTCCCAGAGGCTTCTCCAGCCCCCTCTCCTGCTAGGTCCATTCTGCACCCCAGAGCTGGGGTCCTCTTCCTCACAGTGCCCACTCCCAAGCCACACCCCCCACCCTGGCCACCCAACCCTGAGCTCAGCACCTGGATCCCACTCTCCAGATACTCACCCTCGTGCAGCGACTCAGTGAAACTCTGCTGTGAGGGCGGCGGCCACCAGGGAAAGGGGTCTCAGTGGTCCAGAGGTTTAGGAAGGACCAAGGTTACATTCTGGCACATCCTCCAAGGCAAAATGTCTCTACTGGTCCTGTGGGGAGCCATCAGAAGGACCAGGCCAGGGAGACAGTGAGCACTGAGTAAACATACTCCAAATTCTAGGCCCTGGGCCACATGGCATCCACAAATTACCTCATTTTAAAGTGCACAATTGGGATAGTTCTACAGAGAATGGAGTCCAAGGTTCAGAGTGACTCAGCAGTGGGTCTGAAGTCATATAGCAAAAAATGGGCAGATCAGTGGTCTGAGGTTAAGAGAAATGGAGTTGGAGGAGCTGGTGGTCTGCAGGACAAGGCTGCGGGCAGGCGTGTCCTGGAGCAGAGGCGAGCTCTCTCCCCCTGCACCGTCACTGGCTCCTCAGCTCTGCCGAGGCCCCTTCCTAAAGCCAGGCATCCACCAAAATGCCAGCAGAAGAGCTGTGACAGACCTGACCCTAACACAACCATGCCACCAATCAGGCGATTACAGAATCCAGAAACGTTCTGCCGTAGACCACACCTCCAGCTGGCACCCTCTGTAACCCCTGGAACACACAGTTCGCCCAACTGCACCTGGCGGGTAAAGACAATTTCCGAATCTAGACTAGGAAGAGCTTTTCTTTTTTCAAATTGTCTTATAATTGCCAAAGTGCCTTCACAGCCTTTGTTCCATCGGGCCCTCATAACAACACGCCAGCACTACTTTTCTAATTTTCTACATGAACAGCATCAGAAACAACAACGCAAGGCTCCGAGAGGTCTCGCTGCTGAAGACCTCACAGCAACTTTAGAGTGTGGCCTTCCTCTCTTTCCTTCTGGTTTCCTGTAGGACCCAGGGGCCCCGAAGACCCCCTCCCCTCGAGCACAACAGAAGGTTTAAAAAGGGCCTGTGCCCCTAGTCAGGCCACTCAGAGTGCCCCCTGGGAGGTCTGATGGAATCCTCAGGAAGAAATAAGATCTACACCTGGAGCAACCGAGGGCCATCCCCTCACCAGAGAGAGGAACACCTGCCGGAGGGCGAGGTCGGCTGCCAGGAAAGCCAGTCCTCGAAATGTGCAGGTGAATTCTGGGAGCATCACTGAGTTTACAGATCCAGCCATGCCTGAAGCCAGCCCCAGCTCTGGAATTTTCATGTATGTGAGTCAATATTTTCTCATCCAAGTTACGACAGAAAGTCTCTACACCAACACAAAGAGTAAAACCAAGGCCTCCTAACTGGTGGCAGGGCACAGAAGTCTCCTACGGGGTAGAAAAAAAAATCAAAGAAAAGCCTAGACAACCGCAGACAGTTACTCTCACTCACTCAACAGATATTTATGGGCTGAGCACCAGGCTAACGGGTTGGAAAGCCAGTGTGAGCCCAATAGACAGCATCCCTGTCCTCAGTGATCTCAATAGGACAGAGGTACAGATACTGCAGGAGGGCTGGGTGGCAGCAATAAGAATACAAATCTAGTCTGATGGAGAGGAAGGGAAGACTTTCTCAGAGTATCACATTTAAACGGAAAAACTGAAGCACAATCAAATGCAAACTCCATGAAACGAAGTGCGAGCCGGGCTGCAACATGGGAGAAAACCCACTGAGGAGACAGTAACTTCGTCACCAGGGACTCACGAATACTGGGGCATGGGGGGAGAGAGTATAAGTGAATTCTACATCTCCTTTTATAATTGGATATAAATACATATGAAGATCTTTCCAAACTAATCAGACAAGCATCCAAGGAAATATTTACAAGCACCTTTGTTGCAGCAATGTTCATAACAATAGAAACTTATAATAACTGAAACTGAAAAATAACAAAATACGTCAATATTCCTTTACAACTGAAAAACACTTAAAAAGACAATGTAAACCCACATCTATTGACTAGGAAAGATGTATGCATCTAGCAGAAATAAGCAGGCCTCAAAGAATACTTGTAAAATGATTCCACGTATTGAGTCCAAATTAGGAATTCAACAAATATTTACTGAACAAATGGCAAATAAATATATCTGAACAAACAAACACCAAACAAAATGTTTGAAGTCATTATTTCTGGGTGAGGGGCTTATTGATGATTTTAAATTGTTTTCTCTATCTGCTTATCTGAACAATCTAATTTTTTGTACAACCCACATGAATTACTTGCACAATAAAAAGAAATGCATAAAAAAAATCTTTTGAAAGCAAGCATGATTCACCAAGGTCAGTTTTAAAAATTGAAACTTGTAATTTAGGAAATGGGACAGAAGCTGGCCGGCCCTGTGGCAGAGTGGTTAAAGTCCCACACGTTCTGCCAAAGCAGCCAGGGTTCACGGGTTCACATCCCAGGTGTGGACTTACTCCACTCATCAGCCACACTGTGAAGGTGCCACACATACAAAGTGGAAGAAGACAGGCCCAGATGCGCTCAGGGACAATCTTCCTCAAGCAAAAAAGAGGATGACTGGCAATGGATGTTAGCTCAGAGCCAATCTTCCTCACTAAAAAAAAAAACAAAAAGGAAGAACAGAAAACAGTGCGGCTGGATAAATATAATGGACAAGAAAATTTTCTTCCAGCAAACAATGGAGAAAGATAAACCTTTCCTCAATGTCACAGTCAAAATTTGTTTAGCACAAGTCCATTCCATATTTCATATTTATTCAGCTCTCCGTGACACAGCACATTAAATATTAGCAAAGGAAAACATTGATATTGATACAGAAATGAAGTCAACGGGCTTACGCTCGTATGATGCCAAAAAAATCAAACAAAAAAAGTCTACGTATGCCAAACATCTAAATATTTGGAAAAATCTGCAAAACAAATGCCATTTGGATCAATTCCTGGGGTGACTGATTCTATCATCCATGTTTCTCCCAGATGTTTTAGCATAATAGAGAATGTAGCATTGTACAACCAGACCAGTGGTGAGGCAGAATCGCAGCCAGCTATGCCGTCGCCATCCCCAGAAGCACATCCTGGGAAAATAACACTACTGACTCTCTGATGTCCTTTTGCAGCCAAATTGTAATCCTCTGATTGTTCATATCATTAGGATAATTCTGTTAACTTTGAAACTCTGGAAGTCCTGATGGAGGCCAAGCATCGGCTGTGATCCTGGCAGATTTAAAGAAAGCAGACAGCAGGTGCTATGGAGAGCTGGCCAAACGGTGGGCTCTGGGCCCTGGAGACCCTCATAAATTGCAAGAACAGCTGCCTGTGTCCCACGTGGGTTCCCAGGCCTCACATAAACAGTGCGGCTCCCACCTTCTAGGGGGTTGCCTCACCCACCAGGCTGCACCTCCTCACCCAGCACAGCTTGGAAGGAGTTCACAGGAGGCTGAGGAGGTCAGGAGAGGCGCACTGCAGGAGCGGGAGGAGGGCTGAGCCTGGGAGCACTGGCCAGAGGGAAAAGGTTGCCAGGGACATGGTCACACCAGCAGCTGCAAAGACCCAGGCTGTAGCTGCTGGGAAAGCTGGACAGCTCTAGTTGCTCCCATGAAGAAGCATGGGACACTCACGGGGTCCACTCAAGGACTTGGGAAAGAAGAGGGGCCATCACCCCACAAAACTCTGTCCCCCAACACTACTCGCACTATTCTGGAATCAGCTGTTCACATGGGGTCACTCTCCACTGGAACATGAGCTCCTGAAGCTGGGCCCATACCCTCCTAGGCTTGGCACCTCTGCAGCCGGCACAGTATGTGACTGGGAGTCCTAACTCAGTAACTACAGGCAGTTAAAGGAGTGAACAGATGAACACACAAAATAACAAAACTGCATCTCACCCAAAGGCTAGGTTTTAAGTCAGCATGTGCTGTGAAAATCATGGCTGGTCAGGCTGGTGGGGCTGTGTGTGTCAGTCCTGGTGGGCAAAGTGTGAGAGAAGATCTATGAGCCTGGCAGCACTATTTGGAGCAGGCTGAGGAAACGTAGCAGAAGCTGGATTAACAGGAAACCCCTTCAATTGCCCAGAAGGTACCGAGAGAACAAGCCAGCATCTTTCCTCCGCTACTGGACAACGTCGCTGCTTCTTCTTTTGAAAGCCACAGGAAGCGGTTACCTGGCTGACACAGGGTTACCATGGTGCACAGTCTCACATATGCACACACAGGTGCACAAACACAAGGACACACTCGGCATTGCAAGGTTTTCACAACGTGATGGGTACACAGGAACTGAGGCCAGACGGAGCCTCCCGCCACCCCCGGTGCGCTCACTCTGGGGCTCACCCACTTGGTGTGGAATGGTGGGTGGAATCTCCAGCACTATTTCAACTGTTCTCTTTCTCTCCTCTTCAGAACTGCTAGTAGCACAAACAAAAGAAGGAGCTAAATTCATATATGATAGGGCTGAACAGCTTTCCTCTAACTGGATTACCATAAGCTCAAAAAGAAGCTGGAATGGGATGAGGGAAGGGAAGGGGCTGCCCCATGAGAAGGCAGCCCTGGCAGGCAGCCCGTCGGGCGCCACTCACACCGTGCTAACCACACCAACCGCAGCTCACCTGCCTCTGCCGCCCGCTGCGTCTGGTTTCCACTCCCCGGCCTGGACTCTGATTCTTCAGTCCCAATTCAGGCCTGCACACTCCTGGACACACCCATGGTTTTCTGAACACTGTGTCCTCAGCAAGCCCAGAGGCTTGGTGAAACTAGCCCTGCAAGGTGGACCATCCCCCACCCAATTCCATCTCATTTTCAGATCCCTAGTGGGCGACAGAGGAAGAGGGACTTCCTGGCGGGTGGAACAGGAGTGAAGGGACAGGAACAGGCATAGGTGTGTAGTTACACATCACTACAAGTGCCGGGCTGAGCCATACTGGAGCCAAAGAAAAACTCAGCAATGCTGATCTTATATTTACTTAAAATGCTGACATTTCGTTCATCATGGATTTTGCATTAATTTCAATTTTCTAAAAAATTATCTATCTTTATTTCTGAAGTGTTTTTTCTTTTCCTTGGTGCCTCCTTAAGTTTTCCACCTAAGATGAGTGCTCCCTCATTTCATGCTAGTCTCCACTGATAGAGGTATTATTTACTGAGTGTCAATAATACACCAGACAACGCACTTTAAAAAACCATAGATAAGCCTCTAAATAGTCCTATTAAGAGTTAGGTATGTTTGCATTTGACAAACGGGAAAACGGAGGCAGAAAAAGCACCCAGCATAGGAAGTGCCGCACAGCTGGTGAGACGTGGTGGGGACACAAATTCAGGAGGCAGTGACGTGGACCCTGCTTGATGAGAAGACAGCACCTCCTGTGTATCTTATTTCGAGGAGAAATGGCATGGGGAGGCTCCCTAGAGCCAGCCAGAGAGATTCAGGGTAGATCCCATGATGCCTGCAGAGGTTCCAAGAGATCTGGAGACCCATCGCTTCCATGAACTTTTGCGTAAAGACCAAGGAAAGGCTTCCCTGCCAGAGGAGCCCCGTGCTGAAGTAAGCCTGGGAGGTATTTTAAAAACCAGGCTTTGAATTTTTCATCAGATTATTTTAGATTTGTGGGAGGAAGATTATTACGAATTCTGTGGCCAAAAGAATTTTTCTTGCAATTTAAATTTTTCAGAAAGAATGAAACAAAATATCTCACAGGAAAAACGTCTAATTGGATGCAAAGCCATCGGCCAGCCTTCTTCATCTGCTCATGAATACCACACTCTCATTAACACTCAGGGATCCATGGAAACCTCACTGAGAAACCACAAAACCTCAACGTGGATTTAACTAGGAGCTGTTTTTCAAGAATGCGTATGTCATATTGAATATCAATATATCAACTCTGGCTCCTGAACCATAATTTTGCTAATATTAGCAGTAGCATGAATGAACTTAGATATTGTGAACTCCAGACTAGATCAAATATGCAATATTGTTCCGACTAAGCTGCCAACATTAGAGACCGTGAGTTATCACCATTCTGGTGTGTGGGGGTTGGCGCCCCTACAACTCTATTTATCTTTTCATTTCTTTCGTCGTTGTTTGCCAGACACCTTGCCAGCTGGTGAGGACGTTGGCCAAAGTCCACAAGTGCGTGGGAACACACATCCCAGGTCAAGATCTACCTCTTCTCCCTCCAAGCTACATTAAGTTTTCTCTCATCAGATTTTCTCCAGCACTTATCAGCACCACACCATTTAGCACAAAATTAAACACAGTCCTATCTTGTTAAGAACGGAGAAACTTGTCTCCTCAGGTAGAATGCAGCTGCTCAACAGCACGAATTTTGCTTCACTTACTGTCACAGCCTCAGTTCAGGGATGAGCGCATACCAGGCTGTCAGTTAAAAGGTTTACTGGGGTCAACAGAGACACAACAGAGACACAAAGAAAGGCAAGTGGGGCTCTGTGTGCGTGTCCTGGTGGGCCAAGGGTGAGAGAAGATCGAGGAGCCTGGTGGGACTACTTTGGGCAGCCTGAGGAAATGTAGCCAGAGGCTGGATCAACACTAAAGACAGGGAGGGAGGCCAAGCCATCATAGGAGTACAGACAGGAAATGCTGTGAACATGGGAACCCATATTCACAACACAAGCTGCGAGGATCTGGAGTGAGGAGGGGGACAAAAACCAGCCCACGCATGTGGTTTAGGACCAAGACCAAGCCTGACATGAGGGGATGGAGGTCAACCTGAAAGGTCACAACCAAATTAGTACAAAAAGTTCTTCACACTCAATTTTACTTGTACTGGTTGAAGAGGCTAGCAATCTGATCATCCTAACTAGAAATTTGTTTCTTTTTCCAATTCAGACATCTTCCCCAAGTCTTCACTCCCAGATGAAGAGCTTCATTATGCTAGTGAATTACTGGAAGGCCACGAAGACAGGAAACTAGGGCCCTGAGAGGGCCCAAGCATCAGAGAGGGTCCATAAAGAAAGACTTCCACCCTTCCTGCTGCCCCTGTGAGTGGCTTTTAGTGCTGATTACTATACAGGGTTTCCCTGTTGGGATCCAGATGGCCAGAGGTGGATTTACACCGACTTTTCCCACATCCCATCTCATCAATGTCTGCACCCCTCCTGGAGGGCTCTCCAGATGGCACCTGTCATAAATAGAAACCAAGGCCAGATTAGTCATCTGCTTACATTAAGAAAATCACCTTCCAACTGATTGACTCTCTCTCTCTTTGGCTTTACCGTGAATAAACAGGATGACTGTATATTAATGAAGGTACTTGTTTAATTAATTGGTGTAAGAGAAACTGCAGGTTCGTCTCTGCAATGAGAAAGACTGCCTGACAATGGAAACCTTAAAGAGGCACTGAGCCCTGATTGGTGTGCAATGTATATTGTGTAAGTTTTATTGGACCAAAGGAATCATTTTCTCACCCTACCCACCTAACAGAGAAAAGGAGGAGCCCTCTCCAGCAGAAAATAATATTCAGCCTCTACAGTTTTTTGTATGTAATGACCAGCATACAATAAAAAATTACTGGACATATGAAAAAGCAAGAAAATTTAACCAATAATCAAGGGAAGAAAGATCACAGAAACAGACTCACAGATTATCCCAATATTTGAGTTAGCAGACAAGGACTTTAAAAGAACTGTTAACAAGATGAAAATAGAAGAAAAGATGAACAAAATGGATGAAAAGATGGAGAATTGCAACAGAAATTGGAGTGTGTAAGAAAGACTTTTAAAAGGCATTTTAGAACTGAAATAGATCGAGTTAAGAATTCATCAGGCAGATTTAACAGCAAACTGGATACAGAAAGACAAGATTAGTAGATAGCCACCCTAGTGCAGAGAGAAAAAAGAACGAGGGAAAAAAGAGAAAAGGGCACAAGAGCATGTGGGAAACAGTCAAACTGTCTAACCTACATGTAGTTAAAGTTGTACTTAGTTGTCTTGACTTCAGATAGACCTAGGTTGAACCCCACCCTCCTCTGAGGTTACTTAGTGGATCACTTACTGGATGAGTAAATGGTACGCTTGCTAAGTGACGCTTGTGAGCTTCAGTTTCTGCACGTACAAAACAGAAACAAATAAGTCGACACCGTAGGCTTTTTGAAGTGAGGTAGCATATTTTGAAGTATTATCTACGTGCTTCTCCCAACCATCTCTGACCCAGAATCAAGATGCATATCAATAACCATAGACCCCTGGAATAAAGCCCCCTAATACAGGTCCCCTAGGCTCACAAGCCATTGGTCAGTGTGGATGATGAAAATGCAGGGATGCAGACTCATGGAGTGGCTTTTCCTGTCTCCCAGGCCTGGTAAGAGATGGCACAGGATGGGAAACTGGAGAAAGGAAAGACAATATAGGCCAGAGAAAAACCTGGGCTGCTCCACCAGAGTAAGCGCCATCCCCTGCCAGGACCCAGAGATCACATGAACAGCTCAGCTCTTAGAGACACTTCATGCTGCCCTTACCCAGTCCTGACCACTGAGATGGGACAACCTACAGACTGTGGTAGGAACAACGCTCATCCGGGCCCTGACACTCTGGTAAGTCTCCCATCTGATCCCCTGTTTCACAGATCCAGACAGGGATAAAATGAGCCGGTAATTCTAATAATCAGTAATATTATTCTCAATTGCATTAATTATTGCATTAATTATTGACTATTGTGACTTATTACATATTATTTCAATTATAGCTAATATTTAATGAGTGCATACTATGTGCCAGGCACTGGTCTTTACAATTCACATATATATTAACTCATATCACAACAACCTTCTACAGTAAGTACAAGCTAAATATCTTCCTCAGTGTAACCCAACTAACCAGGTTCTTCCTCAACCCTTAAGTATGACCCAAGGGATGGGTAACACCTGCTGAGTGCCACCATATGTCGGGAACCTTTTATACTTGGCTGACTGAATGCAAACAGCAATGTCTGGGGTTCAGTCCCTCATCCACAATGCAGTTATGTTGTTAACCACCGCTACTCCCGCAGCGCTGCAGTGAAGCTTAAAGGAGATGATTATATAAAGTGCCCATCACAGTGATCAGCACGTTGTCAACACTCATTAGACATACTGTCTCTTACCTTTCATTTGTGTGACAACAGAGATCTTAGAAAAAAGGGAAGATCTGGAATTGAAAATGTTCCTTGCATATAATTCACACAGAGAATGAAACAGGAACATCTACTTTTCTTGTTGCACTCTGTCATGTAACTTAGCGGAAGTTAAATAAATGACAAAACTGCCTGTCTCTGATTTAGTTGAGGGTTGTTAGCTGGAGCATCCGAGCTCACTGGGATGTATCAGAAACTATCTTAATAGGTCGCATGCCTGTTGGGCACATCTGAGATCGATTTGAGGCCCCCAGAACAGCTGCCCTCCTCTGACCAAGCAGATAACCTCAGGGGCCCCAAACAAGGTTCAGATTTCTCCTTAAAGAGCTGCACAGGTGGAGGAACAGCCCAGGGCTGAAGGCAGGCGGGTATGGGATGCTGGATTTATTCCCCAGCCCCAGATTCCCCGGGAGTCAGGATCAGAAGACTTCAGGGCACCTCAGGCCATCACCACCGAGACTGCCCGAGCAGCTGATGCCTGGAGACAGCTCCTCTCCAAAGGGCCGGCACAGCTGCCTGTCTGCCCCAGGCAGGCCGGCTACCGAGACAGCTGAACATAATGGGGTCATTGGAGGATTCAGAACAAAAAAATCACAAAGCCCAGGCACAAGAGGAGAGCAGCGTCTGAAGCTCCTGCTCTTCCCATCAGAGGTCATCTCATTTTAAATTTGGCCTCAGGTTTCCATAAACCTATTTAGATCTTGTGTACCCTCTGTGTGTGACTAGAATGTAAGTCAGAAAGTCAGCTGAGGCAATGGGGCTGTCCGCCTCTGAGACCACACTGGGCGCCAGGCCAGGGCAGGCGGTGGGACCCGGTGGGGAAGGCCCCGTGCACTTCCTGAAGCTGAAGGGAGATGGTCCATGTCTCAGCCTGGCCTTGAGTCAGGGACGGTAACCACTCTTTACTGAGCCCTGTCTTTCACCAAGCACCAAACACTGAACTGCAGACTTGACAGAACCTTCCCAGAAGCCCTATGTCATAGATACTACTATCCCCAATTTCACTAAAGGAAACCGAGGTTAGCAGATGTGAAGTCCCTGCTCCAGGCCTCCTAGTTGGTGAGGGCAAGGATGCAAAGCCAGGTCTGTCTGATTCCTCAGCTCAGCGAGGCCCGTTTCCCTACAGCACGTTCTGTTCTGATTACTGAGGTATCATCCTGGACCAGACACTGCCCCAGACCCTCTACAGACATGATTTCATCTTAATGCTCACAATCTCCCTGGGGACAGGAAAGAAAACTTTTTGACCAGATCAGATACCCATGAATATGTTTTCTAATATAAGGCTGTACAAGCCTCTGATTGGCAAGAAGAAAGAAGGTGGCACTATCCTCGAAGCATGCGGCCTGTAAATCCAGGGTTCTAAGAAAACCATGAACTCCAGTCTCTCCCTCCCAGAGAGATATACCACATTCACGGAAAGGACGTTTTCATAACTAGAGGCATTAATAACTAGATGCTTTAAATTTGATGCAACTCAATTCAAAATAACAAGCCTTTTCAAGAGACCTGACAAATTGATACTAAATGTATACTGAAGAGAAACAGACAAAGCACAGCCATACCACTTCTGCGGAAGATAAGGTGGAGAAACTTCCCTTACCAGATACAAAGACGAAATATAGAGGTGTAGTGACTCAGACAGAATGGTGTTGGTATAAGACTAGAAAAAATGACCAATGAACCAGAACAGAGAGCTCAGGAAGAGATCCTCCCATATGTGTAACTTGAACAGATGAAGGAGACAGTATGATCGTCACAGGGAAAAGAGGGATAACTCAATCCATGGAGCTGGAAAGTGCGGCTCTCCACGCGTAAAAATTGAAATTGGATCTCCAACTCATCATTCACAAAAATCAACTCTGTGTGCGTGTGGATGCGTGTGTCTCTTTCTGATCCTGGGATAGGAAGAGATTTCTTAAACAAGATTTATAAGGTTCTAGCAACAAAAGAAAAGAGTGATACGTTTGACTTCATCAAAATTAAAAACTTTTATTCATCAAAATATGACTCAAAGAAAGATAAAGGACAGCTACGACCCAGAGAAGATACCTGTGGAATAGACGACCAACAATAGTATCAAGAATCTACAAAAATCACCTAAAAAAATAAGAAAAATACATACATCCCAATAGAAAAATTAGCAATATGCACTTTCACAGAAGTGAAAACACTGATAGCCAATGACGTCAGAAGAAACACTCAGCCTTAGTGCCAGTCAGGAAAGTGGAAGATTAAGATTGCAAGACTTCATTATACATTCGTAATTGGAAACAGAAGAAATCTGACCATTCTCAGTGTTCAAGAAAATGTGGTTTAACATGGATATTTTATACATTGCCAGTAGGAGTATAAAGCGATACAAGTATTTTGAAAGGCAACTGAACATCATCTTGTAAATTTGGACAGTCACCTACCCAAAGGCCCATCCACCGCAGAATGGACAACTAAAGTGTGGCTATCTCACACACTGGAATATTGTACAGATGCTCACAGGAACGTCTTAAAGTTGGCTGGGAAAAAACAGCCCCAGAAGACAATATCCAGTGAGGTACTTTTTTTTATAAAATTCCATACAAGTAAAACTAAACAATTTGAGGTTTAGGTATCATGTGCGGTTTTAAAAGACAAAAAAAATAAATAAGAAAATAATATGCACAACATTCAGAATCACGGTCAGCTCTGTCGGGTAGGGGAGTACAGAGCCAGGATGGAGCAGGAGCCATGGGCAGTTGTGAGTTATTGGTAATATATAATACATATACAATATTATACAATACTCTCACTTTGAGTTGTGAGTTCACAAGTGTTTATCATATTTTTTAATAAATAAAAGAGGGCCAGTGATAACAATGTGCCATGAAAAGAACTATGTTTAACCCAATTCTGTATACCTGAGGCCCAATTTAAAAAGTCTGGGATACAGGTGCAATTGAATATTGGCGATTGCCAAAACACTGCCATCTATAAAAAATACCTATGGTCCACACTACTACAGATTGAAAATCTATAGCCAGAAGATTCTCCAGCCCCCTTTATACCTGAACCCAGAGAGAAGATAGATACGCAGCCATCTTGACCCTACGACCACTTTTCCTCGTCATGACCATGACAGACATCCATAAGGCCCTGCCAAGACTTCACATTCCTTCTCCACACAACTCTCCCCATACTCTCTTGCGAGGAAGGATGTAGAAAAGCGGATGAGTCCTGTACACATCAGGATATCCAGAACTGCAGACAATGCAGAGAAGAAGAATTCAAGGGATCACAGGCAAGAGAAAGAAGAAAAGTCAGCTGATGGAGCAGGACGCAAAGTCCATAAAACTGCCATGTGGCTCCCTGGTTGACACAGCCTTGGGCACAAGCCCCTGCCTGCTCGGTTCCTGAGACGAAGGGAAAATCAGGATAGACAACAGCACATTTAACTTGACATGTGGGAAATATGTTATGCCATGAGGTGTGGAGGCTGGAAATGGAAACCAATTTCCCAAAGAAATATCTCTGTTCACGGATGACTGGGTCATTTGGGGTCCCTGAGGGGAAATTGGATGTTCGGAGCTCAAGAAAGAAACATCATTCCTCTAATGCATCCCTGGATGCTCGCTGCAAGCAGGACCTTAGCCTGGATAGACAGATGCCAAGGAAGACCCAGGGGCGTGGCTGGCATCCCACCAGCCTTCAACTCTCCAAATGCCCCCAAGGCTTCTCAGAGTCAGAGCCACAGCTGAGAACAGGCACTCAGCAAAAGTCAGAGAGATGAGGATCAAGACACCAGTAATGCATGGTTTTCTTTTGGTTCAAAGCCCAAGTCTTTTGAGCCTGAGCCATGAGTCATTTAGGAAGGACATCAAGATTCTAAGGAAGGAAAGAAGGAGAAGAAATGATAAGGAGGGGACCATCTCTCCCTTGTAAAGTCCCTACTGGCAAAAGATACATCTCTTAATTCTTGCGGCACTTTCACCGCCTAGCAGTGTATGGACAGAGTATATTCTCCCTAAATGCTGTTAATTGTCTAGTCAATTTCTCCAATCCAAGAGTCTCAGGTAAGCAACAGGGAACACTCACAGGAAGGATGCACCTGGTAATAGCATCAGACAAGCATTGAATGGAGCAGAGGCTGGAGGAGATGGTGGTTAGGAAGGGGGAGGCAAAAGTGACCAGTCTTCTCAAGGGCACTGCACATTCTGGAAGGTTTGCTTACAGCCCAGGACCTGAACTAGGGCAGAACAGTAGCATTAAGACCTCATAAAAAATCGTCTCCATGTAGAAATAACAGACGGAATGCCAGATGTAGCAGCTCAGAGCACTGGAGTAAACATGAGATCAGAAACTGGGAGATCCGAAGTAAGACATCATGTCTCAGTCTCCTCATCTGTCAACTGGTATAATACCTACCAAGGGTGGGTAGGGATCAAGTGATACGGATGCGAAAGTATGATTAAAAGTATGAAGTGTTATAGAAACACAAGGAAAGGTCAACGGCAGTTTCTAAGCCAACTCAAAGATGAGGTTGGGCATAGACAAGTGGAAATTTCTTAGAGGCAAATGCCCTTCAGTCCAGAAAAACACAAGGCCCAAACCCAAGACCTGGCCTGGTTCCAGCATCGCATCAAAGTGCTGGGTCTGCCTGAAGACCTCGGCGAGTGAGCCTCGCTCTCCCCTCCCGACACTGGCAGGTATGAAAGGCAGGTGAGCCTCACCTCTGGGGACTGAGCTAGGCGGAGTCAGCACCCCAGTGGGAGGACGTCCCTACATCCCTGTGAAGACCCAACCACAGGCGTCCCCTGGATTGGGCAACGCAAGTAATGGGGCTGCCCATTCCCATTCCTTGCAGCTCGTGGGGAGCAGCCTCCTGCTGCAGATGCACTGCACGGTCACATGCCTCGTTTCTGCAGCAGCCTGCTGTCTACCCTTCGCTTGCCCCGTGCTTTCCTCGATTTCCCCCGACCCCACCAGGTCAGTATTTTTATCCCCATTTGACAGATGAGGAAACTGAGGTTCAGACTGGCTGAAAATCATAAATTGGTTTGTGGCAAAGTCAGGATTTAAGCCAAGATATGCTTATCCACAAAGCCCACACTTTTGTCCACTGTTTTGGGCACATGGTTTAATAAATTAATGGTCAGGAAGATGCAGGCACAGTGTATGAGTTTCTTTTCAGGGAGTGGGAGAGGTGGGGACATACTCTCTGGGCAAAAGGTCCTCCAGGAGAGGGTGTGTTGGGGGTTAAGGTAAGGTTTTGGTGCCCATTTGCTCCTTATCCACAGACCCAGGATTAGCTGGGGGCTGGCAGCACTCACTCCTCTTCCTGGCAGGTTTCAGGGGAGAAAGCAGTGGTAATGGGAAACCAAGGGCCCCCCAGGAGGGTCCCCCAGTACAGAGGTCTGTGGTGAGGCTGAGTTGAGACACGAAGCTGAGGCCACATGGATCTAGAGTCACAAGGATCTGAATCCTGGAACCAGTGTGTTCTAGAACCTTCTCAGGTAGAAGGAGAAAGAGAGAGAGACCACCAGGCCCAGAAGAAGGGTTTGGCCCAAACTACCCACAAGAGGTATTCTTGGAAAAGGAGGAAAGGAGGAAAGACCAGGCTAGATCTCCGTATGGGAGCATAAAGGAGGAAGAAGACCGTAGTCCCAGCCTTTCCTCAGTGGCTGCCCCCCACCACCACACACACCAGGGGCTGTGGCCCAGTTACGACCTCAGGCACTGACCAGTCAGCCCTCCTCCCTTATAGGGGAACTGGAAATGGGCTTGGGAAGATGGGCGGGACGGCAAGAAGAGAACGTGAAATTATGAACTCCCTGTTCATCCCCGGAGGATACAAGAGAGGACCCCAAAGGGCACATGAGCACCCTGAGACAGAGCAACGGGGAAGCAGGAGAGGAGAGACAGGGACTGTTCTAGACCACAGGTGGCCTTGAGCCCTGACAGACGTTACTGTGCCTCCAAACTTCTCTCGAGCGGAGCTGGGCTCCTCCAGGGAAGAGGGGAGAGAGAGGAGAGAAACAGCACAGGAGACAAGGGGGTACAGAGGAGAGCAGCCTTCAACTCGCCAGCCCTCCTGCTGCCCCGTTTTCTGTCCCCAGGAGCCCCCTCCTCCTCTCCAGAGCCCCCAGAAACCCCTGTGCCTCTTCTCTCCCCACTTCTCCTTGAGGGCGGACCCCCGTTTCTCTTGGTTGATCTCCCACGGCACCTCATCGACTCCTTGGTACCCAGGAGGGACCCCGTCAATACTTAGTGGGGTAGCAGATAACGGGCAGCAGAGCTCTGATTTGACTAGTGATCCTGGCACACCGTAGGTACTCAGTAAGTCCTTGCTGAGCTGAGTCCTTGCTGGCTGGGGCTCTCTATTTTGCCAACAGAGACAGGAGCACAAAAGGCTGGCCCTGCTGCAGGGGAGCTTGGCTCTGGGTGCCCTCTCCTCCGAGCTTTGTACAGGCAGACCCAGAGCCTCCAGCCGAGGCTCCTCGCCCACCATGCCCCTCTCCCAGCATTTCTCACAGTCAGAGGAGGGGGCTGCCAAGGAGCAGGATACATTCTTTTAATTCCCAGAAGGTTCTGATATGACGACAGGTCATCCTTTCCCATCTTTAAGAGTCACTGCACCCGCAATCCCCGAATCTTAGTTTCCCAAATGTCCCACCCCACTCATACCTCCCCGCCTTTGCAGATTCTCACCTCCTTCCTAAAGTGTTCTCTCCCTGCTTGCCCTTTTGGTAAAAGTCTTGCTCAAGTGCACTTTCTTCCCAGTTGCCAGTGAGTCCTTTGAAGACAGAACATTTGCTGTCCATTCCCATTCTTCTGGTTGCTGGTACCAGAAGAACTGGACCTCTGCCCTCCGTCCACACAAGTGATCCCAACCACAGCCCAAAAAACAGAACAACCAAGCAGGCCTGGCCAGGTCTCAGTTCTTAAACTGATGTCTAAGCTATTGCAGAGTAAAGCTCTCTTTTTATTAGATCTGAAACTAGGCCTCAAGTTGTTAGGGTCTAGCACATAGAGAGAACCCGGGAGAGTAAAGAAGAAAGCAGAGCTGAGAGATGGAGGAGGCCTATGTCCTAAAAACACTGCCTGAGCACCTGGATTCAGCCATGCCTGAAGTCCACACCTAGACTTTTCATTGTGTGAACCTATATAAATATTTGTCTGTCTGTCTAATCTGGTTTGAGCGATGTTTTCTATTACTTGCTCCTGAAACAATCTTGGCTCCTATAAACATCACCACCTCCCCAGGGACCTAACAGAGCATGGTACATAGTAGATATTCAATAAATATCAAATTAAATTCAACAACTCTGCAGCAGCTTATTTAAACCCTGGCCTTCAAAGTATAACTTAACATCCTCTTATGCCTTCTTGGGAAAAAGGAAATCTCCCTGTTCTGTTTTGACTTCTCATCTCATTGAGACATCATTTTGGTTGCTCAAGAACTGCCATGGGGAGAAGCGTATTGTCTTCTAACTTTTAGAAGAGCACTTCTAATTAAAGCAATATTAAACAGTAATAACTGTCTTATAGTTTTATGGCAATGCCCACGATCACATAAATAAGCATTTCATACCCAATTAGCATTTTATATTTATGCAATCCTAAAACAATCTAGCATTTTTATTAATCAAATAAAATAGCACTTAATAGATATGGTTGTTTTAGCTTCTGAAATTAGCCGCATATAAAATAGCACTACATCCAATTATGCAATATATTGCCCCAAAAGAGCAATATGTGCTCGCCAGGATTTCCATCAACATGACGCTCGTATTTACCTAAACACACTAAAACTAGCATTTTCCAAAATTCCATCATTTGCGTAACACTCTCATGATTTCTGCTGTAGCCACGTGCCACCTGTAGTATTATTTACTTAAAATGCTTCTCTAAATAGACCTATTTTGTTCATTTAAATAATTTTATTTTAAAAAGGAAACTTTATATCAAGAGTTTGATATGGTAGCTGTGCTTTAAGACAATATTAAAGTAAAGACATAGCTATTAACATAAGAACGGTCTGTCTCTGTACCCTCATCCTGCGAACTCATCCTGCGAACTCATCCTGCGAACCAACAATGGCAGTCATGGGACATGTGGGGAAACGTGTGAGCTATACCACTCCAGGGAGAACTCCAGCCACACCCTGTCTGGACCTTCCTGAGCCTACCTGTGTCACACAGCATCTACCTGTTCAGCTCTACCACAGCCAGGACTGGGGTGGGGTGGGGGCGCTACACCTTGGCCCTCTCTGTAGCAAGCTTTCTCCTCTTTATTAAGCAGTTAGTAATTTATTGATAGACTAGGAACCTGGCAATAAAAAGTTAGAATCATCTCTTACATGGTGGATGACCTCTTTGATCTTGCAGGACAATTGCATTTTAAGGAAAGGGTACATTTCTGAAAATGTCAGAAAATTTAAAACACGTCCGTTTCCAGACCTCTGGATAAATACAGAGTAAGGAGGATGAACTCTAGAAGCACAGGAATCTGTAAGCGTGCTCCCATATTTTACTTTAAAGCTGGCTTTTCTTTTCTCGGCGTTGGTCCTCACATCCCAGGGAGGGGCTCGCACCCACATTACCATGCAGCACATCACAGCAGTGGTCTGGCCTCCTCCCTGGTATTTGATCAGGCCCACCTTCTGGACTGAACTTATTGACATTCAGATGCAATTTTCAGGACTAACAATGCTTCTTAATGGACACTTGAATGGTGTTTATACCCCTATAGGGTATTAAAAAGGATTGCAATGATGATAACAGTGAATGTTAAAATAACAGCACAATAGCTACCAAAACGAACCGCAGCCTGCCCACGCATGCCAGCAACAGAGCATTGCCAGGAGGTGGACAAAGAAGGGGTATTTCTGTTTGCCAGTTCAAGGGTGAGTGCAGTTTATAGTTCAGCCATCTGGCTTGGAAATCATGCAATTTGGAAGAAAAAAAAAAAATGAGAGGGTCAAATTATTTCCAAATTTGTGCAGAAAGTGACACTTCTAAAACTTTTATATCACAGTTTTCAAATCTGCTAATTTGCTTGCACATGGACTACACTGCTGCTGGCCAGGATCTTTTAGAAGGGAGGGGGTGGGAAAAGTACTTTCTAGAAGGTTTGCCGAGTGTGGGGGCGGGGAGGGGAGCTGGCCACTTGCCACCACCCAGATGCAGTAAGACCCACTGCAGAACAGTGGCACACATTGTCCCAACTGATTCTCACATCCCCTTTTGGAGCCAAGGAATCAGAAGGCTCAGGGAGTTTCTGGGATGCGCTCACCTGTGCAGGTACCGAGGGTCCTGGTCCCAGGAGAAGACAATCTTTACTTCAGGCACAGGAAAATGAGGGCGACAGAGCAAAGAGAGGCTCAGAGGGAGGGAGGGTGGGAGGGCTCTGTGACAGCCCACATGCAGGGAAGGGGCATAGCCACGCAGAGGGCAGTGGCATTCCCAAAGCGGGGAGCAGAAAACCACACAGGAGTGAAAACCCTCATAAAGGCAAGGGAGAGGAAGAGAGCAGGCTGAGGACACCGAGCAGAGGAGGAAGCAGGGGTCTGTGATGCCTGCGGGAAAGAGGCATCCTGACCCCGCAGTGGTAATGTGGGGCCCTAGGTGTCTGCAAAGGTGCCTGCGAGGCCCGCACACACCTGGGCCAAGAGGGGCAAAGGAGAGTGGTGACAGGGGTTGCAACATCAGACCTGAAGCCCCAGAGAGGTCCTGGACCCGACCTGACAATTTTGAAAAGCTTAATAGCTTTTCAAAAGGTATAAGCAGAAAAGAAAAGGCAGTTATACTTTCAGTTTGCTTTAATTGGATTAAAAATACCTGACTCTCCAAAAGAGAGAGGAACTATAATCACTAAGGATGCCTTCTCTTCTTTGGCTAGTTATGCCAAGGGGAATCTTTTAAACAGCATCCAGCTAGATAATAGGCACATATGATATACCCTTAAATCAAAGAAGGTGCAGGGGCAGAATTGCCGAGGACGATCAGATGTCTTTCCTTGTCGATCCCCAGCCATCATACCAACCCTGTTTCTCAGACACCTCTGCCATCTTTCAAATACGGCTCAGGAACACCAGCCCACAGCCAGCCCCGTGTGTGCAGTGAATGCTGTTGACAAACCCAGCTCTCTGGCGCTCCATGTTCTGGTGCCAGAGCTGCGTTAATCCCAAGAGACGTACCTCTCCTGATGGACAGCAAGAGCGCACCAACACTGACCTGCCAGTAACGGCAGAGCTGAGCGCCATCAAGCAATACAGCAATGCACAACTCCAGAAAGAAAAGGAGGACTGGAGGAACCCACCCAGCACAACAGAGAAAATTTGTTAGGCTCTGAACTGTCTGGGTTGACGGAGAGGGGAAACCGGAGTCTCTACTTCCAGACACGACAGAACGTGAACGTGCTCCACAGAGCCGGGCAGCAGGGCTGCACTGAACACACCCTCTCCCCATAGCATGCTGGACCCGGTGTCAAGCGATGAGGAGCAGGGGCTGGCACTGCCTGCAGGAGTGCAGACGCCCAGCTCCGCCACTCACAGGGGGCAAGCTGCTGAGTCTCTGAGCCTCACCACACGCCCTCAGAAGACTGGGCTGAGAGTAATGACATCGCACAGTACAACAACCAGTACTGCAAAAGCATGCAATGAAGACACGCAATGAAAAGTAGCTGTTATTATTAATAATTACAGTAATGATTCACAGCAAAACCTTTCCGCACATGGAATAACTTACTTTAAATTTTTCAATACATTTTGGAACTTGCTCTATAAAAATTCCATTCTATTCCTGGAAACACAGACAAATTATGCAAACAGGACTGTGTTTTCTCAGTATCGTAGAAGAAAACATGTCTATCTACCTCCCAGGGTCAGGACGACACAAGAGGAGAGATGGTGAGGAGCCTGGGAAGCTCTGGGGTCCTAAACGGCATCAGGAGTAATCAGTTAATTTCTAGCCACGCTTGGACAACAAGGCTTGAGTTTGCATCGTCCAATGCAGTAGCCACTAGCCATGTGTGGCTATTTAAATTTAAACTAATTAAAATTAGATAAAGTTTAAAAATTCAGTTCCTCAGTCCCGCCAGCTACATTTCAGCATATGTGCTGCTGGTAGGTGACGTCCTGAGTGGCATGGATACAGAACATCTCATCAGCGCAGGAAGTCCCACGGGACAGGGCTGCAGCCTGGATAACACACCCTGGACCTCGCGGCAACCAGGCCCTAAACACAGACCCCAAGGCAATCTCAGAGCAACCAAGACCTGTTACCTTCCTCTCTCCTCGACTTCATCCCTAAGTCACAGAATTTAAATAAGCTATTTTTAGTGACAGCTACAGACCTCTTTGAGAAGCTGATGAAAGCACTGGATTCTCTCTCTAGGAAAAATAATGCAGATGAGAACACAAACACACAATCACACATAATTTTGCCAACAATGTCGGAGTTTCGAGATGTATACACCCACAGATCCACGATTAGGAACCTCAATCTAGAGAACAAACCAGAAGGCCTGTTTATCAAAAGGTTGACTGATAGAAAGCTGAGAGGAATATTTAAGAGGTTTTACGAGGAACAAAGCTCAAAAAGCCCTATTTCTGTTCCACACCACTTTATTTGGGCCATTCCTTTTTATTCCTCACTTAGATGGAAATGGTCAGCTCCTGAGGGGTCTCCTCAGTGGTAGGCTCAGTCCCCTCCACTCTGCCCTTGTGAGCCTCATACATCGGACAGCGAGTTTAGAGTTGAGGCAGAGAACAGTGGGCAGCCACTGGACGGTTGTAAGCAGGAATGTGATACGATCTTGTTTGTCTTTAAAAACCTCTTGAGTGGAGAACTGTCGGTGGAGAATGAATTGTTGAGAGAGTGTGAAACCAGAAGCAGGAGACCAGGTAACAGCTGATGCAGGTGAAGGTGACAGATAACAGTGACTTGTACTTGGTTGTGGCAGTGGAGACAGAGGGAAGCAGGCAGAGCTGGGACACATTTTGGAGGTAGAGCTGATGACATTGTTGCTGGTTTGGATGGAATGGGTAAAGAAAAGTCTTTTGGTTGTAACAAGTGTATGGTGCAAATATGAAAATGAAAAGGTGTGCCAGAGATTGGGGATGGCGAATATGAGGACAAGAGTTCTGTTTTGACCTTTGAGATCTTCAACTGGAACCCAAGTAGAAATATCAAGCAGAGAACTGGAGACAGAAGGCTGGAGTAAGAGGTGAAGCTTTTGGAAACTTTCATGTTGTGATGGTATTTAAGACATGCCATCACACGACTGGACCGGATGGATCACCAGGGAGCGATGCAGGGAGAGCTGAGAAGAGCACCTTGACAGAGGCCAAGGAACTGCCAACAGGAAACGGTCGGAGGAGTTGGAAAGAGGAAAGGAGATCAGGAGGGAGCAGTGTAGGAGGGAAGAGGAAAAGAGTCTGGTGCCCAGCAGCCAAGAGAAGGTAGTTTCAGGAAGGAAGAGGTGGTTACCTACATTAAATGCTGCTGCGAGGGCCAATAATAGAAGAATGGAGAAGGGCCCATTGGAGTGGGAGTAGAGAACAGTCTCAACGGTGTGTGACTACAGAAACCAAGCTGGAATGGGGTGAAGGGAGAACAGGAGCAGAGAGAGTGACTAGACATTTCTTTCTGGTAAATGATGCTTTACTCTCTTGGAGCAGCATCTTTGATGACACTCCTCGCTTGTGAGGGACACTGCCCACCTGCAGCCTCCATGACCATGGGTCATCCTAGAGTAAGAACCTGGGCTCTTCACTGAGACTATAATTGACTAATCCCTCAGTTGCCATGCAATGGATGCCTGCAACCTCTCATCTCCATGGCTTCCTCAAACGCGTTTCCCCACAAGTTCTCTCCTGCTCCCCGCTCCACTCCCATGGCGAGTATTTGCGACCATGCCATTGTTATAAATAACCACTGCTTGGCTCATTAAATAGATGGATCAATTTATGGACTGACTCCAATAAGTTTTACTTTTCGTTCTGAGAGAGAACCCAGAGAGAAAAAAAAGAAATGTAATGAAGGGAGAACATTTGGAAGTTTGAATCAAATTACAAATGATTAAGAAATAACACTGCTTCATATATTTATTTTTAGAAGCCTTAGACTGTTAGATTTTAATTTCATGTTTTTACAAATATGCAAAGTTAATAACATGCTATTGATTGGGTAAGCTCCCATTTAAAACATGAGGTACTTTACGCAAAACAAAACAAGAGATAACAGTATCTTCTAAACAATCCAGGAGTTAATTTTTAAAATATATTTTAAAAGTATATATTAAATTATTACATAGTTTAATACTCTAATTTAGTGAAAGAAAAGTGGTATTTTGATTCTCCAAGAAATTTAAATTACATGGGTATTTAAAGATTTAATAAAAATGGGCTCTACAGATAAAATTCTATACTTTCAGAAATCCAATGGATTACAGTCTTAGTAATACAGAATAATTTCTCCTATCCTCTAAGTTCACAACATAATGGCATGTGGATTCTCACGGCTGTAAGGTTAAAACAGGGGCTTATTTCAAGGCCTTGGAATGAATATGTGAACCGAGTTATGACAGCAAACTCAGGGAAGAGCTCATTGCTCTCGAAGGAGCACTTTCAGGCATATTTCTCCAGATGAGACCCACAGCTTAAAACTTCTTTTCTAATTAAGATTTTAATGTGATTAGATTATATTAAATCAGATGAAAGCCAACCCTCCCATCTTTTTTTCCAGTCCACTCCTTCTGTAAACAGATTTCCACATGAGTGGCTGCTTATTAAAGGTGAGCAACACATACATAATCAAGTTTCACCGATCATAATATGCAGACAGAATGTGCCAAAACCAACCCCAAATCCTGCCATTAATTTTAGGGGGAAAAGTGCCAGATTAGAAGCAGACTTCACATAGGAAAGAGCTAATCTCTGAGGTTTTTATTTATTGCTTTTGTTGCTAAAGTATCAATAACTGCTTCAGAGTATTGTACATTTTGGAACCTTGATGCACAGCCATCAAGATATATACTTTTCTTGAACTAATATCCGGAATCTGCCCAATGTCAACATTAGTCAATTTATCTCAATATTATTCAGTTACTTCTAGCTCCTGTTAATTTTTATCAAATCCTCAATAATGTTTTTCTCTTATGCTCTTGTCACATGCACATTTCTTCTTCACAGGATGCAACAAAAGCTGGTTTTAGACTTTAGCCATGATGTAAATACATCACGGGAGGATTTTTAGTAGCAATGCAATAAAACTATGGATGGACCTCTATTCACAATCAGGTTGGCTTCTGAATCCTGCCACCCAGCGTGGAGCCAAATTGGCAAGCATTTGCCCTGGTGCACAGCTTTCTCAGATCTGTGAAAGTTTGTAAGTTGCAGATGTCAAATAAAGAAGCAGCTCTGAGCATTGTCAACAGACCGTCTAGCATTTCTAACTATCAACAATTATCAGTAGAAATTAAGCCCCCACAGAAGCATTTTAACACCAAGGATACTACATTTGCTTAAGAACCCATGAGAACTTTGTAACTAAAAGAAATTTAAGATGTTTTAATATTAATATGATACACTATCATTCACAAGCATAAATATATTAAAAATTAATACCAAAAGACTTCTCTAAAGAATAAGTTCATTTGGCCACCTGTAATCTAAAAATAATAATACCTGAAGATACAAAAATTCAACCAGAAACAAACACACGAAGACACAAGAAATTAGTAGTATGTTTTAATTTGCTGAGGAACGTTTAATTCAGCTGGGAAAAGCTGCTCACAGTGCATTGGCTTCCCCTGAATAGCAAATAAACTCTTATTGGCTGAATTAGCAAGGTCCTCATTGCTTAGGTCTATTCCTCCTTTCTCTGCCAGTAGAAGGAAGGGAACACGCAAATCATGGCAACTCTCCTACCAGCCATGTGTGAAGGCAGGACAGATATTGACCAGCAAGAGAAGGAGGAGACAGGGCGGGGCAGCCTTGGAAACAGACAGAACTGCCTTCTCCACCTGGGAGCCCCAGCCTGGAAACCCGCCTTCTCACCTGCTCATCTTGCATCATGAGCCCAAGGGAGACAGTGGCTCTCAGGGCCATGAGGTTGCCCAAAGTCAACGTGGTAAGTGGGAAGAGCAAAGATTCTCTCTGAAAAGACAACCATCTTGCTTCACAAGGCAGCGAAACAGCTTTATGCAACTAATTGAAATCGACTTAGCAAATGCAGGGACACAGTTTGGAAGTCTGAACTCTTTCTGTTCCTTTGATTTAGTCTGCCTAACCTCTCTTACCATTTAATTCTAATGACAGAAGATTGAGCTGGCAGGAATAGTCATTGACATTTAATTAATGTCTGGTATTCCATTTGCCGAAGAAGAAAGTCCAAGTAATGGACGCTTGGCATAGCCATCTTGAAGCGTAGGCAATGATGAAAGTTACACGGGGGGCCTATACTTTCAAAGGGCATGAATACCCACGTAGATGTGTGCTCTCTTCCATGGGTCACTCCTGCCCCTGCAAAGATGCTTAAACTCTAGGGGTGACATTCCATCTGTATCTCTACTGTCTAGAACAGAGCTAAGAATACAGCAGAGGCTCAAAAATATTTGTTAAATATCACTACGTTTTTACAAAGAGGGCAATCTGGGAGTAGGGGCTGCATCACTTCCCATGCACACAGCCAGATCTGCTCAAAAAGTCATTTGAGAGAATGACATTTTCCAAAAAGCTGAGAGAAAAGAGATGATGCCACTGAGACACATCAGTAAACTCAAATATGTGCAGGTGACCCGTAGACAGAGATCACTTTGATGTGGCCAATCAAACATACCCATAAAGCTTTCCTGACTGCAGGGAATTCTCTGCCCCCTCCCCCATAATACCACACACCATTCATCCCAGCCTTCTAGGTGAGGGTTCTAAGAGGGAACGAAGAGGCGGCACGCTACCTCCACAATTCCTGCTGGAAGTCAGTATGGGCCACTCCCTGTGCTCACGTAGCTTTCATGGGTGTGAAAAATCTGATGCAGGCACAAGCCCAATGTTTCTATGTAGTTCCTGGAAGTGTTCTGCCCACAATGGGTGCACAATTCATTCACTGGGACATTCAACAAATATCTACCAAGTGCCAACTGTGTGGTGGCACTGTTCTGGGGCTGTGGATATACCAGGGGACCAAAATGATAAATG
The DNA here is from genome assembly GCF_037783145.1 of Equus przewalskii. Lineage (NCBI taxonomy): Eukaryota > Metazoa > Chordata > Mammalia > Perissodactyla > Equidae > Equus > Equus przewalskii. The sequence goes on along the minus strand of NC_091845.1, from coordinate 76,045,021 downwards.
CTGTCATGGAGATTATAATCTAAAGGAAGATAAATAGACAAGTATATATATATATATATATATATACATTATTTACCTCCATATCTCTAAATAAACATATATTTGGTGTAGAAATGTCAAATGCTATGAAGAAATATAAAGCAGAAGGGGATAGACAGTGATGTGCAGGGGAAGGGGGTACCCTCTTACCTAAGATAGTCTTGGAAGGCCTTTCTGATGAGCTTACATTTAAGCAGAGGCCTCAATGAAATGAAGGCATGAGGCATATGGATATCTGCGGGAAGAGTCTTGCAGGGAACAGAAGTACAAAGGCCCTGAGGCAGGAGCAGTAGTCAAGGAACTACAAGAAGCACCATGGGGCTGAAGCAGAGAAAGCTGGGAACAGAATAATGGGAAATGAAGCCAGACAGGTGGGCAGATCATGGAGAATCTTGCTAATCATTGTGAGGACTTTAAATTCTACTGCAGGTGCCCCTGGAAGGCATTAGAGTTGTAAGAACTTGCAGGATTTCCTGATGGATGAGATGGGGTGAGAGAAACAGACAAGAGTCAATGATGACTCCAAGATGGCCTGAACAAGCGGGGGCGGAAATGCTGTTTACTGAAAAGGAGGGTCACTGGGGACTGGAGGGGTGAATTTCAGAGAAGCCGCGGGCTCGGTCTTGGAAATACACACTGGCCGATGATGACGACAACAGTGACGTAGTAGAAAGCAGAGTGAAGAGCTCAATTCTCAAAAATTAAAAATTAGTCCTCAGAGAACCAAGTAAGAAGCCCCATCTGGAGCTCTCTATGGGAACTTGCTTTTCAGCCACTTGCATGATGAGAAAGAAGTGGACTAATGTCATGTTGAGTTCCATGAGGAAGGAAATGTAAATGACAAATGACAAAATTGTCCCACATTCACCGTGGACACCCTCCGTGAACAGGTGACAAATCTCAAGGGCTCTACTGTGCTGGGCAGTGGTCCTTGCTAATGGAGCCCTCCCAGAGGAGGCAGGGAGCCCAGCAGACACTGCTGACCAGCTGGAACCCCGTCATTTATCATGGATCAGAGGCCACTGCTGGACGGGCCTTGGAAGTAAGAGAGTCAAGCGCTCACAGCTGTCACGGCCACAGCCGCCCAAGTGGGTGTCCACATCCTGGGGTGTGAGCATGGGAGCCACCACTATTCTCTATCCATCTATTAATATTCTCCTTTTCTTAAAATTTGTGATTACTTTTTATCAAAGTTGTACATACACACAGTTAAAAGAGTCAAATGTTCTACAGGGCTTGTTACCAAAAAAAAGCAGTTATCCTCAATCTTCCCTCTGCCCCATTTCCCACTTCCCGGAGGCAACTGCTTTTAACTAATTTAGCCAGTTCTTTCATTATTTACCTCCGTATCTCTAAATAAACATGTTTATGTTGCTACCTCATTTTTCACTTCTAAGCATTATTTATCGACTTTCCACTTTGGAAGATGAGGATTTAGCTCTTGGTCTTTCTTCCCTCCGTACATCTAAACACACATCCACACACAGGCACACGCACATGTGTACACACACATAAACACATGCATATAAATACACACAGACACTGCGCACGTGCATATAGACACACATAGACATATACACACACACATGCACCTACACACACAGACACATGCGTACACATACAAACATTCGTATACACACATATACATACATATAATACACACAGGCACACACACATGCATAAACACACACACGCACACACACGCACATGCACACACACACCACCCCCAGCCCTGCCAACAGTCAGCTGTGACACTCAGTGTTTACATGACCACGATGACAGAAATGTCATTCATAGCTAAGTCACCCAGATGCCTCTCATCGCTTCTCCTTTTTCATAAAAAGAACCTCTATGTTTTCAAAATTAATAACTATCTTGATTTGTCTTTCTTATTTTCTATGTACTTTCTGGGCAGAAACAACAGAGGTGACTAAGCAGAAACCTGTAAGCTTTAGATTGATATGGTCACTCTCTCTGCCTCTCCCAGCCCCGTGCACTCACACATCCAGGATTTTTTAGTGAGAAAGGAGATATTATCCCAGAAGCAACATTGCAAAAACAGATTGATAACTATCCCACGAGAAAAGGGTTTTATAGCCCAGGGCAGGCGCAGGCACCTGGCAACAGCAGGTGCCGGGTTTTGTTGAACCGCAGTGTCTCAAGCTATTGAACAGACGAGCGCAAAGATCCCTCGCTCCTCCCTGCTTCCTAGTTCTATTAAGACGAAACGTCCCTTTTGGTCCTCTCTCAACCTTGCACAAGCCCTTTTTCTGATGTTTGAACACAACACAAGGTCCCCCAGAAGCCGATGCTGCTGTTTGGGGGCCTTCCTCAGTATCAGCCCCCTCCCACTGTCAAAACGAGAAATATCAGTGCCCTCCCATGTTGCCACGTGGCACAGAAACAGGCCAGCAAGGGGAACATTAAGAACATGCTGAGCCGAGAGCATGGAAAGTAACCTCAATTCCAAAGCCATTTTTTTCTCAGCAGGTGAAGAATAAAAAATAATGTGGCTGACCTCTGCCCTGGCCAAGCGTACAGAAACAGTGGCAGGTCTGTTCTGTGCCAGGCTGCCCTGCAGTGGCCAGGCTGCCTGGTCGGGGCGTTGCCCCCAGCCTGCAGGCCAGGGACCTGGTAAAAGCAGAAGGAAAGGCAGTCCCTGAAATGCTGCAAAGCGTGTGGATTAGAACAATGCCAGCAGAGCCTGGGCAATCCTGACGCCACAATACTTAATCTAGCAGGTTCCTTGAAAATTCAAGGGTGAGGAAAAGAAGGCACAGGTATGAAAATCCACACTAGTTAACACTGCTATGGCTAACACCACCATTTTACTCAAGTCCAATCTTGGATTCTGGAAGGAACAAGAGACGAGAGGGCAGAATAGTGAGACTGAGGGGGACTTGTGGAGGCCAGGGCAGGAGGGGCTCAGCAAGACCGTCCTGGCTCATCGGGTTCTCCCCACTGGGAGCTGGTATTCACAGTGGCCCTTCCTCCCTCAGTCCCTCTCCCATCCCTACACGCCCCTTCAGTTGGCTTACCTGTGGGGCTCTGAAGCACTGCTCAGCCCTCCGGTGAACTGGTGTAGGCGATGCGGTGTGGATGAGAGATCAGAGAAGGACCCAGGAAGACTTGAGAAAGCAGCAGGAATAACAGTGACTCTGCTTCTCACCTATGAATCAAATGTTAGCCCTGCCAGGCAGGCCCTGGAGGGTCTGAGGTTGTCTTTTCTCCCCTACTGACTCCTAGTTGCAAGTGCCTGCTGGTCCTTCCCAGGCCCGGGGCCCAGGTGGCAACTGGCTAGAGCAGAAAGAGGAGGCAGATGGAGGGGGCGGGTACTTCATTACTGCAGGTCTCCGAAGGAGCAGACTGCACATTTGCCTTCTAGGAACGATGAGTGCCGGGAGGGTTGCAGGTCTCTAAGTAGCTAGCGTGCTCCCAAGTGCGCAGCACCCACCCACCCATACACACGCACTCATACCAATATACACATAGCAGAGCACAAACTCCCCCAGAGTCATCAACCCTCGGCATATTCAGCACCATTCTATTACAGAAGTGGAAGAAGAGGGTTGGAGAGGTGAGATGACTTGTCCATGGAAGGCCGCATGCTGAGCCAGCACCGGGAACCATTGTTCTTTCTTCTGACCCAGCCATCTGCCAGCTGGGAGAATCCATCACAGGGCTGTTGCTTGGCACACTGTGTGGGGGTGGGTAGAAAAGGCTGGGACTTTGGGCTCAGGCAGATTCCATTTGAGTCCTGGCTCTATCATCACTGGCTGAGTGGCCTTGACAAGTTGTTTAAGCCCCCCGAGGCTCAGTTTCCCGCATCTGTATACTGAGGAGAGTAGAACCTACTCCCTGCATTGTTTTAAGGATTCTGTGACATCCCACGTGTGCAGCACCTGGCACAGTGCCTGGAACACAGCAGCTGCTCCCTTAAGTGGCAGATGTTAGTAATTCTCACCTTAATATTCAGATTTGTGGCAAATTTAGATGGCTCTGCCCATCCTGGCTGAGCCTGAATCCCTGGGTGGTCCCAGAGAAGGGGATCAGGGTGCGGGCGCTCAGGGCACCATCAGGTGGGGAGGCTCCTGACCTCAGGGTAGCCAGACAGGCTCTTCCCAAAGTTTCCAGGCTGGTCGGCCGGCCCAGACTATCCTGCAGAAATATTTGATGATGGAGTCTCAGAAAGATTCAGAAATGTCAATGATTTACACACATGGGTCATAGTGATTCGGTTAGTTTTATATTCTTCAGCCTTTTGATTTGAACTCCCTCGTGGAAAGGTCAGCTTCATGCTACCCCTAAGCCTCAGCCCCTGCATCCTAGTACCTACCTCCTAACTATGTCACAAGAATTACGGGAAGAAAGGTGTCAAAAGCCCTCAGCAAGTGCCTGGCACATCATAAGCGCTCAATGAAGGCTTGCTGTCGGGGCGGCTCTTGTGCTGTGGCTGCTGCTGTACTGACTGCGCCACGATTCCGTCTCCCCAGAGGCCCAGGAGAAGGGTCTGCACACAGGATGTTGGGGCCATTCTGATTCACCTGAGGATGCACTCCCTATAGAAAATGTGGTGAGGAAATGGTCCATTCATTCACGCGTTCACTGGACAAGCACTCACGGAGCCCCACTCTGTGTCAGCCTGGCCTGGATGCTGGGACACACGTCTGAGCAAGATGCAGTCCTGATCTTCATGAAATTGTGTTTTAAGAAACTTGCGGCTTTTCACTCCTATCACCACAGGTGTCTAAGAGTCAGACATCACAGGTCCTTTCTTAGAACCAAGATTTCTTGAATCTTACTTTGTAAGGTCTCTATCGGTTCCTTAGTCCTGATTAAGTTGAATGACCTCTACCCATGGTCCTATTTCATATTTGCAATTAATACTGGGAATAACAGTATCATTCATTCATTCATTACACTTAATAAGAACCCACTCCATGCTCTCGGGAGCCAGTGGGCCCATGACAGATGATCTCTGCCCTGAGAGAGGGCACAGTCAAACACAGGTCCTGCAGCTCCCCTCCCCCTCCCAGCCCTGAGGGACCTCACTGGCTTCCCCTTTGCAGGAGGTGCTGCCCAGCAGCCTCCCGCAGCCCCACCTCCTGCTCCCCTCCTGCTCTAGTTCTTCAGGCTGTGCCTGCCTCAATCCCTACCCCCACCCCCACCCCCACCCCCAGTTAGGGCTCCAGCTCTCCCAGCTGAGCCCGGGGGCCCAGGGCAAGGTCACCACTCCAGCTTGTCTCCAACCAGCTGAGAGGCATTTCAGGAGACACTTCCTCCCTCAGAGCCTTAGCCTCCTCCTCTGCAGAGTGACCCAGCATCCCGGAGACTAAAAGAGCTAAAGCCTGAGCTGTGCCTGGCCTGTGCTCAGGGTGGGGGAGCGCCCCCACCTGCTGCTTAGAGCCCCACTCTTGGGCCACAGCACTGGGGCCCAGCTGAACCTGGGCAACCAGCACACCCCCTCCTCTAAGACGAATATCCGAGACCTCTGTACCGGCCAGGCCGGAGAGCTGTCAGCACACCCTGCAGGCCTGGTCTCCCGGGAATACATTACCAAGCAACGTTAGCCTCATTAGCAGGGAGCCAGCAATTGACTTTATATATAATTTGGAAAGAGAAGAATATTATTGTACTTTCTTTCCCTATGGCTATTATCCCCACAAGAGCTCATTTCTACCTCCTAACAGGGATTTACCTGGACTGATGAATTGGTTAAAAACCTTCCTGCCCAATTTCAATTTACTCAGTGCAACATACGCTGTAAAATATTTAGCAAGAGTGTAAATTCAGCCAATGCAGCTCCCTGACGGACACTGCTGTTCTTCCATGGACACCCCATCTTCCCCTCCCAGGGCTCTGGGGAGATCGCACAGTGACCTCCAGGGGAGCAGGGTCTGAAGCAGGCCTGGCGGATCACTTCCCCCAGAGTAGGACAACTGACAGCATATCTGGGACCACATCTAGACGTGGGCAGGGGTACAGAGAAAGAGTCTGGCAGCTGAAGGTGACTTGGGTGAGTCCAGAGGACCAGAGATTTTAGTCTTTGCCCCATGGTTCCCACCCCATGCTGGTTCTCACAGGACAAGCAGCGTCATCTTGAGGCCCCATAACTGCAGCTTCACCCTGTCATTGCAAGGCTTCCCCAGGTTTATATAGGATTGCTCTCTCAGGCTTACAACACCCTGGGCTCGGGCAGAACCACAAAATCAGCCACTTGGGACAGGAACGACAAAGACTGGATTGTCATGGATAATTCAGCAGCTTCCACCCCAATCCCAGCACCAGACTTCACAAATTTCAAGCTAAACTCTTCCTCCTGGCATAACCACAGGCTCATCCTGTCCCAGAAGCATGCCCGAGGGGACAATATCAGCTTCCTGACAATGCCCCTCTTTCCCAGCCGGGCAGGGTTCAGAATCCCAGTTCTCAGCCTCCCTCTGCCCCACAGCCCAATCTCAGGTGTTGCAGACTAGCTGACGGCCCCTTGTTCCTGAGGACAAGCCTTCAGCCCCCACCTCCCCCAACGCCATGCCTTTAGGTCAGACAGATCCCCTCTTGCAGCCATCCCCTGAGGTGAGCCCTCCCACCCTGTCCTCAGCCACGCTTGGGAGGCCCAGACACCTGACTTGCTTCTCAGCCACACGCCTCCCCTGAAGCCAGTCACCGAGATCTGGCTCTTCAGTGATGAAGGAAACTCAGCAGGCCACATCCTGCCAGAGCCCACCTCAGGGCTGCAGCCCCCAGATCAAGGGTCCCTGGCTTCAAGGCCTTACCCCAGGTGTCCATACCAAAAGCCCTCAGTGCTCAGCTCACAGTGAACGCCAAATAAGTGTGGGTTCCTTTCCCACCAGCCTGATCAAGAATGCGACGACCCAACATCTCACTCAGATAAAACTCTGCAGGAATCCTGTGTATTTTTCAAGGTAGACCAAAGGTGCAATTAATTTCTAACAATAAAGACAGATGTGCAGACAAAATTCCTACCAGAGGGCCAGTTCTGTTGTTTCTTTCATTCATTCATTCATTCATTCTTTCAGTGAACACTGCTGAGAGCTAACTGCGGGCGAAGGCAGGAGAAAGCAATGGTTCTACAATCCTCCCACTCTTTGTCCTGGACTGAGGCAGTGGGGGTGCCTCTAGCATTGTTCCCACCTCCCTCATCGTGCATCCCTTTCACTGTGGGAACTGTCATGGAATTCCGGATGTTATCGATACAGTTTACTGAGTGCTGGCAGTGGGCTGTGCCTTCTGCTAAGGGCTTTCTTAGATGATCTTGTGGAATCCTCACAAGCCTTTGAGTAACTGGAATTACCCTCATTTTACTGAGGAGGAAGCAAGATTCCGAGAAGGCGCCCGGCGGCACAGTTAGCAAGTGATGGAGCTGAACGTACAGCCCGCTGTGGGATCCACAGCCCATGCACTCTCCTCTCCACTAGACTCAAAACTTGCAGAGAATTCAGATCCTCACAGAGATGCTCATAACAACATCATGACTTCCTTCTTCATGCAGCCCCTGCCTGCAGCCTGGGGAAAGGGCAGAGGACTGAAACGCTTTTAGGAGGCCTGAAAGAGGGAAAAATGAAGACCTCCCAAATTGTGAAACCTACATCCTCTAGGACCCCATCCCCAGAGCCCTGTCCCAGGGTGGAGACAGAGTCTCCTTGACCCTCCTTAGCACCTGTGGTCAGGGACTCAGAGACTATCAGAGGCTGCATTCGGCAGATGGCGACACTGGAGCCCAGTGGGCCTCACTGGCTGATGCCATACACAGGCAAGAGGCAGAGCTGGGGCTGGAGTCTGTCTCCTGTCCTCCCGACTCCACTGCCTGCTGACTGAGGAGGCTCAGTCCTGCCCAGCCCTCTGGAACTGTGGCCTGAGCCTGGTATGCACTCCGCAGCCACATGTGGGCTCAGAATCCATGCACCTACCTGCTAATAAAGGCAGGGCTGCATCCCTGGGTAAGACCAGTTCACCTGGACAGACACCCCTCACCCTATTCAGCAACTCTTCTGGCCTGAGTAACCTCTCCCCTTCCTGCAATCCTGGCTCAGGCCACACTTCCTCCAGGAAGGCTGCACTGCTCTCCATCCTACTCCCCAGTAGACACTGATCTCTCCATGGACAGTGGCTGTGGCTCATTCTTCTGTATATCTCTAGCCCCCAGCCCAGGGCCTGGCACAGAGAAGCACTCAATAAATGACTGTTGAATAAATTTTGTTGAATGCACCAGAAATGATACAATAGCCTCAGGCTCAAATAGATATTTCATTATCTGGTGAAGAATTAAAAGATGCCAGCTCATCTTTAAAATAATTGACTGCTCTTTTATGGGGCCTCTCATTTCCTTCCAGCCCTGCAGAGCACTGAAGCTCTTCAATACCCCTCATCATCAGGGGTACTATTTATTCTATAAGCGTTTCATTTCACAGCCCTAAGATCCCAAATCTTCAGTGGTCATTTTTTTCTCTGGCATCAGGATGGACAACTAATTGCTATTCAGTCCTGAGAAGAGCAAATGAACGCCAGGAAAGCCTGATAATTCCAAACCATCATCTTCCCTTTGATTGATTTCCTCAAGGCAAAAATTCTCCATTAAAGGCAGCATTGTCTACTCAAGTTTTGACAAAGACCATCAGCCCTCCATAACATTGTGCAATGCATCTGACACAGGGCAAAGGGCAGGTGTACAATGGGTCTTCTCCTCATTACTTTAGCTTTTCTGGAAGCCGAATCCCACCATAACATTTAAGAGCTATTTCTAAACCGTGCATCCTGTCCCGGCCACTGACCATCGCGACTTGGTGAAGAGAGGCTGCAATTCCCCTTGGAACAACAGCATCAGCACCTAGTCAGCTCCTTCCTAGTGGGACTGCAGGAGGCAGCCTCAGGTGGAAATGCATCTGCCACGGCCAACTGCATCTGTGTTCAGCGTGAGCAGTGCAAAGAGGTCTGCAGGCCACTTGCAGCAAGCACTGTCACTGAAGTGGTCACCAGAGGTTACTGACAGATCACACGTGTGTCACAAAAGCACAAGCTTTTCTTATGTTTCCTATTTAAGAACTAGGCTTTGAGCACGTCCTCTGTTGGGGATGTTGTGTTTGGAGGCTACAACATTGAATCGTAATTCTAATGACCCACGTTTATTAGCAGCATATGGAGAGCACACCCACCAGATGCTTTACGCATGCCGCCTCAGCCGGTGCCAGGAACTCTGGGTGAGAGGTGTCTTATCCGAGTCAGTTCTAACTACCCACTCTGGCAGGTTAAATCAGTGACTCTCAGATTGTGTTGCTCATCAGAATAAACTGAGGATCTTTTAAAGATTCTGATGCCCAAGCTATCCCCCAGCCCAAACTACAGCAAAATCTCTAAGACCGGGAAGCAGACATCACGTTTCTTAAGCCCCACAGGTGATTCCGGCAATGGCATAATGACAGACGGAAGTTCCCATGGCTGGTCGCAGGAGAACAGAGTGACTGAAACCCAGATGGGTCTGACTCCAAAGCTGGTGTCTCATCTTTTAAGTCACTCTGCCCATAGGTCCCTGCCTTCAAGTTGTTCACAGACTCCAATAAAGGGAACAAAGCCAGTCTACAGCGTCACAGGGGAGAGTCCATCAATGCCATGAGGTAGGTCCAAAGGCCTATAGGATTAGGGAGGAGAGAGCACTGAATTTGGGGCAAGTGGATGATGGTTTCTTTGGGAAAGTCTCATTTGAAATGGGCCCAGAGGCATAGATCCATAGAGTCGTGGTGGGAGGTGTCTCAGGCGGAGCACGAGGCATGCACAAAGCAGGGAGGCAGGACAGCAGGCAAGGCCCAGGTGAAGACAAGCCCCGAGTTAGGTTGGAGCTTAGAGGATACCAGGGAGTAGGCACAGCGAAGGTAGAAAGACAGGTGGGTGCAAGGAGAAGGTGATGATGGTGGGTTCAGGGAGGAGGTGATGATGCTGGTGCAGGAAGGAGGTGATGACAGTGGGTGCAGGCAGGAGGTGATGATGCTGGTGCAGGAAGGAGGGGATGATGCTGGGTGCAGGGAGGAGGTGATTTATGTGGTTGGTGACAGGAAGCCTCTGAAGATTCTCCAACTGGTAATGATATGACTGTGGATATGCTCTAGGAAGAGGCATCTAGCTGTGGCACAAGGGAGGCTCTCGAGGTCTACCATAGAACAGAAAACAATTGAGGGACCAGATGGATTGAGAGATCAAGTAGGAGGAGGATGCAACCTTCCCGAGAATCAATAACTGACCCAGGGCAGACAGTGAGACCAGGAGTGAGAGCCAGCAGATGGAAGAAGGGACAAGACTTGGCAGTGACTGACAATGTGGGCGGCCTAGCTTTTGTCAGCGGCCCTGTCGTCTACTAGTTAGGTGACCTTGGGCAAGTCACTTAACTCTCCATGCCTTAGTATCCAGCTCTGATGAATGGGAATAATAAAACCCTCCCAGCCCATCTCAAAGGCAGGCTGTGAGTCTCAAGTGAGAGAATGCATGCAAACACATGCAGGGGGTAAAGAAGCGTCAGAGACAGAGCCCTCCACAATTTCAGGATGTTAGTAACACTGCATGTGCTCTGTGCTTTTCCAAGCTCTTACACTTGAAGGCTATGGTACCACATGAGAAAAAACGTTAATAATGATGTTTTTTATAGCTCAAAGTTATGAACAAATAAAAAGAGTTTATGTCTTCTGCTGCTGATAGAGAACAGACTTACCAACAGGAATTTGAATTAAAATGTCAATAATTTTTCATTTGAGTTTCTTAAAATAAATTTAATTTCTTTTTACATTTTCCTCTTATTTTATGCAGCAATATATTCTACGTATTGACTTTCGGGAACACTTTGAGATCCAAACTAACGAGAACACAAAGTCATAAAAAAGTTACCTTCTGTCTTCCTCTTAAGAAAAAGAGAAAAGAAAGTAGTTATCGGAGCTCTCAGAAAATGTTGGTCATGAGGATCGTAATGTTTATGCCAAGAGTCCTCAGTCAATTATAATTCTTGAAACTTGAGTAACACATGAAAAGGACCACAAAAGAGAACAGGTCTGAAGACGAATTCTCAATAATCCCCAGGATTCCACTAACTACTACTCCATAGCTCCAAGGGGCCCAGTCCTTGGCACGGTGGGATTCTACTTAACTCTGGCCCCCAGTTTACTCTATGGCCTCTAGCTAATTATGTGGTCCCTGTGGCCTCCAGTGGGAGTGCTAAACTCTCCAAGGACCTCACATCTTCAGGAAGGCGTACATGCCACCCAAGTGGAGAGTCCCATTTGGGTTTCTCAATCTACTCTAAACCAAACAACCGATTATTAAGTAGTTTGATTATGCCAAATATTTAATTATGTTTGCTGCTATGCAGATATATATACACACATATATGTGTCATATATATATCATACATATACACATCCTTATTTTATCTTCACAACTAGCACTGTTGCCCGTTTTGCAGAAGCGGAGGTTATATAACTTGCCAAGGGTCACACAGCACGGATTCTGTATTACAAAATACTTCAGTAGCCCCAACACCCTGCATGCACTCCCACTTTCAGAGAAACTGAATGTGAGACTGTGGGGCCTAAGAGGTGTGAGTCACCTCACGTGGTTCTCTTCACTCCAACAGAACCAGCAGGACCACTTGGCAAAGTGACCTCCTGACAAATGGGTAGTTTCTGCATGCATGTTCTCATGTGTAAATATTAGTGGAGATGTGTAAAAACACAGAGCCATTTCATCATTTTTAAATAGCTATTTGCAGTAACTTCAAAATATCCAAAACACAGTTGGAATACTTTATTCCTGGCAAACGGGGAGTTCTCATTTTGTAGGAGAAGAATAAATTGCAACCACTTTTAATAACAAAACAGACTTTTCTATCGCAGGAGGGAAGACAGAAAGGCACCATAGTCTTGGGAACAAAATTGTACAGAAAAAAACCACATTTAAGATCCCAGGAAATGTATGGGACTTTTTCCTGCAGCCACCTTGAGTCCCATATGCCAAATTCCCTAAGCTTGTTCCTGAAAGACAAACATGGGTGACAGCCATGACCATTCCCTGTTGGTCTTTCCTTGGGAGCCTTGGTGTTACTGAGATGCAGCTGGAAGATGATAGTGCCCAGGTCAGGTGAAGGCATAACCAACTGAATTAATCACATCCTAACAGGTATGACTTGAAAAGACGAGGCCAACTTGCATGTTGCTGTTAGACCAGTCATGGAAGAAGGCAGAGGAATGGCAGGAGGCCTCCTAAACACAAGATCCCTCAAAAGTAGCTCTTATTCCACTGTTCTCAAAATCCATCCCATTCGTCTCTCATCCCTCTGGCTTCCAAGTCAGTGCCTGACTTCTTCCCTGATCAGGAGCAGGCGTTCAGGAGCACTGGTGTGGGAGCCAGCCCCACTGCATCAGGCAGACCCTTAACAAGCTGCAGCCTTCCTAAACCCACAACATGTTTACACACGTCTATGCCCTACACATTTTCCTCTCCTGATCTATACTCTGGTTTCCCAAAGGGGACAGCCTAGGAGCCTGGCTGCATGGTAGGGTGCTGACCCCCTGCCTCACTCTTACTAATGACCTTTCTCCTCAATCCTCCAGCCTCTGGGTTGGGATTTGCCACGGAGCACAAACAGACCCCAAAATGATTCAGCCACAGGCATGACTCTGAGCACCTTCCCTTCACTCAGTGAGTCCATCAACAAACATTATGTGCCTATGAGCATTGCAATGGTTGACTTCAACCATCTCATGCTCAAGTAGGGGAGACAAATTAATAAACAAATCACGAGAATGCAGTGTGGTCCATGCTCCAAGGGATAGGATGGTGCTATGCAAGCTCAGACAGGAGGCTCCAACCCCAGCCAGCAGCATCCTGGGAGGGCTTTCTGAGAAGGTGAGCCCTGGCTTGGTGAGTCTGAAAAGATGCATGGGGATAAACAGGCAGTCCAGGTGGGAGGCAGGGAGGAAACAAAGGGCCGTCCCAGGCAGAGGGAACAGCATCAGCAAGAGCAGGAGATGACAGCCATCATGGTGTGTGTGAGGGAACCACAAACAAGCACAAGGTAAAGGGTGAGGCTGGGCCTAGATGGTAAAGGACCACAGATGCAGGGGAAGCGGCTTTGACTCCATCCTGAGTATGACTGGAGTGACTGAAGGGGTCTTAACAGAGTGGGACAGTGACACCTTGGTTTGAGGACGACCTCTCTGGAGGGCGGGTTGTAGATTGTGGGGAGACAGCAGGAACTGAAGACTGGGCAGAAGGCTGTTGCAGCCCCCCTAGACAGGGTGCTAAGATTGGAATTCAATGTCATCCCTACCCACAGCTAAGACCTACCTGGATGGCAACACTGGCCCCACAGAGCCCAGGTCTTCCTCTGTCATTTGGTCACAGTAAGTCAGAGCCCAGGGCACCCATTTAACTAGCTGGTCCATTCTCCTGGCCCTGGCCCCAGCTCTTCCAGCACCTTCCTGTCCTCCACCAGCGTGTTGATGAAGTGCCGGCACACTCCAGGGACAAAGAGGAGAATGCCCCCTTAGTGGGTCAGTCATCAAACCACTGTCCAACAGATTGTCAGAGCAAGTGGATCTCGAAAGAGAGAAGTGACAGAGAAGGGCCTGGGTTTTATAGGTGGTGAGTGAATGGGTACACCTCAGAACACTACTGGGGTATACTGGAGCTCCACGAGGATGCAGGAGGATGTGGGGGGCTGCTGGAGAACACATGCGGCTATGTGAGGGCTCTGGGCTCCTGCAAGAGGGAGGCATGGGTCCCAGAATGGAAGAAAGCCATGCTCTGGTGCCTTACCTGATTCTCAAGAGGACTCGACCAGACCCGAGGTTGGCACCATGAGAAAGGAATGTGTTTGCCTCCCTGTCTCTTGATACCATATAACAGAGCTGGCCATCCTGCCCCATATCTGGATGGACCATTGTCACTTACCCACACATCTTCTCCCTCAGTGCTCATCAGAGGAGAGGCCCCAAGACCATGACCCAGAAGCCCAGCCCCAGGTGCGGAGGACACATTCCCACTCCTCCCCTGGGAGGAGCATGAGAGTAGAGACACATCAGCCTGGTTTCTGCCCAGAGCTGCACAGGACCCGCGGTTTGCTCAAACATCCAAACGCCCCCTTCGTGCCCCTGTGTCTCCCCTCCAGGTCACTGCAAAGTTAGTGACAGACAGCGCGTGATGTTCCAAGGCAGAGAGGTCGGTTCAGACAACTCTGTTGTCAAAGGATCAATCAAAGCCAGTCGCTCACCTGCAGAACCACGCCTGCAACCAGACTGGGGCAAGTGATGGAGCCTTTCATTAATTCTTTCAAACAGCCTTCGAATAGAATTGCAGAAAAGCACTTTCTTCGCCAAATGACACCGTGTAAACTTTGTGGGAACTAAAATCAAAAGCACATGAAATGAAATCACTGAAGAAAACTCCCAAAGCACAAAACATCACCCGTGGCAGCAGTGTCTGAAGCTGCCATCAGGATAGATGGGGGCGCCTGGGAGAAACATCAGATGGTATTTGTCAACTCACTGTTCTGAAGGACAAAGCAGGTCATTCCCCAGCCGAAGAGAAGCGAGCCATCCGCATGGGCCAGAGGCATGTGGCTGGCAGAGGAAATTAATCCTCATGGAAAAAGCAGTTTATAGCACCCACAAAATGCGTTTCTCTTTTGTTTAAATAAAAATGAAGAAAGAGAGAAGAAAAGTCATCACTGAAAAGGTTTGGAGCTGCACAGCCTGCAGGTTCCGGAAAGAAGACACGGACTAGCCTTTCAGGGCATGCGCGCATCTCACTCCCCCTTCAGAAGGCAAACCAGCCCCCGAAATGCACATCTCCCAACTCCACAGCCTCCCCCGCTCCTCCTGGGTGGCCTGGCCCCATACCGGGTGCTGAGGCACAGCAGCTGGTCACCCTGAATGCTTTCTCCCCTCCCCCACTGCTCACACTTCAGATCAAGCTCCAGTGTCGCCTCCACCCGAAGCTTCCTCTGGCTCTCCAGGCTGGATTAGAACATGCGTTTGCACCATATCCCATGTCCACCTTATCTCGTCATGCACCCACTTAGATGCACGCAGCTCTTCACATGTCATGCATAACTCCTGCCCCGACCTCCAGCAGGGCCAAGGCTGGAAGACACTGTGATGGTTCTCCGCCTAGACAAGACCCTCGAGAGCACTTTCTGCAGGGCTCTCTCCCTGAGACAGGATTCTGTCAGCACCCAACAAACACTGAGGGGAGCTGCGAGAGGACAGTGACATCAGGGCCACAGTTCCCAAACTGTGTGCCGAGGTAGCATGGGGAGCCACAGCAAATTCACAGAGATAGCACTGGATATTCCTGATTTTCAGGGGAATACAGTGACAGCTGTCAGACACCATGCAAATGACTATCTCGCGGTAGTTCAGTCTGCTCATCATCCCTTCCATGAAGCCGTATCTTTGCGGACCTTGGCTTGCAGGATTGCTGTGATAAAAGGAAGGTACTGTGTGAAAACCAATGTGGAACGAGACCTGAGGATGGCAGTGTCCTGTGTGACTCCCTGGTCTGAGATGTTGTATGGGCCCCCACAGGCACTAAGCTGTTAGAACATAAGGATTTATTAAATTCTGGGCACCAATCTGTTTGATAAGCAGAACTGTTGGGTATTTCCTTGAGCCTAGGGTCACTGTAAAAGAAATTACTGAGACACAAAGGGTGCTGTGAGCCGAGAAATTTGGGGAACCTCTGCCCTAAGGTGAAGTCAAGGTAAGGAGAGGGGGAGCCAGCTCCCAGGGCTGTCCTGGCAGCGTCATCTATGTCTACCTATAATGCCATTCACGCCAATGTCTGCTGAGCTCCTACTGTGTGCCAAGCCCTGGGCCACATACAAGGACCCCACAAGGGCGAGGCCCTTCTCCAGCACTGGTCCCAGTGGTGTGCAAGACGCTGCCCAGGAAAAGCTGACAAGCTGTCCTGAGAGATGCACAGACCACAGCTATGGTCCCTCCCCACTGGCCAGAAAGTGAAGCCAGGAAGCAAACGCCTTGTGGATATGACTGCAGTTCCCAAGCAAAGAAATAAACACTAAACTGACAGTCCACGGAATGCAAACAAGACCTTATCAGATACATCAGAAACACATCTCTTTAGGATCAATGTGGGGAGTAACTCTAAGCATCAGACAAAGAAAAGAACGAGGAAAGACTAGCACGGAGACCATACCAATCTCTGCCCATCCTCCTGGCTCCTAAATAACCCTGGAGATGCTGGGGTGCAGGGCCCCAGGGTAGGCCATGTGTGATCTGGGCGTCCTTGGGCTGCCTCGGTGGGCAGAGGGAAGGGTCCCAGCCCACATTCCACCACATAATGTGCTCCCAGAAAGAAGAGCAGAAGAGGGGGTTCAGGCCCTTTCCGCTACAGCAAGAACACAGGGGTTCGAGTTTGCAGGACCAATGGAGCAAGAGTGGGTGCCTCACTCCACAGAGTTAAAAAAGGATCTCACCCTTCTTCTTGCCATTTCAGGGTTTATCTCAGTCCTTCAAAGAGGGTGTGTACTCTGCCAGCTGGCTCCCCATTAGCTGGGACATTGGGCAGGCTTCCCAAACTCTGAGTCTCAGTTACCTCCTCAGAAAAATGGAGGTGATAATTCTAGCCCACGTTTGTTATGAGCGTTCAATGTTATGGTATATGGAAAGTTCCTGGAACAAGAAATGTGGTTCCCTTCCTCTACTGCCACTCTCTGAACCACACAGTCTAGGATTTTATATTTTATCTTTTATTATTTTCTCACAAGCGGGTCTGCCTATGCTTCAAGGAACCTTCTCTGATTGCCCAAGGGAGGCAGGTTTGACCACTCCCTCCTCTGCCTGCTGATGATGCTTAGTTTTTCCTTCAGTACGTAAATTCACACATTCTTTTGTTCAACAATTATCTACTGAATGTCTCTTCATGCCAAGGGCAGCAAGCAAGAAAGGCCGGTCTATCTTCAGCGAGTCGCCAGTCAGTCCTGCACCACCGTTACTCCCATAGCCCCTCCCCGCTACACCCACTCCCACTCTTGATAGCAGGAAGGCTCTTGTGTAGAGAGGAAAAGGAGGTGATGTGATTGGCAGAGGACTAGGGTACCGCATTACGAAGTCCTGTAAAGAGAAAGAAAGGTGACTCCAAGTAGAACACTCCAACCAAAGACCAGAAGGACCTGAGTCCGTTCTTCTGAGTAAAATGGAGAGGCATCTGGAGCCATCATGAGCAGATCTAGGGCTAAGACCCAGTGTGGGGAGCAGGGGCTGACGAAGCCCCTGTGTGCACAGTGTCCCCGTTGGTTTCTCTCTGCCGAATACCTAAGAGAGGGTCAGGAAGGGGTCTCTGTCCCCTCCCCACTTCCACTCCTCCCCGATCTCATGATGAGGGAACCAGTGCAGTGTCCAATGAGCCAATTAAAGTAATTTAGTAGTGATAACAATAATTCATCAGTGTTTTACCCTAAGAGGTAATCACGACTGACAAAAGATGCTAGTTCACATACGGCTGCTGTATAACTCACCCACTCCATTCCTAGGTATCTACCCAGGGAAGTTAAAGCATATGTTCACTAAAGACTTGCACAGGAGTGTCCACAACAGCTTTATCTGGAAACCACCCAGATTCCCAGCAGCTCAAAGGATAAACTCACTGTGGTTCATCCACACCGTGGAATACTATTCAGTAATAAAAAGGAATGAACTATTAATATATGCCACCATGGATCTCAAAATAATCACGTCAAGTAAAGAAGCCAGACAAAAAAGAAAAGTACACATTGTATAACACCATTCATAGAAATTCTGGAAAATGCCAACTAATCTACAGTGACAGAAAGCATTACAATGGCTGTGTGGGGTGAGAGCAAGGTGGGACAGGCAGCGGGAAGAGAGTAGAAAGGGGCACCAGAGAAATTCTCGGGGGATTGGTTCATTATCTTGGTTGTGATGACGGCTTCCTGGGCATACATCTCTGTCAAAACTTATCAAATCGTACACTTTAAATATGTGCAGTTTACTGTACATTAATCACGCCTGTTAAGAAAATGATAATAGATGACAGAAAAATAAAGGGATATAAATAGGAATACAAACTGATGGATCCTTCTTGGAAAGAGGTTTGGCAAAACGTACCAGGAACCTTAATATGTCCCTACCATTGCTACTTCTTCTAGAACTGTACCCTAAGGACATAAAAAGAGGGACAAAACCTTCACTGCAGGATTATTTATAATGAAAAAAATGGAAGCCACTAATACATCTGACAAAATGACCACTCAAATAAATTATGGTACACTCACATATTGAATTATTATGTAGCCGTTAAAGGCAATGCTCATGAGGAGCTTTTAATAACCTGGAAAAATACTTATGTGATGATGTTAAGTGAAAAAAAGCAAGATATAAATTGTATACACGGTATGAACTAAATTATGTAAAAATATGCATAGAAAAATCTCTGAAATAATCCTTTAGGATTATCTCTGAGTGATGGGGAATATAGGTAATTTTTAATCTTTTAATGCAAATTTTTAAATGTTGTTACCCTTTTTCATGCATTTCCTTGGTTTTCTACAAGGAGAATATATTTTTTAATTATAAAATAAATAAACAATATTCAAAGAAACCCTCTAGTCTTTCTCGTTCCTTGAAAAGCAGCCCCTGTTATAGGAATGAGAACCAGATTGCATTTCTCTAATCCTTGCATCTGTGAAAATGTAGAAATGTCTGCATGTAAATTGCCGCTCTATGACTTGGATCCACGCTCCTTTCTCTGCTTTTAGACCACCTAGAGAACCAACTGATGAACAATACATATGCTGTCACCCAAGTTTATTCCATACTTTGTTAAAACTCCACTTCTATCCCCATTCTGAGTGGAAGCTCCCTGGAGGCGGAGGTGGGTCTTTTTTTACCTTTATACCCCACCTTGCCATAATACCCAGAAAAGAGCTGAGGACGCAGGGACACACGCACAATGATGACATAAATGAATAATAATACCATATCATGTTCTTGTACAATGTCAGCTTTTCGGAGTCACCTCCTGTTTTAAGCAAAACCTCAACAAAACAAGAGCCCTGGGAGGTGGGTGGTAAGGTTGGTGGGACACTGGTTCCATTTTTTAAAGAGGAAGACGAGACTGAAGCACTACCTTTGGCTGAGAGTGACCCCGAGGATCTTTCCCTGACTCCCCTATATGAGCAACAGACACAAGTACTAGGACTCCACGGTCACTCACGGGCCTGGGAGCTCTGGCCACGTCCTGCTCATCTCTGTATTTCCAGTGCCCAACCCAAGCAGACATTTGGTAAATTCCTGTTATTTCTAGAATAAAGAGTTAGCAAGTAGGCAAAGGGAAGCCATGCATTTGAATCCATTTTTCTCTAATGTAACATATATCCAAGAGAATTTTCAGTTTTTCAAGACCTGTTTAATAATTTCCTGAAGACACGACCCTCTAAACTATAACTTATTTCACCAGAGTCTTTGCAGCAGCCGAAGAGGACTGACACACTGAGGAGATCGGCCCCCCATCTCAAGAGTCCCCAGCCCCATTCCCAGCTCCCAGATGTAAAGCTGAATCACCTCCTGGCTTCTCTCATGGTCACTATCACATGACCCACCAAGCATATATTCTCAAATGGCTGAACACCTAGAACAGCTAAAGTGATAGAAGGTGCAGAAGGAAAAGAAAGGCAAAACATCAAGAGAGTCAGCAGGTGGGTGGGCACTGGCTCCTTGGTGGCTCAAGCCTAATGCTAGGCCTGGGAGGAGAGCTGGGGTGGAGAGATGACATGGCCATGTCCTCCAGAATCAAGGCCAGGAAGACTCCATCTCTGGTATTCTTCTAAGCAATGGAAACTCCCAGAGCTTTTCAATTAGGGGCTAATATGCTCAGAACTGGTGAAGGATGCACGGAAGGGGGAAGAGATTGAAAACGTAGTGAGGAGACATAAACAGGGGCCTGAATAGGGTGAGACAGAGTAGAGGGGAATAAAAGGATGGATGTAGTGCAGTGGTATGCTGAGCTGGCTCACAACAGCTCACCAGAACTGACTGTGCACATCACTTCCCAAGTCTGTGTTCAGTGATGTCACACTGGTAGCTTGAAATCATAGTCATGATGGGAGAACTTAAAGAAATTCTAACTAAAGAATTTCTAACTAAGAAACTGGCAAATGCTACAAATCAGAGAGGTTTTTTTTTTTCCTCCCAAAGAGCTGGTTGTAAACATCTACACACACTACTGGATATAGGGTTTTGGAAACCTGCTGGCTTTGGGAGGTAAAGTGGAGAGGAGTCCAGGATGAGCCCTGATGTTTCCTGTCTGGATGGATGAGGCTCCAGCCCTCGAGATACTGAACACAGGGAAATGAGCTGGTGTGGGCTCAGGGGTGGAGAAGCTGAGGTCAGCCAAAGACAATTTGAGTTTGAGGGATTTGTAAGACAACCCAGAGAATGTGGCTTGAGAATAGTGGGATTCTGTGTCTGAAGCTTGGAGACAGTTCCATGCTGAGACAGGCTGTATTTAAAGCCACGGTTGCAGGCAGGTGGAGTTAAAAAAAAAAAAAAAAAATGGCTGAGGGATGATCGTGGGACTCTGCAGAAGCCAATGTCTAAGGGAGATGGAGAAGACATGACTGGGCAAAGGAGACTGTGGAAATTCAAGAAGCAACAGGAAAGGAGTGGATGCTCCAGGAAACAAGGAAAGAGGGAGATTCAACAAATGGAGAGAGCCACACTGTCAGAAGCTTCTGAGCCAGGCAGCAAAGGGACCAGTGGTAACCTTAACTAGACCACATACAGTAGAATGTGGGCATTTGGGGAAGAGAAATAATGGCCCCTCGATATCTGTTTAATCTTGTGATGATGTATCATTGGACCAGTCAGGACCTAACCAAGACAGCAATAACTATTCTAGGAACTTCAAAGAGAGGAAATGTAATGCAGATAATCGGTTACCCAAGTGATGGAGAACAGGGACGCTAAACAGCAAATGGCAAAACAGGAGGCCACTACCAACCCAGGGCTAGAGGGACAAACAGAGGAGGCAGGGTTGCCAGAGCTCAGGAGGTGGGCCACATGGCAGAACCTGGAAGCTTGGCAGCCTCCCCTGCAGGAAGGGAGTCAGCAGGGGCAGGAGATGTGTGGCAGGAATGAGAGCTACAGGCAAGGAGAGCTAGCCTCTGACAGTGAGATCACCCGAGGCAGAGAGAGAAAGAGAGAAATACTTTGGCTTCTCCCTTCTCCCCACTCTCCAGCCTTTACCAGGGCCTCCAGTTGGTTGTACCAGCCAGAAGCAACCAGCAAGACAGCTGGGGAATGTAGTTCCCTATCATACAGAGCCAAGAAACAGAAGGACAGCAAACAGGCAAATGAATCACACGGTCATTTATCACATTTCATCAAATCTAGGACACCATCAACTGTGAGACCCATTCTGATTTCAGAGACGTTAACACTGGAAAAAGACAATAGTCGCCGTGGAATTAACGAAATATGGTACACCTGTGGAGACACGCTGGGCTGGCCCAATGCTTCATGGAGTATCTATTTTCTCAGACACATCGGGTTTCCTTTGCATGAGACCACTGTCTAATCCCAACTCAACAAAGACACACGCTGACCCCTTGGAAGGAGGCTGCCAGGTGCGTTCCTCTGCAGGTTCCTGGTTCATCTGCCTTCCCCAATGCTCATTCTCCCAGCCCACCTGGTACATCATGGCCAGCCACATCTTCAAGTTCATCACGTTCCCTGGACAGAAATCAAATTTATTATTTTATTCATTGATGCCCCACCACGTTCTCCAATGGATTTCAGTCTTTCATACCGAACTGTATGCTGTGCCAAAGGAGAAAAGGCATCACTGAGGCAGAGGAGGGGGAACCACGGAAAGCAGAAAGATAAAGCCAGGACAAATGAGCATACATAACTCACTCCACCCGCTGGACAGGCACTGGAGGTGGGGCACATACACCAGGCGGTCAAGAAGCCCTCCCAAGAGTGGGCCAGCGATATTCTCGGTCCTCACTGACAGTCCCGCACCCCGAGGCTCCTGGGAGACCTCACTATGGGGCAAGCGTTCTGGTGGCCATAACCCTGTCCAGGAGCAACAACGCACCCAGACTGCAAAGCAGGCAGGAGCCAGTAATTGCTCTGACAGCCTTCTGAGTGAGAGCCGCCCCATGGTCTCCTTGGGAAGGAGAGCAACAGCCTGGGCGCCCTGGCGAAGCCTGTTTCTGTGCGGCCCTGGCTGCGTTTGCAGTCGGATCAATATCAAACACAAGGTCCCCCACGGGTGGGTCGACTGCGGCTTTCTCATAGGCAGTAACTCAGCAGGAAAAAGGAATCAGGAAAACAAGGGGAAGTACCTGCCTTTGATGAGTTTGACACGGGGCTCCTGTGGCGATCCTGAGAATGTGAGCACCCAAGACTCTCCCTGAGCCAGCCCAGGCCCCGGAGCTCAGGGGGGCCCAACATCAGAAAGGGGGTCCCCAAGATGTTCACTAGACTTAAACAGTGGTGATCATTTTGCAATATATACAAATATCGAATCATTATATTGTTCACTGGAAACTAACATAATGTTATATGTCAATTATACCTCAATAAAAAAAATATATTTTCTGATTCATAAAAAAAGAAAAGGGGACCCCATTCTCTCCAGGCCTTCAGATAGAAGCCGATGCAAACAGGCCGGTCTCAGCTCGTGCCCTACACTGCAGAGGCTCTCTGCTGACTTTGGGTCCTAACTGGTAGACGTCATTTCCACTCTCGGGAAACCTGAGAGTCCCACACACTCCAAGGCCATCTCATTGAATCAACATTTATTCACTCCTTTGCCTGCTCCCCGAGTCAAGAGTTAGTTACCAGGCTGGGGAACAGGGATGAAATAAGACATGAGCCTTGCCCCTTCTCAGACCTCACTATCTGGTAGGTAAATCTAGTTACTCAAAAAAAAATAGTAAGGATTGCATGAATTCAACTTGAGGCATGTACAAGTTAGAGTTAGAGTTAGGACACAATTGTGGCAGGAGAAAGGTAGAGAGAGCTTCATAGTACAAGTCCCAGACGAGAAGACTAGATCTCTGTCCACCAGTGGAGATCTGAGACGGAGGCCGTGGGTGGGGAGGAGGTGAGGGCATCCCGGCTCCCACAGGGAGAGGAAGAGGCTGCCTTGAGAGAGAAACCCCTGGTTTCTCCCCTGAGCTCTAAGTGTCAGGTATGGCTGGCACAGCCTGGAGATGAGGCTGGAGAGTTGGGCAGCCCCAGGGCACAGAGGCCTCTTGCTCAGCACATGTATCGCCTCCCCACATCACCTCCACCAGCCCTGGCTCTCCAGCCTCATTCAATGTCCGTGTTGCCCTCATATCCAGAATCATCACTTAATATTTTAATCTGTCACTTGTTAGATCTTCTTGAGGGCAGAGAACTATCTTTCCAATCGACAGCATTCACCATTCACCAGTGCCTTCCATGCTCCAGGTAGCCTGCTAAGCCAGGAAGAGGAGGAGGGGGTGAGGGGTCAAGGACCAAGCAGACCAGCCTTGGTGAAGTCGAGTTTAGGGAGAGCAATATTCCAGCCTGAGTAGCTCCTGAGGCAAAAGGACACTTACCAGCAAAAATAAATTATGCGGTTTTTTAATTAAGATTTTTAGCTTTTCAGAGAATCCTGTTACCAGCGAGT
Source organism: Equus przewalskii (assembly GCF_037783145.1). Taxonomy (NCBI): domain Eukaryota; kingdom Metazoa; phylum Chordata; class Mammalia; order Perissodactyla; family Equidae; genus Equus; species Equus przewalskii. The sequence goes on along the minus strand of NC_091845.1, from coordinate 76,021,279 downwards.
GACAATCAGCATTGTGCTCAGGCTTTTGTCATGTAAATTCCACATTTATCCAGCAGCTTTAACCTGTCAGAGCCATTGGCAATATTCTTTGGAGAGTTTTCTTCCAGTTTGTTTCATGGTTATTGCTTTTAACCTGAAAACAGGAAAAAAAGAGAGCCTGTTCCAAATGGGACATCCCTTTCGTAGACCTTCTGTGTTTCAATTTCAAAACCAATACTGCAACAATAAACTAGAAAAAAATTTCCTTTGGAGACTGGGAGATGATCCACCCAGCCCAGCTGGTGCAGCCAACAAGACAATCATCGTGCCAGGCCCTGAAAAGCGATGGTGGCCTCTCTGCCAAGGCCCAGTGCCATCTTCTGAGGACCCCCATTGTGCACAGGAGGGGAGCAGAAGAGGAGAAGACACACTCTTGCCCTCAGTGAGTACAGAATGGAGTCAGGGAAAACAATTAACACACAATAAATAGAGAACAAAATAGGAAAACGTGTGGCCAAGTGGGAGGCTGCCGACCACAGCAATAGGGAGAGCCTGGGCTCTGAAGTCAGGCATGCCTGGCTTCAAGTCCCAATGCCACTATTTTCAACTTACCCAGCCTCTTCAACTATAAAATGGGGACTTTAGGAGACCCATCTCACAGAGTCCCTGTGAGGATGACCTGAGCTGACGTGTGCACGGTCTCTAGAACAGAGGAAACTATCCATAAGGTCTCACCACCCTGTCACCCTACTTCCCTCCAGCCTTAGGGTCTAACCTTCGACAGAGACCCAACTTTCCTCCAGGGTTCCACCCTGCACGCTGTCTCCCACAAAGGGGGTGCTCCGCGCCTGTTGCCCAGGACATGAGTGTCCGCATCCTTTCTCTCCTGGGGCGTGAGAGAGTAGAGACCACTTTGGCCAAGGCCAAGTCAGGGACAAACAGAATCAAGGAGAAGACGCAAGTCATCATCTAGTGAGGGAAACACCCGAGATGAGAAGAAACCCCTGCTTCTAGATGACGTAGGAGAGGGATCCCACTGGACCCGCAGAGGCCTTGCAGCTTCCACTTTGTGCACTGGAGCCCGGAGGCACCAGGTAAGACGCACGGCTATGCCGAGGTCTTCCTGCACAGAGGAAGCCAAGCCACACGTGATCCATGTGCGGGCTCCAGTCAGGAGCCCCAGCTGAGCCCAGTCCTTGAGTCACCCCACCCAGGCACCAGCCACGTGAGTGAAGAAACATCCAGACAATCCCAACCAGCACCAGGCACTCAAGGCCACGGACACCATGCGGCAGAGACAAGCAGTCCCCACTACTGCCTGTCTAAATTCCTGAGCCACAGGAACTGCGTGCAAAATAAAACGGTCCCTGCTTTACGTCGCTAAGCTGTGGGGTAGTTTGTTAGACAGCAGTAGATAACCAAGACACCAGCCTCTTGTACACCAGGCTTTTTACGTCCTTGGGCTTACTTCATCTTTACAGCAGTGTTTCGAGCTAGGTAATATTCCCAACTCAGAGGCGAGGAATCTGACTCTCGGAGAAGTTATGCACCTTTTCCAAGATCCCAGAGCTTCTAAGTGGCATAATCAGGACCCAAACACCAAATCAGGATTCACACATGAGGCACCAGTCAGCCACCCAGAATTACGAGAACTTTTAAAATAAATCAGATGCGGTACTTAGTGCCTGAAATGGCCTATTTACATATATTCTATACGCCAATAACACTCACCTCTGAAATAAAGTGATTTGGCTGTCAAAAAAATAACAAACACTAAATCCCATCCACTGGAGCAGGCCCACGTGACCAAAGCTAAGCTGACGGACTAATTCACATCGAACTACTCAGCCGACAATGACTCAATACAGTAAGTCTCTGGGAGAAAGTGCAGAATTTGTACCAATAAGACTTTTCAGTGCCTTACCTGAACTCACTGAATGACCGCTGTAATCCAGACCGATGGGCACGCTGGGGTGGATACAGGCAGAGACTTTCAGTTCTGCTGGCTGTTCCACATCAGCAAAGGACGCATTGCAGACAGAGGTAACTACTGTGTAAATTCACCTATTGGTGTTCTGGGAAAATGCTGAAAATACACACTTGAGAAATGTGGCTGCGATCAGAGGTGCCAGATGTTCCCCAGACGCGGGGATGATGTGTGCTGCAGGCACTCAGCCTAACTCAGCTCGCTTCACCTAGGGAGGCCGGCAGGTGCCTACCTCAGCCCTGATCTTGGGGAAGGAGCTGGGGCAAGCGTGCCCTCAAGCGCTGGGGCCCAGGGCTGCCCCGCCTGCAGAACACCACCCAGTGTGTTGCAGTGAAACCTCCTAACCCCAGGTAGGTGTGCTGCCCGTGAACACTCAAAGTTCAGCGAAGGGAGACACCAGGCAGGGTCAGCAGAGTCCCCCAAATGTCCCCAAGGATCTCACAGCTGCTAGGCAAGTCCGACTGATGTGCAAAGGAATCCCAGGGTTCAGATCCTGGAATGCGAGGTTTACTACAGACAAGGGCACAGCAAGGACGAGCTACAAAATACCTTCTTTTGTGCATCTCTCTCTCAGTTTGGGGTCCCTCGGGAGCCCCTGCCAGAGATAAGGACCCAAGACAAACATAAACAGGTAGTTTATCGGGGAGGTGATCTCAGGAAAGCCCAGTAGGGCAGACTGAGACACAAAGGGTGGAACAAGTCGCCAGTGTGGGCCATGGAGCCTAACCTCCTAGAGCCCTCCAGGGAGGTGTGAAAGGCGGTAAACGTTCTCCTCCCTGAGGCAAGAGGGAGTAGATGCAGTGATCCACCAACTCCTGTCAGTCATTGGTTGAGGACCTGGGGGTGTTACTTCCCTGGGACTTCTGACCCGCCACACACACAGGCAGAGAGGGGTCTAGGCCAGAGAAAGCCAACAGGCAGAGAGGGCTGCTGGAGGTTGAGCCTGAACGCATGAAAATGGCAGGAACAGAGGGAACATGGGCAGGGTACTGACAACATCTTTACAACAACCCTCGTGACCACACAAACCCCCTTCTCACACACCCGCTGGTGGCTACTGTCTAGTCTCTATCCAACCTGCACCTGATTGAGCCTGATGACCATGCATGCTGGAGAAGGAGGCAAGGCCTGCTAGAAGGCTCAGCCTAGAGTTCACGGCCCCTCTGGTGAGGAGGCCCCAATGCTATGCCACTGGTAGCAGGTTCCACCTAACTTGACAGCTGTTCCATTCCCCAGCCCAGATGAATGGGGTGGGGAACAGGACCAGCCCTTCCCGACCTGGGCTGCCTATGAGTGGAACAGGGGCCTCCGCAGACCTGGCTTGGTGACCACCCCCTGTTGTAGGGAGGTCTGCTCCTGAGCCTCCTGGCAAAAAAACAAAAACAGTAATCCACAAAACCACGGCCTCCTAGGACTGCCTGAGTGTAACCTCTGACCTCAATCGCTGCCTATGCGTGCCATACCAGGGACTTGACACAGTCTGTCTAGGGCATCTTCCTACTTGGAGAGTGCGATGATGCTGGAATGGGAAACAAACAGGTGGAGAAGGTCTGAATTCATCCTGAAATGCCAAAAAGATAACAGAACACCATGCCCTACACACTTGTTTTATCCCCAAATCTTTTGTCAGAAACACTTTGGTCTGGCCGTCAGAGGAATTTCATAGAACCTCAGGCTTTTACTGCCGTGATGTACTTTTCCCAAGTTCAACCATTTCAGGTGAATCAGGATGTTAATTCCCCATGAAGTTGGAAAAGATTCCACTTTCTAAAAAGTCCCCAAGAACACAGTCTGGGAGCAGGGGGCATGGCAGTAAGCTCATGGCAGCTGGCAGGGCGGGTGTGAGGATCTCCTCTCCAACCCACACTCTTCTCCTGTCTCCACACAAGCTGGGTCTGTGCGGGAGCTTGCAAGGAAGCCACTTTTAAATTCACAGCCCATCGTCCATTGTAATTGAAAATACGGCGACGCATAAGAGATGATGTTGATTTTAGAATCAGAATGTCAACCAGGTCTTCTCATTTCAGAAATACATACATCCCTTAGTGCCCTGAAGTTACTGTTGGGCTGAAATTTTTATAAACTCAACTCCAAGTCAAATATTACAGAACCACCAAATGTCACTGAACTACTTATTAAGGGGATATACCATTTCCCATCAAATCAAAATATTAAAATGCGTTTTCATCTCAGAGTTACTGAAACTCTCTTTGGAAATTCAGCCTTTCTCTTGGCAATACCTCAAGCTTATGTGAAAGAAAGGAGAAAAAATAACAGACACCCAGGGACTAAAAACAAAACAAAATTAAAACTCTCATCCTTCTAAATTATCAATGAGAACACTAAAGGAAGAATTTTCCATCCAGGAGAACAGTGTTTTATCTCTGCAATATCAGTATTGACCATAATAAATACTCTTGCCAGTCTATCGGAGTTTAATCCATGGGGTTGTAAACACAAAATGATGTTATTTTTGCCCCCGACTGTGCTACGTCAAGCTCCTCTTCCCACTAGGTGGCAACTGCCTTAAAGTTGACCCCACCCAATCCTACAGCTTTTCCTTCCCTTTCAGTTACTAAGACTTAATCCAGTTCATTTTCATTTCATTCTCCTATCTGATGCAAAGATCTACTCTCTGCCCTCCCCCACAAAGCAAGGCTTCCCAAAGTCTCATGATGGAGAGGGCCGGCTGTGGTGGGCTCTCTCCCCTCCCCTCCATCCTACTCTTCTGCTTGTGGGGTAGAGATGCAGGAGAGGGGAAAGACCAAGAGATGTCTCCATACTTAACTAGACAAAGTGGAGGTCCCCCTCCTCTGGTCTAAATGATGTTCTACCACATCATGTGGTTTACGGGCTCAACGTGCTCTTCCAACCCGCCCCACCGGGAAGACCTTATTCTTCATAAGGTCTTCACGTGACATATGACAACCTTGTTCAGTTGTCCATCAGCTGGTGGCACTTTCCTCTTCTCCTCCAAAAGGTCCCCAGAAAGACTGTAGTTCCAGAAGTTGTCTACTCTTTAAGGGAATTTCAGCCTGAAGCACATACAGGACCCATCTTCGGTACCTCTTAGAAGCAGCTCTGTGTGTGTGTGTGTGTGTGTGTGTGTGTGTGTGTGTGGTAGGTATCCAGGCAGCTCTCAGCCTGAACGTCTTCCAACACACCACATAGACCTCCACAGTTCTCTTCCTTATACCAGTGGCACTGGAGTGGGTCCGATAAATATCTTTTGTGTAGCTTTAACAAACCCCAAGTTTTCCAGGAACACAACCCTCCTATGAATTGAGACCAGAGTGTACTTTGTTTTGTTCAGAACTTTACCAGAAGTATCTCACCATTTCTTAACGTCATATCACCCCAATACTGCCCATGATATTTGAATTGCCAACACAACACACTTGGATCTATTTGCATTTGTAGTTGTGGAATTCACAGCAAGCATCTAATTCACTACTTCCTCTAGTATAGTTCAGCCCAAGCATTACCTATTGTTTTATTATACATTATTTTCCTTTTAGTTCTTTTATATTTCAGTTAAGGCATTAAATATAAATACAATATATATATATTATTGATTTGTTAAATTATGTATACAAGCAGGTAATAGTATCAGTAAATTTCACTTCAGAATAATAACAAGGGTTTACGAAATATTTCTTGTAAGAAGGGGCCACTGGCTCTGAAGAGATGCAGACATCTGAAGAGCTGTAGATTCGTGATCCTTTCTGTCTATTTCTTGGTTACGCATCCTGAGCCTTTAATAAAACCCTGTCGGGTCCAAACTCCAGCCTTGATATTTGAAGGGAAGTGTTGTTCCCACTTGAGCCGGAGTTACAGGAAGGGGGCAGCTCTATTCTGTCCAGGTCCCCCCCACCCCCCAGCCCATGCAGGGAGTGGCAGCATTATCTCAGAAGAACACCTGCCCCAAGGAGATGGGGGACTTCAGGTCAGCCTCTGGCTGTTAGCCACCTGCCCACACCCGACTCCACAGCCCACACACTGAGGGAGTGCCCCCCGCAGCTTCCCTTCCCAACAGCGGTCTCAGAAGCTCTGGGTTTTGGTTTGAATGGGAAGGTGGTGTTTCCCGGGGCATAGTGTCAAAGCTTTAATGCTCAGAACTGAACCAGTATATCCTCAGATCCAGAGTAAATGTCTTGACTTTGGAGAAATTCCCATTTGCTCATTTTTTGTGGACTACGTACACAGCCTGGAAATCTCAGCATAGTCAGAAGTGGGCACATCTTCCTGCTTGCCTGCTTCCCTAGCTGTGGTGGCAGAACTCCACAGGCCTCATCATGTGTGGCTGTCCCCTTTTAATTGATGACAAAGCTTTTCTGATTAAAAACCTTATCCTTGCCTCTCCATACACATGCATCTGATATCATAAACTACAAATCGCTTTCAATGACCTGATTGGAAAACAAAGCATGCTTTATATATGTAGGACTTCCACAATCTGGAGTTTACGAGAATGCTGACAGGAGCAAGGAGGGTCCATGGAGCGACACAGGAGAGTGTGCTGGGGAGAGTGTGGGACCCACAGCAGTGGATGGTTACAACTAAATTCTCATCAGTCCAAGTGACAAAAGATGTTCTCCCAAATGTGTGTATTCAATGCTACAGATTAAAGAAGGAGCTCATGACTAAGCTACTTCACTGATGGGAAAGTCAATTTGTGTTAATTATCCCAGAAGGATATACACTCTGGAAATGGCCCCAGAATCATCAGCCTCAGAGGTTCAAGCTCTGAACCATCTAGCTTCCCAGTCCCTAACCTGTCCCACACCCAACAGGCCACCCACCCCCAGCCTGGCTCCATCACCCCATCCCTGAAGGTGCCAGCACACGCCAGTGATGGCCAGTGCCCAGTCTGCAATGCTGGCCTTTCCTAACCAAATCCTCCTACTCCACCAGCCCTACTCCAGTGAGCTTGCACTGGGAAGATGGGCACTTGGGACCCAGGGGATAAAGGGGAAAGGAGAATCAAGGAAAATTCCGTCCCAGCCCTGCATCCCCTCCGAGGCAATGAGCTGGATTCTAGGGAGCTCCAGCCATCACTTATCCACCAACACTGTGCAGACCCTAAACCTCTGGCGACATGATTGAGGACGTCACAGATCCTGACCTTGAGGAATGCACAGTATAATGATGGGCAGGCAGGTGGGCAATGAGGACACACTCCGAGAAGTGCAATGGTGGAGGTCCATATGGGAGCTGTGTCTGTATGGGGGACAGGGGAAGAAAGAACACCTCCCCAGGGGGTGCCCAAGCATGGATTCCCCAAAGAGGCACCAGCAGTGTAAGGGGAGCTGCCAGGCTGCCAGGCAGGACAAAAGCACAGTGGCAGATGGGGCAGGATGCGCAGAGGCACAAGAAGGCCCGTGAGGCAGACGGGGCTGAAGCGTGAGGAGAAAGTGTAGAGAGAAGATGCGCTCACTTGCTCGCTCAGGCTGTGCTGGGTGCTGGGCTCCATGCACACGAGTTCACATAGCCCAGGAACAGGCAGGTCTTTGAGATAAGCCAAGGAAAGTGGACTTCATCCTGAAAGTGACGGAGTGACACAGAGGAATTCTGAGCAGGGGGTGAGTGACAGGTGTATGTTGGAGGATCCACCAAGGGCTGCAGAGAACCAGATTGAAGAGGGATCAGTGCACAAGCCGGTGGGCTGTAGAACCCAAATTACCACGCACTCTCCAAGCAGCAAGGCCCCTGCCTCCCCACCCCTCACCCCTGTCCTGAGCTGGCTGAAGTAGAAAGACAAGAATCAGGGCTATAGTGCCTGTCACAGGAGCAAGGACAAGAGACAAGAACATCCCAGGACACCAAAAAACACACTGAGAACCACAGATGGAGAAGGACCAGTGTTCTACAGACTCCTAAGTCATGTGTGAAGTGCTGGGAGCTGCACAGGGGAAGCCCTGCCCTGCCTTTAACAGACACAGTCGAGCTGGAGAAGCAGCCGAGTCTTCGTGGTTAACTGAGGGGAGACCTGGGCTGCATGCCTGTACCCAGGCGATGCTTCTTTGAATGGATGTGAGCACCATCAGCCTGCACATCTGAGGCTCTTGTACCACAGTGGATGACAATGCCCTCTCATGCCTCTTGGGGTACCTGCTTAGGTGCTCAGGAGGGTTGGCTGGGGATTGGCAGGGCTCAAGCTCTCCAGAAATCAAGGCTTCCTCAGTTCTGGAGAGAGAGGATATCAAAGTGCACATCTTTACCCAGAGCCACAAAAGCTACCCACACCAAGCACCAGGTCCTTTCATGCCAGGACCCAAGGCTGAAAAGAGACTCAAGATCCACCAGAGCTGGCAGTCAGCATGGGCAAGAGCCCAGTTTCCTGAGGGTCTGTAGCCAGCTGCTGCCGGCTTTTAGATGACAGAAGGTATGTCTCACAGACCCATGCCTGGAGGGTTCGCACAATTTGGGCACAGGAGCTGATATCACTCTAACATGGTTTGAGCACCATGACAGAGACCCATCTGCCTCTCACATCCCCCAGGCCTTCCAGACAGGCTGCCGTGCTGGTGAACATGCCACCAGTGTGCGACTGCTCAATCCTATGGTTGAGCAGTGCCCTCTTTCTAAATGCAAACATCATCAAATGAGATCATGCACCACGTCCCATCACCTTACAGGAAACTCTCTGATAAGATGATCTGAGTAGAGCTTTAGGGCACCAGTACCTTCAAGACTCAGGGCAGAGGCAGTGACAGCTCCCACTTTCCAAATGGGAGCCCATCTGGTTGGAAGTGTGAGCCAGGTGACCGGTTTTGAAGCTGTGGCTGCACAGCAAGCCCTCCGTCTTTAGTAAGATGGGGTGGTTCTGGTCCAACAGAAGGAGCAAAGCTTTCTAAAGATGCTTTTACTCACATTTCCCATTGGTCTGAGAAAATAAATTGTTTAAGACTAGGATGATGATGATTCTCATCGTTATTGGTAGTATTTTAAGAAGTGGCTTCCAGGGAGCAGCCAAACCCTACCTCCAAAAGCTGTCCTTGGTGCCACCAAGGTCTTAAAGAGAGAGATTGGGGGGTGGGGGTGGGGGACAGGAAGAGATATCACAGCACCAGGAAACACTGGGATGAGAAGGTGCTGAAGGTTGATGCAACAATTCTGCCAGCCCTTCCCATCTGCCCCGTGGGCTCTGGGACAAAGCCCACTGGTAGGACACATCTGAAAGCAAAACTCCAGGAAAACTACAGCTGCAAAGATACTTGGCTGGTTTCTGACTTGAATCCCTCTACGTAGGAGGGCTGGAATTTAACTACTGGAAGATTAGGAAGAAGGGGAGGCAGAGGGGTGTTCAAAGAGGAAAAAGATGCAGGTGCGACAAAACATGCTTATTCATGAATCTAATTAAAAGAAGAACAAATCAGTAAAAAGTCTTAAATATAATTTTAAAATTAATAATCAAGCAAGATGCAACCAGCTTGATATTTCTGATGATGGTGCAACAGAGCCGAAATAATTGACTTTCCTTTGGGAAAAAAATACCAAAAAGAAAGCTAAGAAGCTAAAATCCAGGTCTTAAATGTGAAATTTGAAGGAAGGGAGAAAAGAAAATTCTTAAAATACCATGAACTGCAAACTCAGTGTTTTCTCTCATCCCCAGCATTTCCTGAGTGATGGCTTGTCTTTTAGTTCTTGGCTCTAAGTCCTGATTCTTAAGCCCTCCCAGACATGGTCTGGAGGGGAGAAGCTGGGGCATATTCGCAGCAAAGAGAAGTGTGCCAAAAAGTGCCGGCAGAGCACAATGAACCGAGATTCTAGGACTGTGTGGGCTTAAACTGTCTTTGCATGCTACCTCGGAGAAGCAGACTAAGTGATTTTCTAACTCCAGAGGCAGAGAAAATAATCCCCCACACTTCAACATTGTTCTCCTACTTTCCATTTCACGTCTAATCATTAGTGATTCATTCCTTCAGGTTGACCTGACCCATGGTAAGTCTGTAACTACCAGCTACAGGGCAGGCTGTTATCTGAAACGCACTGCATTTCAAAGGGTTTGTGGACTATAGCGAAAATCTGCCCCTAGGAGAGCGATTGTGAGTTGAGATCTTGAAGGAGCAGAGTTGGAAAAATAAACATTCAGAACCTCAAACCACCAAACACACACTTGCAATCAAGCTAAGCAAATGCTTACAGAGTCTCCTCCTCTGATTGTTCATGAGCTTTTATAATGCAAGACCCCATCCCCATCCTGTCTCATGTGCACATCTCCAGGAGGACGGGGGCAATGAAAGTCCTGCAAATAGGCGTGGACCCCACAGGAGATGGGGCTTGCTTGGTGCAAGCTACAGCACAAGACCCAGATCCTCACTCAGGAAACTTTCCTGGAGAACACTTTTAGCAAGATGGAGAGCAAACCCTTCCTCTCTCAGGTCCTCACTCTCCAACTCAGAAGATAAAGGGACAGCAGTCTCTGACCCCAGCCCAGGCAGGCCTGAGGAGAGACCCCAGATGAAGAGGTTAAGCCCCATTCCCATCTCCCTGTCGCTCCTTGTTTCTTCTCCTGTTAGCATCCCAAGGTCTTGTTCACCAGCCCATCCTCAGTGTTCACACACCCAAGGGAAGAAGCTTAAAGGGGGAGCAGCAGCCAGCCCAGGGGAAGATGACCCTGTGCATGCCCGAGTTAGGCACTAAGGTCTAGCCACTCACACCCACTTGGAGACGCCCTGTCCACAGCCAAATGCAGAGCTGCTGGGGTACACTTTAATAATAAAGCGGAAGTTTCCTTAGAGCATTTGGCCTGAGTATCAGGCAGAAGCATCTCTGGCTTCAGGTAGGGAGCGATGTGCTAAGTGTTTCCTGGCAGCACGAGAGAGACAGCCTGAATGTACCCGCGTTCTCAAGCTACAGAAGTCCAGGATAAACTGTCTCGCTGCAGAGGAAGCCATAAATATTGCACCCTAAGGCCAGGACTTCAATATCTTTGAAGGGTTTCATTTCTCCTCCCTTCCAGCTTTGATATATGTACTTACTTAACAAGGGTCTGGGGAGGGTTAATTGAATTAATATATGTAAAGTGCTTTGAGTTTGAAGAGAATACGCAATATAAATGGAAGTGTCACTAAAAAGGTTAATCTAATTTACATCTAACACTTTCAGTTCATGGTGTTAATGAACTATATCCTTTTAGAGAGTGATTAATTTATAGAAATGTGATTATTTTCCCTAATGCTATATATGGGTCAGCTTCCCCTATTACTATACCTAACTTTATAGGAGAATTCAGCATTTTACAAATTAAAATAATAAATCAAATACCCCTGTAATGGTTATATTTCATTAATTACAAGGAGACATGCATTAGATTAACATTTATCTGTTTTAATTAATTTGCTGCAATGCAGTTATCCATGCAAATTGGAAAACGACACATCAACTTGACATGATATTAACAGTTTTGACTGATTCCTCCCTGAAAATTTATGGGTCTGCCACTGCTGCATTCCTTGCGTAACCATGGTGACCACCAGCTGTGTGACATATGCAGGCTGTACATCAAAGAACTAAGAAGGGAGTTAACGCTAAATTCAAACTTCTCCTGAAAATACACTTAACTAAACTGCTATAAAGACAGACAGATGTAGGGTTTTGTTTGGGAGGGGGGTTGAGTCCCAAAGTCTCAAAACAAATTTCTTAAATCTGATCCCCTTATTTTCTTAGGCACTTTATCCTTTCAAAGGGTGTTCAGAGCCCTTCATGTGGATACTCAGAACTTTCTTGGGGAGAGGAGGGAGGGGCCGTGGTGTCCTTTCTGCACACGGAAAAGCAGATCCCCGAGGGCTGAGCCATCCGCCCCAACCCACACTGGTCACTGGATCCAGGTCACCTGACATGGAGACCAGGCCCTTCCTTCATGCTCCACAGCGATTTTCCCGTCAGACTTCTTTGAAGACTGCAGATTTAACTATACAATGCACCAGACGTCATGGAAATGCAAAGTGGCAGAAGTCACAAAAACGATGCGGGGTTTTTTTTTTTTAATCAGCAAAATTTAAGTCAAATTGCAGCCAATTAAGCACTTTTAGAAGCTGTGAGAGTGGCATTGACAGCTTTCCCGGTGAAAGTGCAATGGCATCTGCCGGACCTGACCCCCTCACACATGTTGGCATGGTCCACGTTCCCCTGAGTCGCCTGCAGACTGAGAGTTTCCAGCCTTTACAGAGCAAACACTGTCGCTGATCTGGAAGGACAGTCAGGGAACCAGAGGGAAGAGGTCTGAGGAGGGGTTCCCACCAGTGACTGAAGCCGGAGGGGCACTGACCGGGAGAAGTATGTGGACAGAGTCCTGGGGACGTGCAGCGGCGTGGGTGCCATCACCTGCACACAGCCACTCCCTCAACACTCAGCATTCACTCCGGACCTCGGACAGCGCTGGGCGCTGGGCACACACAGGTGACCAGGCGCTTCCTATTCGAGGGGCTCATGGTCTGCCTGGGGAGACAGGAGGGTGACAGCACTTGGATGGGGAAAGTAGAGGTGGTGAAATGTGGAGGAACAAGGAACCCACCCGGGAGCAGCCTTGCAACCCATGCAAAGAAACAATGCGTCCCCCCAGGGGAGCTGTTAGCCGTGGAGGGGGTGCTTGTCAACCTCAGCTGGGCAGAAGAAACAGTGGAGGGCTTAAAACGAAACCTCAGGTGCTAGCCTAGAGCAACTTCACCAGAATCTCTGGGGCTGGGTTCCAGGCATCAGTGTTATTTTAAAACTCTCTCAAGTGGGTCCACTGTGCATCCAGGGCTGAGAATCACTGACACAATGGATAAGAGGGCAGACTCTGAAACTAGACTTCGTGGACTCAAACCCCAGCTCTACTGGCTTGAGTGAACTGGGTAAGTAGCGCGACCTGCCTGGCCTCAGTTTCCTCACCTATAAAATAGGGATAATAAGAGCACACACTGGATTGAGTGGCTGGAGGGCTGAATGAGTATTAATACAGTCACGTGTCGCTTAATGACGGGAATACGTTCTGATAAATGTGTCGTTAGGCCATTGCATCTTTGTGTGAACATCATGCAGTGTACTTACACAAACCTAGATGGTACAGCCTACTGCACATCTGGGCTATATGGTACTAATCTTATGGGACCCCTGTCACATACGTGGTCTGTCATTGACTGAAGCATCATGATTCAGTGCACAGCTGTGCCTATAAAGTACTCAAAACGGTGCCTGACACATAGTAAGCTCTTGAGAGATGGCAGTATTAACTATCTGGAAATTGCTGGAAAGTTCATGGAGAGGAGAGGAGGCCAGATGAGAAGTGAGGGGAAAAACCATCGATGGGCCTCTTTGTGGGGCTGGAGAGTTTGGATCTCTCTTGAGAAGATATAAGAGGCCAACGGGGGTGAGGCTTCCTGTTCTAAGAAGGCACTAGGCCCCTCTGCATCCTCGCTCCCAAGGAGGCCTGGGTTGCAAGAGTGCAGGCAGAAGTTCTCTGTAGACGCTTCCTGTCCTGGCCTTTACTTTATGAATGTCTGAGCTCCTTGAAGGAGTTCTGGAAGGGATGGGAGAGGTAGAAGGTGGGAGAGGAGCTGGTTTCCTCCAGGATGGGAACTGGTGGCCGGCTCCCTCTCCTAGCCCCGCAGCACCCCCAGGGCAGTTCCAAGGAAATGTGATATGAGAACTGGACTCCAGGTGCTGGAGCCCAGGGGTGGCAAGGATTCCGCCGCCTGTGGAAGTAGAGAGCTGGGGACGTCAAGAAGCCATGCTGTTCAGACAATGGGCATCACAACTGGTAACCTGTAAGGGATGGAAATCTGAAGTCATTCCAAGAGTGTGAACTGTTCTCAAAACCCTGGGACCCTAACAGACCCTGGCATGGATGGCGAAGGACGGAATTTTTTGTAGGCCTGGTGGGACGAGAGTTCATCTACCCATCCTGGCAGCAGTGTGATAGATGATGTGAGGAGAGAATCAAAATTAAAACCTAGTGCTTTCATTCTCAAGAGATGCTGAATAACGCAGTAGTAATGGACATGGAGGGGAGCAGGAAGGTTCTGGATCTTCATGGGTAGAATCGACTGGACATGATGAAGGATAGGGTGTGATGGAGGAGGAGAGATAAGCCTGCTGGACGACTCCTGGGGCTCTGGCTTGGGTGAGCGCACAGATGTTGTACCTTTCACCCAAAGAGAAGCCACAGAGTAAGCACCAGATTCCTGGAGGGAAGATGAGAGGCTGGGTTGGCACACATGGGGCTGGCGTTACCCAGGGAATCCTAGAGGGGACAGACGTTGAGCAAGTCTCTGAGCGGGGCTCAAGATGAGCTAGGAGAAAAACTGGTCAGGGCCAGAGATGGCCCTGGGAGTAATGACATGAGCAGAGGGCACTGAACTAGGGACAAGAGGAGAAGGCATCAGAGATGAGTGCCTGTTCCAAGGACTAGAAACCACTAAGAAGCAGAAGTGGGCTTCAGGTGACATCGTCCAAGGTATCACCTGGCTCCCTGGTGCTGGATTACAACCATCTGCCAGCAGGTGACCCCTCTGTCTGATTCCTGGCTCTGCTGCTGCAAGCCCTGTGGGGTTCATGTACCAATCTGTAAAGTTGGTATTTGAGAAAAAGGCAGCTGACATATATAAAGCACTGCCAGGACATCAGAAGAAAAGGCAGTCTTTCGAGCAGTCAGGGACCTGCTACACCGTCTCTCCCACCCTTCCACAGTCACCTTTCAGCATCCCTTCCTCACCGCCCCAGTGTCCAGCCCTGTGGTACCCTTTATTAATCCTGCCACTTAAAAAAAGGAGTCAGAAGGGGGCCATGTTAACCCAAGTGAACAACCAGCTGGGGAGGTCTTTCTGGTGCAAGAGTCCTCTCCAAGCACATCTCAGACCATGCAATGCAGACAGCTGTCTTCTCCCCTTGAGACCAGGCATAACGGGAGGTGAGCAATGCTTCAAGCTGCCTGGACAAGAAGAGAGGGGTCAGGGTCGCTCCTGATGGAGAAGTCAATCAGAGAGTGAGGCTTCTAGAGAAACCAACTCTTTCAGCAATTTTGTAGTGAAACCAAATGTCCTCGGACAGTGAGGAGATGCCTTCCAGGGTAGCAGGGCCTCTCAGATCTCATTCAGAGCCTTCCTCGAGCAGACCTCACATCACTCTGGGAGGCAAGCCCGTGTGAGGTGGGCAATCCATGTCTACCAAACTGTTCTGCATTCAAATCTCAGTTCCACCATCTCTGAGCCGTGAGACCTTGGGCAAGTTACTTCACTTCTCTGGGCCTCAGTTGCCTCCTCTGTAAAGGTGGAATGTAATTCCACTTGCTTCACAGGGTTGGGGTTAAGCTCAAACCAACTGACACATGCGAAGTGCTTAAAATAGTGCCTGGGACATAATATGCATTCAGTAAACATTCAGTCTTTTATTAGCTTTGTAACCTGTATACAGAAATCTATTTGTCCAGGCCTGAGGTCCCTCCTCACTCCTGCCTGCAGACCAATCATGGGCTTTCTTAGCACCTTGCATCCACCTGTCCTGCCCGCCTCCCATCTGCTTACCCCATGCCTACTCACCCATCAAGACCCCCTCATTGTCTCCATAAATCTTTCCTGACTTCGCCTATCCTTGCCAATTTCTTCCTTTCCTACTAGACTTTTTCAGGCTCTGCTATACACAGTCTATCCTTTTCCCATAAGCTATCAAGTTCTCCAATAGTTCGTGTCATGTGTGATGTTTGCACCAGATGGAGTGTGAGCTCTTTGATATCTGGAACTTGCTTTATATTTCGTTCCCCTCACAGAGAGTAGCAGGAGATTGAGAAGTAGCTACTGGCTAATGAGGCTCACGCACAGGGCCCAGTGCATGTTTGGGTTGGCCTAAAGCTCACCCCAGGTGTCCTCCTCTGACCAGGGCCCCCTCCTGCCTTCTACCTCTTGCCCCACTAAAGCTCACAGCATGATTGTTACAGAGGAATGTCTGTGTTGCCCCTGAAATTCATATGTTGAAACCCTACCCCCAAAGTGATGGTATTGGGAGGTAGGGCCTTTGGGAGGACCTCTCCTTACAACCCAAATCATACCACATTAGGACCAGATGAGGTCATGAGGGTGGAGCTCCATGAATGGGATTAGTGCCCTTATAAGAGTCACGGGACAGCCTGCTTCCTCTCTCTGCATCCACATGTGGAGACACAATGAGAACTCGGCAGTCTACAACCCAGAAGAGAGCTCTCACCAAAACCCCATCCTGCTGGTGCCCTGATCCCCAACTTCCAGCCTTCAGAACTGTAGAAATCAACTTCCGTTGTTTCTAAACCAGCCAGTCTACAGCACTTTTGTTATAGCAGCCCCAGCTGATTAACAGGGTGACCTCTGTCCTGTTCTGTGCCTGTGTCCTCAGCTCAGAACTCCTCCCCCAGTTCAGTCCTCCCATGGTCCATCCTCCAACCTACCATTCCCGTGGAAGCATTTCCACAGGAAGCAAAGGGCTAGGTAACAAATAATAAAATGAGAATCTGTTTCAAACTGTCATTTGGTCATCATAGCTTCAGTTACCCCCTTCCACACAAACATGCATCGTCACAGAGGTCGTCACTGTCTTCAACAAAGAAAGGACGCTGCTGAGCTTCCTGGACAGCAGGGCTGGGCGGAAAGCGCCACCTGGGCAGGGGCCTCTCCTTACAGCCCAAATCACATCCCAGAAGCTCCTCCTCCAGAAACGAGAACCCTTCACCTCCAGTGCCGGCACTGGGAGACACGTTTATTTATTTATATAGCACACCTTGCCGAGTCCTTATTCTGAGCTGGGATGAGTGAGACAGGGGCCCTGACCTCCAAGGCTTTCACAGACTAGTGAACGAGGCAGACGTTTTCACAATTCAAGCCAAATGTGCATGTGTGTCTGTGCACGTGTGAACATGTATTTATATTTATATATGATACTTCCACACACATGCACATACAGAGACAGAGACAGAGAGCACCGAGTTTGAGCTGAGAGAAGATGTGAACAAAGCTACTGATTGCCAAGGGGTCAGAAAGAGGGGATTTCACCAAATCTCAGACACTAGAACCAGTGATGAAGTGATCAGTAATTACAGTCACTGCGTATTAAGCGCCATTTACGTGCCGTGAAGTGGGCTTTCTAAGCACTGTCCTGACAACCACCTTGCAAGGTAGATGCTCGTATCCCCATGGTATAGATAAGCAAACTGAGGCTCAAAGGGGTTAACTAATTTGCCCAAGACTATCCAGCTAGGAAGGTAAGGACCAGGACTGGAACCCAGGTTTCTCTGGCTACCAAGCCCAAATTTTACTTCATATCAGAGAGAGAAAATGTCTATGTCAAGACACGACAGAATCACAATTGCAAACAAGTGGATTCCCAATGCCAGTCACTACCGACTGCTCTGCTCACACCCCGGGGCCCTGGAGATGCGGGCAGAGCCAGGATGAGATTCCAGCCCTTGGAGCTCACAGGGCAGTGCTGGAGCCAGACAAGGAGCACAGCATGCCAGAGGGAGAGCCACAGTCTTCTGGGGGTGACCAGCCTGGGAACCAGTCTAGGAAGCTTCCCAGCGGAGGCCATGCCCAAGCCTGGCCATGTCTTGAATAACAACAGGAATTAGGCTGAGGAAGACCTTCTGGCCTGAGGACAGTCCAGAAGGTCCAGGACAGGAACGAGCACATCCTGGTCCAGGAACCAAAGGTGACTCAGGATGACGGCAGGTCAGAGTGCACCCTCTGACGCACTGCTGAGGGCTTTTCGTGGCATTTCATTTGGGGAAATAACTGTCACACTCCAAGGAGACACGTGCTACCTGGCCAGAGATGATCTAGGACAATTCACCATAAACATTCCATACCAGCTTCACCCTGCAGGAAGTTGTGCACTGTGCAATCTAGAGTACGCAAGGATGCTTTTTGAATCTGCAGGAGGGAGGATGATGCTACTAGCAAGAACACTAGTTTCCCCAGATGACAAAGCAAGGCCCACTTCCCTCACTTCACCGGCAGGCCCCTTTTAAACAACAACCCTGGACTCTCCCACGGCTGTGAGCAGGACCACAAGGGCTCCAGGGGACTCAGAGACACCAAGAGCTCAGC
Organism: Equus przewalskii; assembly: GCF_037783145.1. Taxonomy (NCBI): domain Eukaryota; kingdom Metazoa; phylum Chordata; class Mammalia; order Perissodactyla; family Equidae; genus Equus; species Equus przewalskii. The sequence goes on along the minus strand of NC_091845.1, from coordinate 76,003,258 downwards.
TTCCTTGTCGCTGCTAGATCTGTTTTTAAAACCAAAGGGGAAAATATCTGATGATCAGTCAGGGGCCACTGGGCATGAGGACCCTTCTTATGCACATCCTAGTGCCACACCCTCTAACTAGTTGTCTTGGCAAGTCATTTACCCTCTCTCAGGCTTGGTTTCTTCATCTGTGAAATGGGCTAACACCAGCCCTGCAGAGGTTGTAAAAATTAGAGACGGCCCAGGGAAGGGATTAGCACAGCGCCCGTTACCCACTAGGGAGGGGCTCCCACACTGTGCTCCTGACAGTGATACTGTTACTGTTACAACTCAGCTCTGTCTTCTCCCCTCCCTATCACCAAATGCTGTTTTTGCAGGCTCTCTTCCTACCCCCACCTCCCTTGACTGCCCCCATCACATAGTACCACACTTTGGACAAATTCTGTCTGCTGTCATTCTCTTAAAATTTCCACATAAAAATCTCCTCTCTCCAACTAGAGCAAAGCTCGCAAAGAAGGCTAAAGGTGAGATGGGAGTGGGGGTGGTCATCTGATGTCTGCTAAGGCTCCTCCAGAGCACTGGGCAGCCTCTGGGCACACAGGTGGGCACTACCATAACTGAGGGTCTATATGCAAGTATTCTCCTGAACGACCTGTGCCTGGATGCAGACTTGAAGCGGGACCGTTACCAGGTCCTTGAGCCCTGAGACCACTGCTACATCACCAAGTTTAGCACGAACCTTAAGATGTTTGTCTAGATCGCTTTGTCTTCTTTTCCCTGGATAAGACACATCTTTCTCTGCCCCCAGAGACTTCCTGGGTTCATAATACCTTCCCAGCTTTGTGCATAAAACCTGTGCATGGGATGTGGTCTTTTCAAGGAAGCTAAGAAGTGTTTGTCTTTTTTGAGTAGCCAAGATATAGGAGAGTAAAGGGAAGGGATTATAATAACTGCCTGGCCACTGTATTACGTCTGAAATTGGAAATATGTTTGCACTGAAAGTACAGTGATTCTGTGAAAACCACAAACAGTGGTCGGGAATTAGCTGCTCGACTCCCCACAGCAAGAAGCAAGGAGCACAAAGGCAGAACACGCTGTGAACCACGGAGGCGACATCTCACAGGAGCGGGAAGCTGGGAGGGCGCGCTTCCAGACAGTGTCCAGAGGGTGCGCTCAACTCCACCGCTCAGTGGGACACCAAACTCCCAATTTTCTTCTACACATGAATACAGAACTAGAAGGAAGAAGAAAGCTATTTTTCGTTCAATCTTCTTCACATGCCTTCCTGACTTTTCTCCCTTTCAGTGACGGGAATAACAATGATATGAACCTTAGAAATGGCAAAGTCAGTGGCAGGGTGCAGACCCTGTGAAGCACACCTTTATCTTAATGTTCTTCAGAGACTGTGTGAGATTTGGAAACGTAACATGCAAGTGCACTGTAATAAGGAAAGTCAGTCCTGTAAATACCAACTAAAGTGTCATCATAAATGTCTCTGTTTTGATCAAACATTACCCATTTGTCTTTTTAAAAAAAAAAAAAATGCAGCTAACGGCGCTCTTTGCAGCCCCCCAGTGGTTGCAAGGGGAAAGAAGGAAGAACAGGGCATTCAGACAGTACCTCAGCCTGCGCAGGGCCAATCAACTTTTTTACACGGGAAAGACAAATGGCTTATTTTCACCACGAAATGACTATGTTCTAAGTGGGGACGATGAAAAGTGTTGGTTAAAATGCACATAAGTATTCACATTATAAAACATGAATCACTGAGAGGCTGGATTTTTCTTCTTTTTAATCTTTCTCTCTTCTGCCTGCAAAGCTCTCCATGTGGACCTGAGAACTCGGCAGTGCAGTGTGCAAGGACGCCAGCTCCCCTGCCCAGCGGAGGCACTCCCCAACCCTCGCTGGCTGCGAGCTCCCCGTTGTAGACATCTGCTTATGAATATACCATTTGCTCTGCTACAAAGTGATGAGAATTCTTCAAAAACATGCCATTTCCCTGTTTAACAAGGTGTCTATATGGGGGAAGGAGGCCAAAGGTTTGGAAGTTCATTGTTTTTCATTCTTGTTTTCACCAAAACAACAGTCTCTCAGAATGATCACTTCACATCAGCGATTCCTTCACCACACTACGTTTGAAACATTTTCGTAATGTTTTTCTTTGTCTTCCAAGAAAAGAAACTGCCTCTCAAGGATACACCAGAGGGGGAAATTGCTGAAAAGAAACAGGATGTCTGCTTATACAATAATTTCAGTCACATCACCAAAAAATTAGAAGATTACGGGATGATCAGAAACTCTCGTATTCTGAAATTGATCACTCTCAAGTTGCGGGAGAGACATTCCGAGGCCCAGAGGAGGGGAACTATGTGCCTCTCATCCTCCAGCCTCCAAGAGCAGTTAGATCTGGTCTACATCCCCTCCCGGAGCCACTGGTAAGCTCGAGTTCAAAGCCAGCTCGCCTCTAACACGGAGTCTCTTCACCTACAGGCGCAAACCCCTGGGTCCTCAGAAGATGGTCAGGCGAGATTCCAGCGACCACGCTCCCCTCTCCGGGTTACCTGGCAGACTTGGCCTCAGCACTCAACCCAAGCGCACGCCCTCCTCGTCAACAGCACAGAGAATCAACAAGTTCTGTCTAAGCTGGGCGCTCCAGCCCCCATCTACCACTGCCTCCCCTGCGCCCCCAGCCCCGCCCCCAGCCCAGTGATACACCTCCCTCGCCTCTGCCCGCACCTAGGGTCCTACGAGCACGTGACCTTCTGTCTCAGAGGCGCACTCCTGGCGCCCCCACCCCAGCGCTCCCCACCGCGCTCCCAGGCAGCAGAGTCCGCGGCTCGCCAGCCTCCAGTCTCCTGACGGCGCCAGGCGTGCGCCGGGATCCGGCTTCCTTCGGGGCGGAAGGAGTGGGGAGGTCACGACCTCCAACCTAACAAGGTGGGCGGGGGAGGGGCACCAGGTTGGGCGCCTGTGCCCGCGGGAGCCGGAGCCGAGTCGGCGAGGTAGGGGGGAGCGCTTCTTCCGGACTCCGCGGCCCACCCAGCGGGCGCGCGTTCCCAGGGGAGCCAGAGCCGCCCTGGGGGAACCTGAGGCGAGCCAGGGGGGGCCTTCCCTGGAGCCTACAAGTTCCCACCCCATCCGCGAGCTGGGAGACAGGCTCTGCTCCCTGCTTTGAAGGCACCGCCGCTTATCCCTCCCTCAGGGCAGAGGCAGACAACTGCCTCTCCTCTCCTCCCCGCGCCAGCGCCCTGCTCGAGCTGTTCCCGGCCGGAGCCCGCGACTCACCCACTACGCCCCCTCCCCAGCACAGACAGCCCCCAAAGTTGTCCAGACTCCCCAGACCTCGCTCCTCCTCGGTCCCCGGACCCCGCCCAGAGATTGGGCCGGCGTCTGCTGGTGGAACCTCTCAGGTCCAGGGCGCAGGGCGCTCACTTCGGGCATCCTGGGCGCACAGAGGCCGGGGAAGCTGCGGCAAGGGAGGGCGTGCAGATCTAGCGTGAGCCCCGGTCCCCGCCGCTCGCACCCTCACGCCCGCCCTGTCTTCCTCCTCGGAGAGGAAGAAACTTCGCCAGCACCCACCTTTAGCCGCGAGGAGGCGGCGCCGCCGGCTGCCCCCGCCGCCGCCGCCGCCGCTGCTGCCGCTGCCGCTCCCCACGCCCAGCGCCAGCAGGAGCGGCACCCAGCACAGCCTCCCAGGCAGCATCCTCGCCGCCGCCGCCGACCAGCTGCCGCTGCCGCCTGCTGCCCGCGCCGGCTTCGCCTCCGGTGCCCGCCGGGCCGCGCCGCCTCGCCCTGCCCGCTCGGTGCGCGTCGGCGCCGCCGCGCTCGGCCTCGGTGCCCACCCGCCGCCGCGCCGCTCGCCCGCCGGCAGCAGCAGCGCTCACTGGCGCGGACCCCGAGCTGCTCCGGCGCTCACCCCGGGACGGCCCGTGACGTCACGGAGGGAGGGAGGCGGCTCCTGCATATTCATGAGGCGCGGACACCGGCCCCGGCTTCCGCGCTCCCGGCTCCGCGGCCCCCTGACCCTCAACTTTCCTCCGCCCTCCTCTCGCTCCCGGGCGCTCCTGCTCCAGCAGGACTCGGCTCCCGGAGGACCCTGGGGGGCGGCCGCGGGGAGCCCTCCGGCCCTGCGCCCCCGCTCCGGCTCTCCAAATAACTGCCACAGGGGATGGCGGGCTCCCTCGGAAAGTGGTCACCCAGGACCTGAGCGTCGTCTACTGGGGCGCAGGGGACCCCGCCCTGCCACGCCCTTGGAGCTGACGTCCGTGAGCAGGCCGGGCGGGCGCTGCTGCAGGTCCTGCCCTTGGCCGGGTCTCTGGACGCTCTGTGCCGCCTGATCTGGGGAGGGCGCCAGGCACACGCTGGAGCTGAAAAGCGCGAGCGCAGCTCGGAGCTGTCGCACAGGGTAAATCACCGCGGACCTCGGGGGAGAAGAGCCGGACTCCGCACCATCTTGGAGAGGCAGGGGCAGGCACGGCTCTCAGAGGCCGATGGACGGGATGAGAAAAGGCCAACGTGGGGTGCTGGGCCTACCGAGGCTGCAGTGGGGGCCACAGGTAAACTTCCCTGCAGTATGGTGCCTAGGCAAGAAGTTACCACTTTTAGGTTGTCATTCTACGTATCTTAAGACCAGGCCACCTGATTGACTGTCATGCCTTGGGACACCTCATGCCACTGAGTCACTGTCAGTTCCCTGAGTGCCGGGGCCATGCACGTCTCAACGACCACCCCCCCCCCCAACCCCTAGGCCTGCAAGGTTCATAAAGGTACTCAATAAACATTAACTAATGGCCCAGAATAAATCCTTGACCATATTTGCATATATGCGGTGCCAATATCACACACAGTTCAGCGTTCATAAGGAATAGGTAAGGAAGTAAGATAGAGAAATATACAAAGTTATTTATTTATTCAATGATTGAATGCATTTACTGAGCACCGAGGCAGGTTTTATCACCCGCCACTGGACACTGGATTAGACAGAAGTCCAAAGACCAAGGAGAGTGGCTGGTGCTCCTCACCAAAGCCTTTGTTCCTGTCTGAGAAGGGAGAGGCAGTAAAAGGCAATTACAGTGCTTTGTAAGTGTTATGATCCTGCGCATTCTTTATGCTGCCAGATATGAGCCTATACAAATCAATTAACAAAATGTATATATTGCAACAGTGTCTAAACAGCATCCTATAATTAATAACTGTAGTTTAGGGTACTCAACAAAGCCATAAAATCCATTAACAACCCTCATGCTGCTCAGCCTCTCTGCGCCGCCCTGGCAGCTCACCCAGAGCTGCTGTGGTGGTGAAGGCAAGTCTGTAGCATTTCCAGGCACGAGAGCGGCTGGGGGCAGCCGTGAACCGCGGTGGCTGCAGGGAGGCTCTGAGCAGGCAGGCACTGCACGGGCAGGTCCCCTTTAACCCACTCAACCAGCACCTGTGCCGTTATTCTCACTTCACACATGAGCCAATGGAGGCTCAGGGAAGGTAGGTAACCTCCTTGCCCAAGGTCAAAGAGCTAATCAATGCCCCAGGCCAACTCCAGGAGCTTGCCTTTTTCAGACTTGGTGTGAGGATCCAGAAAGGATGGCGGGGAGAAGGGGAAGCTGACCCAGGCAAAATCGGGGAAACCAGCACATAGAGGAGAAATGTAAATTTGTCTCATTTTCTTCTGATTATACTCCATCAAATTACATATCTGGCTCCTCTTCATTTTCTCTAACAAGTAGACTTACCTGCGCTGTCCCTTCATGTCATTCTACTGGGTTTCAGGAAGACCAATTGGTTAGTCTTAAAATTTTTACATGAAATTTCAAATGCAGACCAAATAATGAGAAAGAAGGGAAACTAGAGCAGATTGGGAAGCGTCCCCACTCCATATAGTAGATTGCCAAGAAAAGACACAGCAGAGAAAGACACCAGGGGGCAGACCAGCCATCAAGAGACACAGCAATGCTAGCCTCTATCTCCTCTAGAAATGGGGGTATTAAGGATGCCTATTGTGGAAGATCAAGTGCACTCATGGCCCCCGTATGTTCATGCCTCTCCAAATCCGTCCCCTTTGGCTTTGCTCTCCAATCCCAACTCAGAGCTTGGCCACATGACTTGCTTTGGCCAGTGGGACAGTAACATGCATGTTTCCTCGTCCTCTCTTGGACTCCTGCCACCACCATGAGAACAAGCCCAGGGTAACCCACAGGAGGGTGAGAGACCACATGGAGTAGAGCTGAGCTGTCCAGCCAGCCAAGGCCATCCTAGGCTGGTCAGCACCAGTTGACCCACCAGCTGACCACAGACACATGAGCAAGCCCAGCCAAGATTAGCCAAGCCTGGCCCACATCAGAGCTGCCCAGCTGACTCATGAGAAATAATAAATGGTTGTTGCATTAAGCCGCTATGTTTTGGGGTGGTTGATTAAGGAGCATTACACCTGCTTCATAAGGTCGTTACAAGAAGGAAATAAGAAAATGGATGTCAACCCCTCAGTATGTTGCCTAGCACATAGCCAATGTCCAACAAATGTAAAAACATCTCCCTCTTATCCTTCCTTCCCAAGTCTCTGAAATGCAAGTCATAACCCTGATTTATTTCATTTGGGAAAATGCACCAACGACCTGGCTTAGAGAGGCTGAAGGTAAGTAAGTTCAGCCTTGGAAATTCTCAGGCCACAGGAGCCTCAAATCCATGTCATCCGTGTGGGGCACTGCCCGCCCTCTGCTTCCGCTGGGCCATTGCAGACACAAAAAGTGGGTAAAGCAACCCAACAATTAATGCGTCCCCATTCACTCGGTGCCAGGCTTTGCAATGGGGATTTGACATTCCATACTTCATTTAATCCTTGCAACAACAGATGTTATTTCCCCTGTTTTATTATAACCAGATTACTGGCTCAGAAAGTTTGAGTAACTTATCTACATTCACGTAGTTGTGCAGAATATGAATTCATGTCTGCCTCATTCCAAATCCCATCTTTCTCCCACACATCACGGTTTTGAGAGAGGCATATGGGATAAGTAAGCAACAAAAAAGTTTCAAATCAAAAAAGGAAGCTTTGGGGATTCAACTTTTTTTCATCTTTATCCACCATCACCTCTGAATAATGACCATTTAAAGAACCACTTGTCACCAAAGTAGTGATACAAACCTCTGAATTTGTTGAGGCTGCACTCTTTATTCTTGACTCACTATTGGGCATATTCCTTTAAAGACCTTGCTCAAAAACTGGTGAGCAGGATGCTGGAAGGCCTTGGGTACCTTTAGCTGCAAGCCCAGGGCCCCACCTGGCGATGCAGTAATGCATCTCAGACAATTTATTTGGGTCAATAGTTTCTAATAAATGAATAACTCTCCTGTTCCAGAAGACAGACTCTAACAGGAACAGGCCTGACGTAAACACAGCCATTCCCTCTCATTTGCACCAGGGTCATTAATGCTTTGCCCAATTAAGCACCAAAACACAGCCCCTGAATAATTTAAACTGGATAAGTGAAGAAAATAAATAAATTATACCAGCTTATGGAAACTTATTTTTAAAACGAAAATTAAACTGAGGCTTTCTACATGACCCAAATTTAATTCAACTAAAAGTACTTAACTTTAAAAGAAAGGTTGAAAACCTGCTCCTTGAAGAACTGGAGTCATTTATCTCTCCCCGCCCCCATCTTGGCAGGCAAAGCTGGGTCTTCATGACCCACAAGCGCCTGGACAGGTTACAGAATTTTCCACATCTCTCAGATGTTTTGGTGCTAGTGCCGATGCTGCTGCTGCCAAAGGAGCTTTTTAAAGTTTAGGCATTTCTCTTCAGGAAAAACCAAGACAAGCTTGTTCACGACCAAATCCAGTTCGTGTTCAACACTGTTTAGACATGAGCGTTAGAAGCTTGGCAAGGCAGAGTATTCTGACTAAAAACAAAGACGTCATTGATGAGAGCAAGGAATTATTCCAGAACACTCTCCTATACTTTTTTCTTGGACCTTTATACCCTGTGGTGGCTTTTAAAAAAAAAGAAAAAAGCGCCATAGAATTCAGTGACACTTCTCCCATCATGGAGTGAGATCTACCTCTTCTCTCCTTAACTCTGAACAGGGTTGTGACTACTCCTACCAACAGAATTCAGCAGTGATGCACGGTGACTTCCCAGACAGGATCGTGAAGGCGACACCTCTTCTGCTTGGTTCATCAGGATGCTCACCTGTGGAGCCTGGAGCCTCCGCATGAAGTTCAACTACCCCGAGGCAGCCATGTTGTGAGGGTCCCAGGCCATGTGGGAAGGACGCACGTAGGTGCACTGACCGCCCCAGCTGAGTCCAACATTTGAGTCATCCCAGAACCTCCAGAGAATTCCATATCCTAACTGCTGGGTCACTTTCAGCTGTTTGGATCGCCCAAGCTGAGGCCTCAGACATATCAACCGAGTCAAGCCATTCCCACCATGCCCCACCCGAATTCCTGACCCACAGAATCCATGTGGGTAATAAAATGATTTATGCCACTAAGTTTTGGGGTGGTTTATAATGCATGGAGCATGACTGGAACATACTTATTTTCATTTGTTCCCTACAACAAAGAATGGAAAGCAGAAGTATGTTGAGGTAAGATGTGTAAATAGTCCCATTTTGTGGCTCAAATATTTAGACTTGTAGAGGCCAGGAAGAGGAACCAGTACAGCTTAGTGGAAAAAGAATGACTTCTAGATCAGACAAACCTGGGTTCCAAGCCCAACTCTACCATTTTCTAACTAGATATGACTCAAGAAAGTTACTTACTCTGTTTGAACCTTAGATTCCTCAACTAATGCAACAAGGTTGTTTTTAGGGTTAAAAGAACTGTAAAGAGCTGAGCCCTTTCTCTGCCAAGTGGTAGAGATGCAGTGAATAGAGCCATCAATACTGATGTGGAAACTCACCCAGGGCCACACAGGTTGTCGGCGGCCATTTACCTGATCCTTAATCCAAGATTTGGTCTTTTCTCTGTAGGCAAAATGTAGACAGATATGGACACACATGGAACCACACCAACACCTTTGCCAGCACTGCCACAGGAAGCACCAGCCCGCGTGCCCTGCCAGAGCAGTTCAGATGTGCTGTGAGTACCCCAATCTATCTGCTCTGTCGTTTCGGGGCTTTGTTCCACTAAGGGGTATGAGAAGGAACCTACCACTTGTTGAGCACCTGTTGTGAGCCAGACATTATACACATTACCTCATTTAGTCCTCCAACAACACTAGAAGGTGATTTACTATTCCCTTTAGACACCTGGGGAAAGTAAGGCTCACAGAGATTAAGTTACACTGTGTATTAGTCAGAGTTCTCCAGAGAAACAGAACCAATAGGATACATACATCCTAGAGAGAGAGCACGTGTAGAAATAGATACAGATATACATATTTATCTATCTCTGTGTCTATATCTAGATGGAGAGAGAGAGAAATGATACATATGGAGAGAGAGAGAGAGAGAACGAAATTTGTTGTAAGGAATTGTCTCATGCATTTTTGGAAGCTGACAAGTCCCAAGATTGGGTCCTGGATGCCCAGGAGAGCCAGTTGGGTAATTCCAGTCCAAGTTCAAAGGCCCAAGAACCAGGAGAACCAATGATACAGTTTCAGTCCAAAGGCTGGCAGCCTTGAGACCTAGGAAGAGCTGATATTTCAGTTCAAGTCCAAAGACAGGAAAAGACAATGTCCCATTTTGAAGGCAGTCAGGAGGAATTCTCTCTTACTCTGGGAGGCTCAGCCTTTTTGTTCTGTTCAGGCCTTCAACTGATTGGATGAGGCCCACCCACATTGGGGAGGGCAATCTGCTTTACTCAGTCTACTGATGCAAATGTTAATCTCACCCAGAAACACCCTCACAGGAGAACCCAGAATAATGTTTGATCAAATGCCTGGGCACCCTATGGTCCAGTCAAGTTGACACATAAAATCAACCATCACACCCTGCTATAAATGAAGGAGCTGGGATTTGAGCTGAAGTCTGTCCACCTTGGAAGTCATGTTTTTCCAGTCTAGGGAGACAATGTGTCCAGCCTCCATCACGGCTGTAGGTGCCTGGTTTGGACAGAGACCAGGTGGGCTGCCCTGAGTCACCCTGACCATAAGCCAGTCTTGGCCTTTCAGCGTGCTTTCACAATTCCCCAGCACCCAGGCCTGTCTCTTTGCTGTCTAAACCACCAATGGCACGTCTTCCCTGGGGATGTTCCTTCCTCCTTTCTTTCCTTTCTGTCTCTAAGAGCCTAACTTGAGTCTTATGCCCCAAGCTGTCCCCTGTCCCTATTGTCTCCTGCCTGGCCTTCATATGCAACCAGCTGCCAGCCATCTCTGCCCAGCTCTCTGCCACTGCTCAGATACTCTCCAAGGCTCCTCATAACCTAGTAGAAGGTCAAAGTTCCTTAACCAGGAGTAAAGACCCTCACCAGCAGGGCCGCCACTTCCACTGACACTTCCACTGATTTCCTGTGACTCCCTTACACATAAACTATGCTCCAGGCTGCTGTCTTCACTGTCTGTCAAAAGCCACCATGCCAATCCCACTTCTACACCTTTGTTCACACTACATCTTCATCTGTTAGGGGTTGAATTGCATGCCCCCAAATTCGTATGTTGAAGTCCTAACACCCAGCACCTCAGAATGGGACCGTATTTGGAGACAGGGTCTTTAAAGAGGCAAGTGAGTTAAAACGAGGCCATTAGGGAGGACTCTAACCCAATATGACTGGTGTCCTTATAAGAAAAGGAAATTTGGACACACGCATGTCACAGAGGGAACACCATGTGAAGATACAGGGAGAAGACAGCCTCTACAAGCCAAGGAGAGAGGCCTCGGTAGAAACCAACCTTAACCCTATCTTGATCTTGGACTGCTAGGCTCTAGAATCGGGAGAAAATGAATTGCTTGAGCCGTCCAGGCTGCGGTACTTTGTGTGGCCTCCCTAGAAAACTAACTCACCCCGCTGCAGTCTCTCCCTCTTCCCCCACCTGACTCACTCGGCCTCCAGTGGGCGTGTTCTCCCAACTCCCCAGCACTTGCTTGTCTTAAAATCCTCAAGAGGCTCTCCGTCACACTTGAAATAAAAGAAAAACGTTTAGTCTAACTCACAAAGCCCCATTCGATCTGCTCCTGCTTGCTTCTCAGACGTCTCTCTCCTTGTCCACTGGCCTTTGGTCCTTTGAACGGACCAAGCTCTCCCGCGCCTGAGGGCCGAGCCACTTCCTGAGATTAGACTTCTCTGAGACCACCACGTGACACTGAGGTCTCATCTTAAATGTCACCTCTCCAGGGAGGCCCCCAGTTCCTCTCTATAATATCGCTCTCTTTTAATTCTCTGTGATCACTCCTTGCTGACATCTTCATATGAATTTACTCACTCATTTTCTTTTTGTCTTTTCTCAATAGAATATAGACTTGAGGCGAGGAGAGACTTATGTGCCCGGCACATGGGCGTTAGATAGTTATTGAATGAATGGATGGTTTACCTTCTCTGAACAGAGCATATTTTTTCTGCGTCCCTCTTTTTTGACTATTTCACCAAAAATTGTAAACCGCCTAAAAGTACACTCTCCTTGTAAAAATGTAGAACTCATATTTTCAAGTAGCTGAAGCATCTTGCTGGAAAACTCAAAAAATTCATACTGGAGAGGGTGGTGGTAGAGAGTAAGAGAGTATCTTGAGAGGTGGGCAGTGCAGATATGGTGTTCATTTTAAACAGGAGAAAATGGAAGTAGAGAGAGGTTACATCACTGGCTTAAGGTCACACAGCCTGGGCTACATTCTAGTTCTCTTGAGTCCTGATCAGAGCACTTTCCTATACCATGTCCAGCTGCATACTGAGGGTTAATAAGTGTTCAAACACCAGTGCTTAAGATGCCTGGGGCTGACTGGACCAGGAGTCGGGAAATGCCTTCCACACAAAACACCCCAGTGGAGTGGTCCCTGTGAAAGAGAGGAGAAGGGATAAGCATTCATATGCTTTCCCAGTTCAAAGACACAAGCAACCTGTGCCTGCTCTCCCTCTGTCACAGCCTTCCACTCTAACGGTGACAAGCTGACTGCTCGACTACTCCAAGGAAATCATCTCACCTGAGTAATTTTAAAGTTTTATGTCTTTCAATTTCTCAGTGTTTAAGAAACTTTCTCCAGGTTGGCATGGTTATGTGTAGGGAATCATGTGTCCAAAGGGGACAGGATATATTATTTCACCTTCACACGCTGTTCTACAGCATCTGGGAATGTCAGAAAGCGGTATTGAGTGGATGGCACATGATAAATGGTATGTATTTGCCAGCTGAGGAATTGAAGGACATTAAAAACCCGAGCCTTGCCTGAACGGCGGAGTGTGGAACCATTCTGGCTTTAGTCCACGAGAAACCAAATATTGGAAACTGACTTCATCGTAAAAAATATCAAGCTGTTTTTTGGATTTAGAGTTTGGGGATGAATACTCTTAAATCAGACTACTAAAATCCAAACTAAATACATTTCCCTAAAATTGGTCTAAAGGTTGATTTAATACTGCAGCTGCCTGGAAGAGAGAGGGGGAGAGAGGGCTTTTCAAAGAGGAACCACACAAACAATGATTAAGGATTTTGAGGAGTTATATAATACAATTCATGCACACAAAGATGAAATTTCGCACTTTACAAGCAGAGATTAGGGCTTCTTTTAGACTCTTCATAGGAACTGATGAGATGCCTGCTTCTCCACAGGGCTGGAAACAAGTCTGTAATTAACAAATTCTTTAAGTGGCTGAGCTGTTATTCAGGAGTAAATATGAAATAAGGGCACTTTCAGACCCCGAGTGCTGGTTCACCAACAAGCCCTCACAAGAGGAAACGCCAAGAGGAAAGGAGGAACCGTGAACAATAAAAACCATGTGGATAGATCTAAACAAGAGTTAAACGACAAAAATGATAGTTAAAATAATGAGTAATTTGAGCGGCCTATAAACAAACAGCAACAAAACACTGGCAAAAATAACGTGGAAACTAGAATGGAGATCAGAATTAAAACACTCTAGCCTCTGTGAACTGTTCAACAGGAGAGCAGAGACATGGATGACTCTTAGACTTGGCTCACCAAGTGTTCTTGTTAAAAACTTAAAGGTACACACTTAAAGATTAGATATGGAACAAATAACTTCCATATTATTAAGGAGAAAAGGGAAATGGAAGAAAAGTTGATCAATACAATAAATCACAGTAAAGGAGTAAAAAATACACATAGAAAAGGCAGATTTATTAGAACAAAATTAATTGATTTGATAAGTCCAAATATACCATTAGTAAATATGAAAGGACTAAGTTTACCTATTAATAATAGAGATTTGAAATTAGATATTTTTAAATGCTGCTATAAGCTGTTTACAAGTGAAAGAGCTAAAATAGAAGTATCCAGAAAAGTTGAAAATTACAGCACATGTATTTACATTTATATGTATGTAAAAAAGTATTACGAGGGGCTGGCCTGGTGGCACAGCTATTAGGTCTGTGCATTCTGCTTTGGCGGCCTGGGGTTCACATGTTGGGATTCCAGGCACAGACCTACACATTGCTCATCAAGCCATGCTGTGGTGGTGTCCCACATACAAAAAATAGAGGAAAACTGCCACAGATGTTAGCTCAATGACAATCTTCCTCAAGCAAAAAGAGGAAAATTGGCAAGAGATATTAGCGTGGGGCCAATCGTCCTCACCAAAAAAAAAAAGTATTACTAAGAGTAACAAAGGTCATTACATAAAGATGAAATGTTAAATTTGCCAGGAAGATATAATACTTCTAATCTTCCACGTACTTAATAACGTAATCTCAAAATGTATAAAGTAAAAATTTACAGAATTACAAGAAGATTCATGAATTCACAATTAAAATTAAAAATGCTAATGTGCTTCATTTTGTAATTTGTAGGTCAGACATAAAATGTAGTCAGAGTAGAGAAAATCTGAACAATACAATGAGGAATTCTGCTGTAATGGACAGATTTAAACTTGGCAATGAACAATTAGAGAATACAATTTAATTTTCAAGCACAAACTGGATGTCTACAAAGCCATTGTCAACAAATGTCAAGTAATCTATATCATGGAGACAATATTTTTTATCACCATTATACTAAAATACAATTAATGAGAAAAAAATGTTTTAAAATGCTCACGTATTTGGAAATTGAGGGAGAATCTTCTAAATGGTTAATGGATCAAAGGGAAAATAAGAATTAAAAAACATTTAGAACTGAGCAATAGTGAAAATACTACATATTAACACTTATAGAATGAAGCTACATGGTATTTAGAAATAATAGTCTTTAATGCTTATCTTGGAAAAGAAAGAAGTCTGAAGATTTTTAATTTGAGCATCCAATGCAAAAAGTTAGAAAAAGGAAAACAATAGTACTTAGGATTGTGTGGTATTGCTGAAGCAAGAGACAGACAGAGAAATGGAACAGAATAGAGAGCCCAGAAATTAGATTAACACATGTATAAAAATTTAATATATGCTTAGAAGTCAATGGGGGAAAAGATAGACTTCTTCATCAATAGTAATAAAAGAATTCCAGATGGAACAAAGGCTTACCTGAAAAATAAAAAATTATAAAGTTCAGAAGAAATTTAAGAGAATATTTTTATGACAAAAGTAGGGAGGAATTTCTCAAACATAAAACTAAAAGCGCAAATCATGACGAAAAGTATTGATATATTCAGTACATTGAAATTAAGAACTTTTGTTCCTTAAAATACACCACAAATAAAGCCAAATGTGAAACCATGAAGTGAAAATTGATATTTGCAACACTTATGACTAACAAAGGATTGGTACTAGAATACATGAAGAAGTCCTGCAAATCAATAAGAATCAACTAAGCAATTAAGAAACTAGAAGAAATTTTATAAACTGGCAATTCATAGAAAAATAAATCTGAAAGGCAAATAAACACACAAAAAGGTGCTCAATATCACAGGTCATCAGGGAAATAGAAATTAAAAGTCATAAATAGATATTGTTATAAAAGCAATAAAAAAATACTGCTATGGGCTGAATGCTTGTGTTGCCCCAAAATTGGCATGTTGAAACCTACCCCTCAAGGTGACGGCATTAGGAGGTGGGGCCTTTGGGAGTGATTAGGTCGTGAGGACTGGGGTGATAAAGGAGACCACAGAGCATCCTAGCCCCATCCGCCAGGTGAAAATGCAACGAGAAGATGTCAACCCAGAAGGAGCCCCTCGTCCAACCACCCTGATCTCAGACCCACCTCCAGAACTGGAAGAGATCAATTTCTGCTGTTTGCAAGCCACCCAGTTTGTGGTATTTTGTTATACAGCCTGAATGGACTAAAACAGATACCGCTTCACACTTATTAAATTGGAAAAGTTTTAAAAGTCTAATAATGCCATACATCCATGAGAATAAAGAGCAAGGGGAATAGCAATACGTTGACAGTGGAAATACAATTGGGAGAACTACTTTACAAAGCGCATGGCAGAATCTACATAACTAAGTAACGCCCGTACATCCTACAGTCTGGTCTCATCTCCTAGGGCTGCTGTCATGAAGTACCACAAACTGGGAGCTTAAAACAACAGAACTTTATTCTCTCACAGTCTGTGGGCCAGAAATCTGAAATCAAGCTGTCAGCTGTGCTCACTCTGAAGCCTCGAGGGGAAGGTAGTTTCTTGCCTCTTCCAGCTCCTGTAGTCCTGAGTGTTCTTGGATGTGGCAGCGTCGCTCTGAGGTCTGCCTCTGTCCTCACCGTCACATGGCCTCTCCCTGTGTCTGTCTTCACTGGGGCGTCTCCTTATAAAGACACATTGGAGTAAAGCAACAGCACAAGTTCAACATCTGCATCCACATGTACGATTACAAACCAGCAGAAACAACAGATAGCAGAAACAGACACACAGAAACATAGATACTGGAATTTATAAAAGTCTAAATAAGTATGTTTAATATATTTAAAGAAGTAAAAGACAAGCTTGAAAATAGCAAAATAGAAAGGACAGGATACATCATTAGAAATAAAAAACACAATGGACAAATTAATCAACAAACATATGTAGCTGAAGCGAGAAATTTCAAACTGCAAGAAAGATCCAAAAAACTACTCAAAATTCAGGCCAGGGGGACTATGAGATTAAAAAATATACAAGAAAGGTTAAAATACAGGAAAAATAAAGGGAGTATTCAATATAATTGATAAGACTAGAGAGAAAAAAGGAAGAGACAATATAAACGTAGATAATGTCTGAGAATATTCCAGAATTGTTGAGAGTTACCATGTCTCCAGTACAGCAATTCTAGTAAATTCAAAAATACATAAATATTTATTAAAAATGCACACCAGGATTTTTCACAGAAATAGAACAAAGAATCCTAAAATTCACATGAGGCAACAAAAGACCCCAAATTGCTAAAGCAATCTTGAGAAAAAAGAACAAAGCTGGAGGCATCACAATCCCTGACCTCAAAATATACTGCAAAGCTATCGTAATCAAAACAGCATGGTACTGGTACAAAAACAGGCACACAGAACAATGGAACAGAATTAAAAGCCCAGAAATAACACCACACATCTATGGACAGCTTATCTTCAACAAAGGAGCTGAGGGCATTCAATGGAGAAAAGAAAGTCTCTTCAACAAATGGTTTTGGGAAAACTGGAAAGCCACATGTAAAAGAATGAAAATAGACCATTCTTTTACGCCATTCACAAAAATAAACTCAAAATGGATCAAAGACTTAAAGGTAAGAACTGAAATCATAAGACTTCTGGAAGAAAATATAGGCGGTACACTCTTTGACATCAGTCTTAAAAGGATCTTTTCAGACATCGTGTCTTCTCAGACAAGGGAAACAATAGAAAGAATAAACATATGGGACTTCATCAGACTAAAGAGCTTCTACAAGGCAAAGGAAAACAGGATTGAAATAAAAACACAACCCACCAACTGGGAAAAAATATTTGCAAATCATATATCTGACAAAGGGTTTATCTCCATAACATATAAAGAACTTACACAACTCAACAACAAAAAAATCAAACAACCTTATCAAAAAGTGGGCAGCATCTATGAACAGACATTTCTCCAGAGAAGATGTATGGATGGCCAATAGGCACATGAAAAGATGCTCATCATTACTGATCATCAGGGAAATGCAAGTCAAAACTACACTGAGATATCACCTTACACCCGTTAGAATGGCAAAAATAGCCAAAACAAAAAATAACAAATGTTGGAGAGTTTGTGGAGGAAAAGGAACCCTCATACACTGCTGGTGGGAATGCAAACTGGTGCAGCCACTATGGAAAATAGTATGGAGATTTCTCAAAAAATTAAAAAGAGAAATACTGTACAACCCAGCCATCCCACTACTGGGTACCTATCCAAAGAACTTGAAATCAGCAATTGAAAGAGACCCATGTATCCCTATGTCCATTGCAGCATTATTCACAATAGCCAAGACGTGGAAGCAACCTAAGTGCCCATCAACTGAAGAATGGATAAAGAAGAAATGGTATATATATGTACAATGGAATACTACTCAGCATAAAAAAGGATAAAATCATCCCATTCGCAACAACATGAATGGACCTTGAAGGTATTGTGTTAAGCAAAATAAACCAGATAGAGAAAGACAATCTCTATATGACTCCACTCATATGTGGAAGATTAACAAACACGTGGACAAAGAGAACAGATTAGTGGTTACCAGGGGAAAGGAGGGGTGAGGAGTGAGCACAAAGGGTAAAGTGGTGCACCTACAATATGACTGACAAATAATAATGTACAACTGAAACTTCACAAGGTTGTAAATTATCATAACTTCAATAAAAAATAAAATAGAAAAGAAAAATTTACCCATGATGGATAATGGTTAAAGACTCATAAGGAACCAACCCTGATGTTGAAATACTAGTTAGTGTGGAGCTTACAAATGACAGTTCTGCAAATTTGCCTTAGGTCCTCTTCAATGTATTTGTGAATTGCATTCATCTAATAAAAAATCTTATTTAGCACATCAAGAAATATCTAGGGGAGCCACCCCAGTGGTGCAGCAGTTAAATTTGCATGTTCCACTTGGGCAGCTGGGGTTCACTGGTTTGGATCCCAGGTGCAGACCTACACACCACTTATCAAGCCACGCTGTGGCAGGCATCCCACGTATAAAGCAGAGGAACATGGGCATAGATGTTAGCTCAGGGCCAATCTTCCTCAGCAAAAAGAGGAGGATTGGCAGCAGATGTTAGCTCAGGGCTAATCTTCCTTAAAAAAAAAAAAAGAAAGAACTCTCTGGGGCTTCAGAAAGCAATGCTACAAAGAGAAAATATAGCCAGGGTCTGGAGGAGGGGAGAATGGCAAGTGACTGCTAATGGGTATGGGGTTTCTTTCTGGAGTGATGAAAATATTCTGGAATTAGTCATGATGGTTGCACAACTATATAAATATACTAAAAACCACTGAATTGTACATATTAAAAGGGTGAACTTATGGTACATGAATTATATCTGAATAAAGCTATATTTTAAAAAGTCAAAAAAAAAAATTCACACCAGGAGGGCTGGCCCCATGGCCGAGTGGTTAGTTCGAGTGATCTGCTTCAGCAGCCCGGGGTTTGCCAGTTGGAATCCTGGGCATGGATCTACACACCGCTCATCAAGCCATGCTGTGGCAGCGTCCTACATAGAAGAAGTAGACTGGCCTAGAACCAGGATATACAACTATGTACTGGGGCTCCGTGGAGAAAAAAAAATCCACACCAAAATACGTCAAAGTGAAAGCTGAGAACACTACAGACCAAGAGATCTTCAGCAACCAGAGAGGGCACCTACAAACAAAGGGCAAATTGGCACTGACTTTTCTGTAGCAACAGTGGGACCCAGAACACAAAATGCCGAAAGAAAAACACTGTCAAGCTACAGTTCTATGCACAGCGAAATCATCTCTCAAAAATGAAAATGAGGGGCTGGCCCCGTGGCCGAGTGGTTAAGTTCACATGCTCCACTGCAGGCAGCCCAGTGTTTCGTTGGTTCAAATCCTGGGCGCGGACATGGCACTGCTCATCAAATCACGCTGAAGCAGCATCCCACATGCCACAACTAGAAGGACCCACAACGAAGAGTATACAACTATGTACCGGGGGGCTTTGGGGAGAAAAAGGAAAAAAAATAAAATCTTTAAAAAAAAATGAAAATGAAATAAAGCCATTTTCAGACAAAAAAAGAAAAAGCTTATCACCAAAATTACTCTCATTATCTGAAATTATAAAGGAATAGGGAAATAATCCCAGATGGAAACTCTGAGGTACAAGAAGAAATGGTGTGGTAGGCAGAATAATGTCCCCAAAGACATCCACATCCTAATCCTTGGATTCGGTGAATATATTCCAAAGGAGAATTAAGGGAGTAGACGGAATTAACGTTGTCATTCAGCTGACCTTAAAGGAGGGAGATTATCCAGGATTATCTGAGCCGACCCAATGAAATCACTGTGGTCCTTAAATGTAGAACAGGGAGGCAGACGAGGAGGTCAGAGAGATGGCAGCATGAGAAGGGCTTGACCCAGCATGTTGACTTTGAAGATGGTGGACAAGAGTCCTGAGCCACGGAGCGCGGGCACCTTTTAGAATCCAGACAAAGCAAGAAAATTGATTCTCCCTAGAGCTTCCAGAAAGGAAAACAGCTCTACCAAGACCTTAGTCTGGGCCTCAGTGAGACCCATTTTGGATTTCTGGACCCTAGAACTGTAAGATAATAAATTTGTGTTGTTTAAGCCACTAAGTTTGTGGCAATCTGTTACTGGAACAATAGAAAACTAATACAAACGGGGAGCAAAGGTACTGATAAATATCTGTTTAAGTATTAACAAATATCATCGTATAAAATAAAAGAGAGTAATGTCAATTTTGAAGAAAATAGGACAGAATTTAAATATTGGACAATAATAGCTTTTGTGTTGTAAAGAACATATTAATCAGAGTCCTGTCAGGAGAGAGAGCCCTCACAGTGACTTGAACACAGAAAATTCAAAACAAAGAACTACTATCAGGGCCTGGAATAATACGGAATTAGCTAGTGACAGCAAAAGAGAATTCTAAAGAATACAGGCATGGCAGGAAAAGAAACAACCACTATCCCTTGGGTAGATAGAGTGCCCGGGAGAGAGTCTGCCCCATGTCCCCAGGACTGATCCAGATGTGGCTAGAAAGGGCCAAGCTTGGCTCACTGGACGGCAGAGAGGTCACTGAGGTTCAGCAGTGGCTGGACCTGCTAGCGTCTGCCCTCTGGGCTGCAATAGAAGCCACAATCAGGCGAACATCAAGTCTCAGAATTTGAGAGGTGCTGAAGGAAGCTGCCAGCTGCGGCTGGAACCGGAAGCCAGAAAGGCCCCTCTCTGTAGGAGTCTGGTGTACTAGCGGATGCAGGTTGGGTCAGCGTGGTTCCAGGCCAGCTGTGTGGGATGAAGGTCAGGTGGAGGAGGTCGCTAGAAACTGTCTTAATTTACGTGTGCATGCTAAAATAGCAGCGCAACCACTGAAAGAGTAAACATAGAAGATACAATTGCTGGGGGCCACCCGGCGGCGCAGCACTTAAGTGCACATGTTCTGCTTTGGCAGCCCGGGGTTCGCCGGTTCGGATCCCAGGTGCAGACATGGCACCACTTGTCAAACCACGCTGTGGCAGGCGTCCCTTGTATAAAGTAGAGGAAGTTGGGCAAGGATGTTAGCTCAGGGCCAGTCTTCCTCAGCAAAAAGAGGAGGATTGGCGGCAGATGTTAGCCCAGGGCTAATCTTTCTGCAAAAAAGAAGATATAATTGCCAAACAAGTAGACTGAAAGAAATAAAATTAGTAGAAAAACAACACCAGTGACAACAGCTCAATCAATCCAAAGAAGCCAAGAAAAGCATAAGCGTAGGGGAGAATGGAAACGGAAATAGTGGGATAAATAGAAAGTACACAGCACATGGAGACAAATGCAAATTTTTAAAAATGTAAACGGAATAACTCTTCAGTTAAAAGGCAAAGATTGTCTGATTGGAAAATAAATCCTACTGTATGTTTATTTCAAGAGATGTAATCAAACACATTGTCTAAAACATATGGACTTGCTAAGATGAAATTCAAAGGATGTGTAAAGATATATGAAGCAAATACTAACCAGAAGAAGATGAGTTATATTAACATCCACCAAAATAGACTTTACGATAAAAAGGTTCACTACCTCACTATCAAGTGTTCAATTCACAAGGAAGATAAAACAATTCTAAACATCTAGGTTCTTAATAACAGAGCCTTGAAATACATAAAGCAAGGTGTGGAAAGAACTAAAGGAAAAGTAGAAATATTTACCATTCACAGTCGGGAACTTGAACCAGTTTCTTTATGTAACCGACATTATGTAGACAAAAAATAAATAAAAACATAGAGATTCAAATACCAAAATTATTAAGATAAATAAAAAGGATATTAGAGCACATCATATCTAACAATTGGAGAATATATGTTCTAGAACACACAGAAACCTTATATACTGGTCAATATTGCCAGTCTCAATTCTATTCAAAAGATTCGACACACACCATGTTCCCTGTCTGGAATGCAATTAAGTTACAAAACGAAAACAAGACTCTAGGGAGACAAATGGCTTTAACTGTTTGCTTGGAAGCTTAAAGACACAACTAAAACACTCATAAATCAAAGAAGAAAACATACCAGAATTACAAAACTGAACAAAGTATTAAAAAGGTTTAACTAAAAAGGTTTAACTAAAGCAGTAGTAAGAGGGAAGTTGTATGCTTAATGCCCGCATAAGAAAACAAGAATTCCTCACATTTAAATAGCTAAGTATTCAACATGAGAAGTCAATAAAAGAATATTAAAATAACTCCCAAAACAAACAAAATAAAAGGAATAATAAAGATAAAAGGAGAAAATAATGAAATAGAAAGCAAACCATGCAAAGAGGAACAATAAAGCCAAAGTTGGTGCTTTGAAAATATTGAAATAGGCAAAACTCTGAAATAAGTAACCCAGGATAAAAGAGAGGAGACAGACATAAACAATGTTAAGAATAAACAGGAGGACAAAACTACGTGTGCTACAGATGTTAAAAAAATAATAATAGGATATTATAAATAATTCATGCTGATAAAATTTAAAGCTTTGATGAAATAAATTTCTAAAAAACTGAAAATTGTCTTCAAATGTCAATGTTATGAAAGCTGTTTTTAATAGGTTTGGGAATTATTCTAGTGTGAAGGAAACTAAGGAGAAATGGAAAGTATAACGTGATTATTTTCTGTACACCTAGGTCAATTAAAAAAACTTTTTAACCTATAAATGACACTATTGGAACGTTAGGGGAAATATGAATATAGACCGAATGTTAGATAATGGAGTAATGTCAATGTCAAATTACCTGTGAGCCATAGTAGAAGAACACACTGCATAGTGAAATAGTTAAGGGTGAAGTCTTATATCTACAGCTGACTTTTAAATGGCACAGAAAAAAATGAATGTGTGTATATAGTTACGTGTGTGTTTGTGCCAGAAGCAGCGAGGGAGAGAGTTCAAGGAAGCAGAGAAGAACAATGTGGCAAAATGTTAACAATCAGCGAATCTAAGTGAAGGGCATTTGAATTTTCATTGAGGTACTCTTGAAACTTCCAGAAAGTTTTAAAAGTTCAAAATAATTTAAATACAAAGTAACAATATAAACATTATATACAATACAAATACAGTAAAAACTCAGTTAAGAATCTTGACTCAACAATGTAGGAAGTGATCCAGTAATTTAAATCTTTTCTCATAAAAAATGCTAATATTGCAATCAGCTTTTAAGGAACCAATAATTCCAACCTCACATAAAATTTTCTAAATTATAAAAAAAAAGCAAGAATGTCTCCAAATTCATTTTGGGAGTTTACGTAATCTTGATAACCAAATCTAACAAGGACAGTACCGAAAAAAGAAAACTACGAGAAAAACTCACTTGTGAACTTAGATGCAAATACACATCCTCCTCCAGAAAAAGAAAATTATCAAGCTGACTTAACAGAGTATTAAAAATTGGAGCTTATTTGAGAAATGCAAGGTTCATTTAATTTTAGAAAATAGAGTAATGTAATTCACCATATTAACATATTTAAAGAAATAAATGGAATGCTAACGTAAAAGATGCAGAAAGCTGTTTTTAAAATTTAATATATATTCATGACTTTTTAAAAGTCTCAGAAAACTGAGTAGATGGAATTTCCATATCCTTACAAAATGAATATATGTATATCTATGTACCTGTCTACATGTGAATTATATACAAATCTATATTATATGTTAATATATATATTAATCTTATGTTAAATGTCATATTTAATTGTGAAACTTTGAGAACTTTCCCTTCTGTGACTGATAATAAGGCAAGGGTGCTGTTCTTATCTCTTTTGTTCAGTTTTTCATTGAAAGACTTTGTGAATATGATTTTAAAAAAGAGAGAAAAATAGAAGAAGAAGGTATAAAGATTGTAGGAAAAAAGGAAACAAACAATTGTTGTTTGCAGATTATATGACTGAACGTGGAAAACAGAAAAATCTTTAGAAAAATAATTAGAATCAATAAGAGCCTTTAGCAAGTTTATTGGATACAATAATAACGTGCAAAAATCATTTTCCTTTCTATAAACCAGCCATAATAATTAAAAATTTAAAAATACAGGGGCTGGCCAGGTGGCTCAGCAGTTAAGTTCGCATATTCTGCATCAGCAGCCCGGGATTCACCGGTTCGGATCCCAGGTGTGGACATGGCACCGCTTGTTAAGCCATGCTGTGCTAGGTGTCCCACATATAAAGTAGAGGAAAATGGGCACAGATGTTAGCTCAGGGCCAGTCTTCCTCAACAAAAAAAGAAGAGGATTGGTGGCAGATGTTAGCTCAGGGCTAATCTTCCTCAAAACATAGGAAAAAAATTAAAAAATACAAACATCAAAAAATAACCAGGAATAATTATAACAAAAGACCTCTACAAAGAATATTATAAAACATTATCAAGAGACATCAAACAGACCTAGATAAATGACTGGAGATATCAAATTATGAGATTGAAAGTATTTTTTATATTAAAGATATCATTTCTCTCCAAAAAATGTCATATCAATTGAATGAAATCCCAATAAGAATCTAAAAAGGGTTATTTATCTGTTTGTTTTGTGGAACTTTATAAACTTTATAAAATGATCTAAAATGTCTTCATAAATACAAAAGGACAATAAAAATCAAGATGCTCTTGCTGAACAAAGTGGTAGGTTTTACCTTACCTTGTATCAATAATTATTATAATGTCATACCAATTAAGATAGAGCGCTATTTGCTCAGAGACAATCAGATAGCCCAGTGACCTAGAAAAAAGTTTAAAGAAACATACCCATGCAGTTAAGGATAAAGAAATATTAGATACCAATGAGGACATAATGCCTTTTCAATAAACTGTCCTGGGACAATTGAATATACATAAGGAAAAACCAGTGAAATTTGATCCCTACCTCACACCAATTCCAAGTGCATTGAAAACCTACATCAAAGGCAAAACTGTAAAGTTTTTAGAAGATAATATGGGAGACTATCTTTGTGACCTTGGGGTAGAGGAGTTTTTTTAAGACGATACATAAGAAATACTAACCTTAAAGGAAAAGATTAATAAAAGTGATCATGTTAAGTTAAAAATTTGTATTCATTTAGTACCATAGAGTGAAAATAGGAGCTGCAGCTGGGGGAAGATATTTGTGATACATCTCACTGACTAAGGCCTAGTATCCCGAATACATGTAGACTCCTACCAATTTACAATGAGAATTATAACCACCAGATTGTCTGAAATTAAAAGTCTGCTCTTATCAAACATTGGTGACAATGTGGAGCAATGGGACCTCTGTTATCCTGCTGGTGGGGTGGAAAATGCTACAAATGTTTGACAAACTGATGTGTAGTAAATTGTGAGATACCCATCCAGTGACCCAAGAGTACTACTTCTAGATACTCGCCCTAGAGAAACCCTTGCACATGTGGACCAGAAGACGTGTCCAAGAGTGTTTACTGCCACACACCTGTGATAATCTCCACTGGAAAAAGGCCAAGTGTCAATCCACAGTAGGGGGGATAAATAAATTGTGACATCTTCATTCAATGGGATATGATAAAGCAATGAACATGAACATATGACTGCTACACACTCAAAAAATATAGATAAATCCAAAAACATGATGTTGAGAAGAGAAGCCAGACACAAATGACTGAGCATACACATATAGTAGCATTAGTATTACACATATAGTGATCCATATATAGTATTATTCTACTCATATCAAATCTCAAACCTAGGCACAAGGAACTTTTATTTCTTATGGATGGGTTCATATATGAGAACACCATAAAGCAAAGCACAGACATGATTATGACAAAAGCCAGCATGGCGTACCTTTGGGGCTATAAGCCCCTCAAGGGCAGGAACCAAGAATTTCCATCTTTATCCTAGTGTCTAGCACAGACCAGACACACAGCTGGCACTCAAGAAACTTTTGTTTTGGGGGCTGACCCCATGGTGTAGTGGTTAAGTTCAGCATGTTGTGCTTCGGCAGCCTGGGTTCACAGGTTTGGCTCCTGGGCGCAGACCTACACCACTCATCAGCCATGCTGTGGTGGGGACTCACATAGAAAGTAGAGGAGGATTGGCACAGATGTTAGCTCAGGGCTAATCTTCCTCAGCCAAAAAAGAAAAAAGAAAAATTTTTATTTTGATTAGATGCTACAGTATCTACAATAGAAGCTATTAAAGTGTAATTGTTAAACACCCTGTAGTCCAACCTTGTCTCCATTCCAGGCCACAGGTTCCAGACAGAACAATCACAAAACATCCCTTGCTGGTTTCAACTCCTTCATGCAGTGTTGGTGAGAGCTCTTGTAGGCAGCACTGTATTTTAGGCAATGCACATAAAAAAGTTGAAAAGACCCACAGATCTTCCCCACAAGGCTCTCATATCATGAAAGGGAGGCAGGCAAGAAAATAGACAAGAACAAGAGTTTATGGCATTAAAGAATTGTCAATGATTAAGTATGTTACATCTCTTGTAAAAATGAATTGTTTTTAATGGGGGTCTTCAATCCCTTAGCCAGGCACCCACCAAAAAAGGTTATATGAGGTGGTTTGGCCGATGAGGAGGGGCAGGGGAGAGATTTGCTGGTTTCCCAAATCTTACCGCTTCTACTTACCCCTACTGCTCGCTGCTTACTGCTTCTGGAAAGTAACATGCCGCTTCCACCCACCCCTCACCCCCTCTCCCACCACCACTTCTGTGTGCATTGGAGAGGCTGGGAAACTTGTGCTGCATTGTGATAGTGAGGGCTGGGGGGCCAGGAACCCTGAGAACGGGAGTGAGGGGCACCAGCCCTGAAAGCAGATGGTCCTCTGACAAAACACTGGACTTGGAAGGAGGACTTGGACTGAAGAAGGACAGCATCGCTGGAAGAGCCTGGAGTTGAGGGGTGTGCACATGCCGGCCAGAGTGGTGGACAGAGATGGCCCCTGCTAAAGGAGGTGGCCCAGGAGGCCTCCCATAGGAGCCCCAGATAGACGGAGCTGCCAGTTATTGCGTGTGTTTATTTCCATAGTGTCAGCCAGGAGCTTGTAGTAGAGTCTTGGTTAAATATTCCTGCCTGTTGCCAGCTGCTGCCCACAGGGAAATAAGCGAGGAGCTGCAAGTCATTAGAATTTAGAAGGGGACTAGCACTGCCTGAGGCCACTGTGGGGATGGCAGCAGTGACTTGCCAGGAGTCTCCAAGGAGAAGCTGAACTGAGAAGACAGAAGCAGGGTTACCAAGCCCAACCTCCCCACTCCACCCCTGCCCACTGCCCGCGTGACAGGCCTCGCTTAGGTTTTATTCAGCGAGTCTGCCGCTTCTGCTCTGCCTGGGCCACCGACGTTGGGCCGCTGCAGAGTGGCAGAGGGACTCTGTTTCTCACCAGGAGGCTGCATTTCCCCAGGAAGCAGGAGGACGATGGAGTAAGTTGCACAGTGGGTGATCACAAAGCAGGACAGATGCGGCCTGTGAACATCTCTTTTCCAAATATATCTCAAAGAGTATTTGAGACAACTGTCGGTGGCTCCACAGGACACAGGTGTGGAGACCCGGGGTGAGAACTGGCTAAAAAGCCAGCCTCTCTCCGAGGCCTAATTTGTCGCTCTCAGGTCGGGAAGCAAGTGTGGGCATGTTCCTGAATTAGTCTCTGCCCGGGCGCTTTCCGAGGGAGACACTGCCCGGGGCCAGCGATCCTGCCCTCGTGTTTTCACAGCTGTGCGCTGTGTTGCTATCACCAGTTCATGGAAGAGGGACTTCCAGCATAGACAGGACTCCCCAAAGAACAGAGAGCAAGCTGAGGCCCCAAATGAGGTTTTAGAGGCCACAACAAATGACCGACTCAGAGACGGAGCCTGGGGCCAGGGCGTTTTGTCGCCAAGGCTGGCCCAGAAGAAAGATGCTTCACTTCCAGACTCCAAGATTCCAGACTCCAGGGGCTAATGTCCCGGAATCAGGCTCAACATGTAATCAAGGCTACGAAAAAGGAGACCATCTTTGCCTGCCAGTTTTAATTAAATTATGGGGAAATGATGATTAACTAGAGCCCAAGACAGACAGCTTCTTAAAATACCAAGGAGAGCAGCCACATGCCGCTGGGAGGTGTGTAGCTGCCATCACAGCAGAAGCAAAGCCTTATCAGATGTGGCCGCCTGTCTACGGATCCTGGATCTCCTCCTGCCAGGCAGGTTTTCAGTCCAAGAAGGAAGAGAAAGGCATCGAGATTCCAGTCTGGATTACCCCTGCGAGCACTGCCCCTCCAGCTCCCTCTCATCCAACTGCAAAGTGGGATTTAGGAAAACGAATGGTTTTCTAAATCTGGAAATATCCAAAGTGCTCATTGCTTTGAGACTTGTCCTTGCAGTTCTGCTGCAACCCTGGGTTTATTTCCACCTGGCGTATTCGCACAGGCAGGTTGGGATAGGTCAGGGGAAGTGGGGAGCCTCTCCCGGCAGAGTCAAGGAGATGAGAGTGGGATAGAACGGAGGGGGTGCTGAGAAAGCCCATGAGGCAACTCAGCTCCATTCATGCTGACCCTCCCCCAGGAGCACGTGCACTCCTGGTGGAGTGGAGATGGCCCCAGCCGGTGAGAAAACCCCAGACCTCACGCCTGTCCAAAGACTAAAGAGGGGAGATAAGCTCCAGAGAGGCATGGAATTTTCACTTCTAATAAAAATGAAATTGGACTGCATGCAGGGAGATGAAAATGGACTCCTGAAAAAGGATGAATCTGGTAGTTCTGACCAGTGGAACACGGTCCGCCAGCTCTCAGAGAACAGGGCACATATCCTGTCAAAACTGATAACTCAGAAAAGAGATGGGATTTATGGATGAGATGCGCTCCTGTGGCCTGGACAGAGATCTCCAGATTAAACCGGTTAGCTGCTGGCCACGCTGGAGAAAGTGTCTCGTTTGGCCATCTCCCCCAAGCGCTCGCTGGGAGCTAGTTTGGAATCCACTCTGTGCCTCTGTCCTCAGGCCGTGACGTGCTTAGCAGGCCATCAGATGCTGCCATTTGCTGAGTGCCACATGTCCTGGCCCGGAAGAGGACTCCTTACCAAGCTCTTTGCTAAGCTTTAGGCTCTCCGCCCTCCCAACCATGGAGCCCGCCTGGCCTCGTGTCCAGGGCTCTGCCCAGGCCATTTGGCAGCTTGGAAAGAAATGGAAGTACACACATTGGCAATGGAGGCTGCTGGACCCTTCCTTCTCCTAACAGAGAGATTGTGGTTGATGCAAGTCGCTCCAAAGGAAGCTAGAGATGGCACATATCAGAAATCTTTCCTCTTATTGGAAGGTTTTTGCTTTTCAAAAGAAATTTAAAATTAAGGAGACTGAATTACAGGTATCTGTTGTAGGAAGTAGCAAGGTGACCACTGGTTTGGTATCGAAGAGAGAATTGCGTCTCAGATATCGCAGGCTTAGATTTATACACACGAAAACCCCAAGAATTCTGAGCTCCCAGAGAAGCTAATCCCTTTAGCCTTAAAATACTCACCATGCACACATGCACACACACAAGCTATTTTTTTCCAGGATACACAAGCCTTATAAAAACTGAGATTTGATTCACTGATGTGGAAATAAACACGAGTCAATCCTGCTTCTTAACAGGGTACCACATGTGAAAATGGCTTCTGTAGGAACCATAAGGTATTATGATGATTTGTTCTTGTAGGTTAATCCTCTGGGTCTCGTGGGGAGTCTACCCTACCTGGAGTCTGGGACGCCGAGCCAGGGGCCATCTTCACAAAACCCTCTTCTGGGAGTGGCTGGAACAGTCCCAGCAGGCCAGGCAGAATCACAGGTCACTGCCTGCAGGACGGTTCTCAACTGAATTCAGCAAGCGTTTGTCAAGCTCCTTGCTGGGGCCCAGGCCTGAGCTAGGCTGAGCCGTACACAGGACAAGACGGAAAGGACCCATGCCTCTCCTGGGATGGACTACCGGCTCCAGCTGGAGAGGAGGATGAGCCAGGCTCCGGAAAGGCTCCCTGACATCCAGCAGTGTTGGGTTGTGGGATGTGTCTGTCTGCAGTGTTTGTTTCCACAGGCGAGGACAATCCAGTATTCACCCAGGGCTGGGGGCATGTTACCTCAGAGGCCCTCGAGGGAGGGCAGTCAGGCTTGTAGCTGGGGAATAAGTGAGGCGGAGTTAAAAATGCAGTCGGTTACCCGGCCATTGAAGGCCAAGCTGTCACAGCCCCTGTGCTCCTCTACTCAGCCTCGTTTCCTTTCCAGAGGGCAATTGCTCTGGCATGATGATGGCCCCAGGGGATACCCGCCCTCTTGGTTGTCAGAGTGGGCGATTTCATTTGTAGTAAAGAACTCAAGCTCCAGAGAATATATGTATGGGATTAAATTCTGGCTCTGACACGTAAGCTTCTAAACCGCCATTTCCTCACCTATAAAGGGAGGTGGTAGTAATAATGCCTCCCTGATAGGGACGATAAGAGGGCCAATGAGATCACTGACGTCAAGTGGGCACAGGCCTGGTGCAGGAGAAGCTCGGAACATGTTGCCCATCGCTTCATCTCTTCAACAGGTACGTATTAAGTGGCTACTAAGTCTGGGTCAAGACTTGTGCTCCGGGCCTCACAGGAATAAACCAGCAGAGTCACTGTCCTGTGGGAACACAGACAGGCGTGAAGAGAAGACAACACAGCGCAGGTGGCAAATGCCTGAGAGAAGAAACGAAGAGGCTGTTGGAGCAGAAGGAAGGCCCCCAGCCCAGCCTGGGGCCGGCAGGGCTTCCCAGAGGGTTTGAGTCCTCGTCTGTGGTGAAAGGGGAGGAGAGACTAACTAGATGAAGAGGAAGGGGGGGATCAGAGGACATCTCAGGACGGGGACCCTGCAGGAGGATGAGTAGGGTGGTGGCAAACAGGAAAGGCAGTGTTTGGAGAGAAAAGACGCCTGCTCGGGGCTGCGGGAGCATCTATGTGTGGAGCCTGGCTGTGAGGCTGGGCCGGGCTGGAGCTTTATAGACGACACAAAGTGGCTCAGATGCGCTCCTGAGGCACAGGGAGTCAGGAGAGGTATCTGCATGGTTCTAGAAGTGTCCTGCTGGTGTTGATGACAAGCCCCCACCAGAGAGATGGGGCCTGTGGAGGCTAATAGAAATCCTTGGCAGTATCCAGGCTGGAGGTTAAGGGGACTGGACTGAGAAGGGTGGTATCTGGAAATACTTAGGAAGTGGAACTGGCAGAACCGAGAGGTGGGCTGCATGTGGACTGTGGAGGGAGAACTCCAGGCCAGGCTTCTAGCTCGGGAAGCTGAGTGGGTGGTGGTGCCAGTGTCTGAAACAGAGCAAGCAGGAAAACCACAGGTTTGGGGCGGGAGGGTAAGGAGCTGGGGTCTGTGGCGAGTCAGCTCGGGCTGGTTTAAAGGGCCTGAGGTGGGGCAGTGAGGAGGCCTGGTGAGGTGACCATGGAGTTGGCGGCTGAGGAGGGGGACCGGCAGAGAGAGTGCCCGAGCAGGAGGGCTGAAGTTTGGCTTCTCAGGGGACTCATGCAGCGTGCCTCACCCTCGCCGCCCTGCAGAATGCGATGCCTGCAGACCACGAAGGCTTCATGGCTTTTCTACTCCTTGCAGACCATCCTGGTGCCAAGAAAACAACTTCTTCCCCAGTCCTCCCTCCTTCTGCCCCCGCCTCCTCTCTGCTCCTGCAGACTGACCTTTCTAAAAGACTGAAAACCAGGTTACTCCCTTGCTGAATAATCTTCAGTGGCTCCCTATTCCCTTCACAATTCAAGCAAATCTCTTTGGCATAGCAGTTTAATAACTTTCCACTCAAATAGCGTCTACATGGTTTTCAAACAACTATCCGGAAAAAGGAACAAGTGTAGTCCACTCCCTGGACATTTTAGAACAGGCAGAGATGGTCTCAGAATCCTCTGGCATCTTCGGTCCCTCCAGTCTATTGGGCTCAAATATTGCCAAGCACCAGAGTGTCCTAGAGTTTCAGAAGTGCGAAGGCTCTTGGGCACCAGAGAATTCCCTCCCTCACGCAAGGCCTTTGTGCTGTGGCCTCTGCCACGTCTCTCCAACCCCCTCCCTTTTCACAGCCCACCGCCATTCCTCAGAGAAATGCACAGGAACTGCAGGCCTCTGGCGCCATCATGTCTTATATCTCTGGATTTCACACTTGCTTTTCCTCTGTCTCTGTTGCCTCCTCATCCCCTTTTTTTCTTCCAGACTAATCACTATTCATTATTTAGGACTCATCTTAAAATTCACCTCCTCCAGAACCTTCCAGAAACCTTCCCTGAGGCCTCCGGTGGGTTAGGTGTCTCTCCTCTGTGGTCTCACACCAGGGCTTTCTTCCCTCCGTCCTGTCATGTCCCACGCTGTTGTCCTTGCTGTCTCCTCCTCCAGATGGGGGCTTCCTCAAGGCCCGGCTGCACCCTGTTCATCTTTATATCACTCCGCTTAGCACCGAGATCCAGCATGAGGCACTCCAGAATCAACAAAGTCATGTCTCTGAAAACCTGTGGCTAGATTTGTTTCCCCGTCACGAGGTTGGTCTGGACGCCAGACCACTGCCCGACCCCTGCTCCTCCAGAGCGCCAGTGAGCCTGCCGTGGCGCGGGCTTCCGAGCAGGAGGACTCCTTGTCACACCAGGGAAGTCACCGTGGGATGGGCCGTTCACTGTGGCGTGACAGGGACAGGATTACAAACCGGAGCAAGTGGCCTTTGGGGAATGGCACTATTTAGTTCTCAGATCTTGACATCTCCATTATTCCAAGAAGCTGGGGTGGAAAATAAACATAAAACAGTTAAGTCGTTCCCCAAAGAAAACAGTTTCATAACTTTCGTTTTAGACAGTGGCCACATGGTTTCTAAACAACTGGATGGAAAAGCAGAAAGTCAGTCCAGTGCTCAGCTGTGTTCGACTGGGCAGGATGGTCTCAGAATCCTCCAGCATCTCCAGCCATTTCATCCTGGCGGGTGACACCCTGGCCCCGTTCAGCCCAATACACCAGAGTCCTTCCTGGCCTTTCAGAACTGGAGAAGAATCCTAGAGACCATATACTCCCACGGCCTCATTTCAAATTTCAACAAAACAAGTGCCTGGGCACACTTCTGAGTGTAGGTGTGCTGCTCCCCTAAGATACCAGGAAAAGAGAGTATTCTGAGAAGTTCAAGGGATGAAAAAGGTACAAAACTCTTCCAGGAGTTTCGAGCAAGCGCTTCCTCCCCGCAGGAGCTCAAAGTCCAGTAAGAAACAGATAACTTGCACGGGAGAGCACAGGAAATGCAGGCATTTGGGTGAGCACTGATGGCACGGGGCAGCTAACCAGGACAGGGGGAATCGGCCCCAGCCTCTTGCAGATGGAAATATTGGGACTGAGGCCTCCGGTGTGAGTCAGCCTGGTAAAGAGCGGGGATGGGGGGCACAGAGTCCTCTGCAAAAGAAGCTCATATACAGAAGCCTTGAGGTGAGAGCTCAGGGCAAGTTTTGGAGATGGCAAGTGGGTCAGAAACACTCAATCATGGGTTTGGGGATCGGGTAGGGAGTGGTGAGAGGTGAAGCTGGAGAAGGAAGCCAAGAACATATTCTGAAGTGCCCTGCATGGTGGTCATAAGGCTGAGCAAATCCGACCTTTCCTGAGGTCAGTGGGGAGGAATCGAAGGGGCGTGATGAGAGCAGACTTGCATTTTAAAGTGACCTCTTCACTCTGGCTCAGGGTGGAGAAAGGACTGGGGAACCAACAGGAAGGGGCAGCAGGAATGGGGAAAAGGGTGGGGATTTGAAAAATACTTAAAAGGCAGACTTGAGAGTTCTTGGTTAATGGTTGATGGCGGAGGTTAGGAGTAGGAAGGAGCTGAGGGTGATATCAGGTCCTGACTCGGGTGATGCCACTCGCTGAGTGGAGAACACCAAGGCGGGCAGCAGTGTGGGGCAGGGACGTAGGAAGAGCTGCCATTTACTATATGCCAGGCACCAAGATCAGTGCTTTTCATGTTACTACCTCATTTAACCTTACTACAACATTATAAGCTAGGTAATATTATTATGCCTACTTTACAAATAAGATACTGAGGCACAGAGATATTAAGCACTTTTTCCCAATATCTCACAACTCATGAGTGGCCGAGCCAAGTTGCAAGTATAGGATTGGGTAGAACTCAGCAATACCGTAAAGTGTGAAATGCTAATTAGACATACAAATGGAGCTGTTGGGTAGGTAGACAGAGTCTAGATTTCAGGAGAGAAGTCCACTCAGGTATCCTGGAGGTCAGGAGAAGAAAGAGTTTTGAGAAAGAGGGAGTGATTGTGAAAGCAAATGCTGCTGAGAGAGGAACAGGCAGCCTGAGACTAGATTATCAGATTTGGCAACATGGAGCTTATTGCTCTCAGCGAGAATGACTCAGTAAAGTGGTGAGGACAAACGCCATTTGGGGTGGGCTCAGAAAAATGGGAGGTGAGGTAGTGGAGATAGTGAATACAT
This sequence comes from Equus przewalskii, assembly GCF_037783145.1. Taxonomy (NCBI): domain Eukaryota; kingdom Metazoa; phylum Chordata; class Mammalia; order Perissodactyla; family Equidae; genus Equus; species Equus przewalskii. Next base: position 75,969,234 of record NC_091845.1, on the reverse strand, counting down.
ATTCTTTCAAAGAGCTTTGCTATAAAGAAGAGCAAAGAAGAGGAATTTGGGGTCGAGGAAGGTTTTGTTGTTAAGATTACAGCATGCTTGTATATTGATGAGAATGAGTTGACAGAGAAGGCAATTTTGATATTACAGGAAAGAGGGAACAGAAACTACAGGAGAAAGCTCCTGAGGAAGCCAGTAAGCAGGTGGAATGGTTGGCCCCGGACCGGAGCAAGAGTAACGCATCCCTCGTCACAAGAGGAAAGGCAGAACACTTGGATGCAGATGCAGGAAGGTTGAGGGATGTTCTGGTGGGAGATCAAGGCAGTTTTCTTCCTATTTCTTCTATTTTATCAGTGAATGAAGAAGTAAGTTACAAGCTGAGAGTCAGGAGATGCTGGAAATTTGAGAAGAGAGAAGGAGCATAAAACAATTGTCTAGATCTGGGGACCCACTTGAGCTCTGCGATAATAACTTTAAAATGAGACCTGATGTTTCTCTCCAGCATGTTCAGCTTCTTAGAAGCAGGAGATAGAATGAGGAGAAAGGTGGGTTTAACCCACAGGATTCAAGTTTGTCCAGGAAAGTACAGTGAAAGGAAAGAGGAACCAGGGTGTATTTGGGAGTAAATAGTGATGGAACATAAGTTTGAAAATAAGGGGAATCGGGGTGATGGGTAGTGAAAATGTGGCCAGCCTCCATGTGAGAGTCCCAGGGAGTCAGACAATTGCTTGAGTGAAGGCTCTACAGGAAACCGGCTGGAAAGCTCAGTGGTCAGAGTTTGCCTTGCTCTAAGCTAAGACTTTTGGGGATTGCAGCAATGACTAATAAGAAGGTCTGGGATGTGCCCATGGGACAGGGTGACTGAGGTGGAGTAGAGGAGGACATCATTGGGGATGAGGCAGTCAAGCAACTGAGAGGTCAGGAATTTGGGTGCCTCCATCCGTGGATGTGAAGGCACCAAAAGTGACAGCTGGACGAGTGGAGGAGAGAGACACAGTGAGCCAGGTGTAAAAATCTTCGATGACTGATACCTGGAGAAGAGGGCATACGAGCTCAGTGTCAAATAGCACCAAACAGAGCCAGAGGGGGTGCAGTCTGGTGATGTGCAAGTCAAACAGGGTGGCGGCCCATCTAGGAAGAAGGAAGAAATGACTGTGAGGAAACGACAATAAGGAGCGAGGAGGATGTCTACCTCAAGTCTAGGCTCTGAAGGAGAAAAGACAGCCTCCCTGTGGAAGCTATGTCCTCGGGGGAAAATCAGGTGTCAGTGTGAGCAAGAAGGTGGAGGGGTCACTCGGAGAAGAGAGCTATGCCTTCCAGAGGGCACAAGGGACGCGTAGAGGGGGTTGGCCAAGGGCAGTGGGCCACACAGAGCTGGCAGAGCCGTGTGGGTGAGTTAGGAGACCCAGGGACCAAGGTCCACGCTGATGGAAGGCCTGATGAGATCAATCCCGATTGTCCCTGGGGACTGCTGGGTCACAAGTTCTCGTGGGGGTGTACCGAGCTTGAGGAGCTTGCAGGGCACTCAGGACATCAAGAGCCAGTGGGCGGTGGGAGCCGCAGATCTGAGACAGAAAAGAGAGGGCCAAGCTGAAGATGCAGACTTGGGAGCTGGCAGCCTGCAGATGGTTGGTGAAGATGGGAATGCATAAGACCACCCAAGGGTGGGGATGCCGAGACAAGCACCTAGCACAGGCTTCCCAGCAACACCAACATTAAGAGAGGCAGAGATTAGAAAAGTCACTCAGGAGACAGAAGGAGCATCCAGAGCAGATGGAGGAAAACCCAAAAAGTTTTCCCAAAAGACCCAAAAAGGCCATGGAGACTGAGGGAAGACACCTGCCCATGGTAAATGCTGCAGAGACGTCAGCCAAGATGAGGATGAAAAGCTTCCATTATCTTTAGCAAGTCCCTGGTGCCTCTGTGAGCCATCGCGGTGGCTCTGTGGAAGGGGAAGCTGGGCTGCTGTGGGGTGAAGCGTGAGTGGGAAGAGGTGGAGAAATTCCTCCCCATGCTGCCATTTCCAAGCTGTGTTGCCTTGAACAATCTTCTTGACCTCTCTGGACCTCTATTTTTCCACCTGGAAATAGGGGTATTAACATTGATCTTCTGGGGTTGTTGTGATTAAGTAAAGTTAGGCAAAACACAGTATGTTTGACAAACCGTAGGTGTGCAATAAATGGTAATTATGGTAAACACAACATGCATTATTGCTGCTGCTTGGCTAGGGTTTGAAAAATAAGGATTGGAGCAAGAATGGGATATGGGGTTAATAGATATCTTTATTTTTTAACATGGCATGGATTCACCGGAGCACGTTTAGAGATTGAAAATATAGCTGTAGAAAGTGGAGCAAGCTGTCCCTTGTAGAAATGAACCCACCACCTTGGTTGTATCACCTCCGATCAGAAGGAACAGAGCTGACCTGAACGTCCCCACATGTGTCTGGAAAAGCCACTGGGGTTCCCAGAGACCGGGGCTGTTCAGACACCTCGGGAAATGCCATCCACAGCTTCAAAGCCTTCTCACTCCGGCTATCAAGTGCTTTCCGGAACGAAACGTTGATCACACAGCCAGGCTGTGATTTTCTGATTTGTGCAGCAGTCTTCCCCTGGAAAGAGGCCAGACTGTCATGCATTGAATTCCTAACCCAACGCCTCATTTTGTCCAAGGTACTGTCAATCTTGATGAGTTACCTGAAGGGAAAACTTTGATTTCTGTAAAAGGAATATTATAGAGTTTTCCATGACCCCAGGAGACTTGTGCAGCGGGCGTGAGCCGTGCGCTGTGGATGTTTGCCCGCCGCATTAAGATGCTGAATAGAGAAAACAGCAAATGCTGATCTTGACTAACTGTCACCCTGTGTCTGGCGGCCCCTCACCTTCTGCAAACTTGATTTCTGAAAGTCTGAATTAGCACCAGAAAAAAAGGAGGAGACTATGTGGCTCTCTAGCAAATAAAGTGCAGAAGGGTTAATTATGCATGTAAGTGTTGCTGGGGTATTTTTGGTCTATAGAAAGGGTCCGTGAGAGAACCATCCAAACTTCAGCCACCTCTCCAGGCCTGCGGCAGGGGAGGGTGGGGTGGGAAGACCACAGAAGCAGCTTAAGATGGGTTCCCAGGAAATAAACTCACCCATAATTTTCAAACTTACCTCAGTTTGCCTCTTCCAGGAAGTCCTCCCTGATATCCTTAGAGAGACTTCTCTGTGTTCCCACAGTCTCCACTGCTTAAACTCTTGAAGCTCTTACTTATTGGAGGTGTCAGAAGGTCTCTACAGGAGCGAGTGAATGAGCTTCAGCTTGGTGGGCAAGGGCTACTCGAAGCTGTAGTCCCCTATCCTTCCACAAAGGAGTGGGAAGCACCAACTGCCCACGTCGACAACTGTGGGGAAGGGGCCACTGGCAGACTAAGGGAAACCTTAGCAATCGGCTCAGCGCCTGCATATTGTAAGTACTCGGGAAGAGTTTGTTGAAATTTAATTGATGGACTGATTTTATTTGTGGTCTGAATCACCTCTTGCCCCTCTGCTCTTTGAGCCCACACCACTGCGTGTGTATTTCCCTCCCTCCCATGGTCCCCTGCCCACTGCTTGAGAAGTTCTGCAGGAAGAGAGAGCAGGTTGAATTGGTATCAATCAGAAGAGGCCTTATAAAGAGATGTGAGATTCTCAACTGATCTCTGGAAAGAAGTTAAGATTTTTGAGAGCAAAGATGAGGGGAGGACATTGTACGCAGTAAAACGGAGAGAGGAAGGACCAGGGAGAGGCCTGATGTGGCTGCAGAATGAGGTAGGAGATAAGGTGGAAAGGAACCGAGGACCGTATTCTGGGGGGTCTTGGATGCCAGCTCCAGGACTTTGAATGTAATTAGGTGGCAGTGGGAGCCACTGAAGGTTCTGGAGGAGAGGATTCTGACAAAACTGTTACTAACGAGACATAGTTGTCCAAGTTTGCATTAAAATGGTAACTTGAGTATCCATTATTTAAATACCAAGCACTTTTAAGAATAATCACTGTTTCTAGAAAAATGTCATTGACACATGTGGCTCTCTTTCATGGGTAATCTAAATAAGGTCTTTTGGATATATTTTCTGGTAGGAAGCATCCGTTTATTTGACAAATTTGTTATTAAATCCCTACTGTATATGTCACACTGCACTAGGCACCATTAGGGGACAAAGATGAGTGGATCAGACTCCCGCCCTCCAGGGGCTCAGTGCTCAGAGGAAAGATGAAGCAACTCCAATACGCTACACACAGTCCAACTGAGGCAGACTCATGCCATCACAGCGAGCAACAACATAGTGAAATTAGCTAGAACCGGTCAAGGACATAAGCCACGGAAGTGTTCATGATAAGGAGCCAGATGTGACTCCGGGACCCAGGAAAGGGCAGAGCAGCTGGGCCTCCCCAAGAGCTGGCGCCAGAGCCTGGACGCAGCTCTCACTGCCCTTCTTTCCGTCTCGTCCTTCTCTCTTGGCTGACACTCTCTGCAGCATAGCCCACACGGCCGCCCCACAGGCCTGGGCTCCAGCCACACCCCAAAACACTGTTTGACGTCAATGCCTTCCAGGCCCAAAGTAGAACCCCCAGGACAGAGAGCCCAGGTGGCCTGACTCATGTCGGGTGTCCAGCCTGGTCTAATCAGCTGTGGGGGGATGTGTGGAAACGGGTCATGTGGTGTAACCAGCTCCAGGCGCCCTCCCCTGTGGCAGGGGTGGCACTGTCCAAACAGGAGGCAATCGGGAGGTGGATAGACACCCCAAAATGTACCTCCCTTGCTAGCGGGATCGCAGGAGCTTAGAGGGCCAGTGGCCTGGGAGTTTGAGGAGAATAAGATGACTCACAACCAAGGAGGGCTTGGAACCTCCCTGCCGTCAGGATCAAGGACTTCCAGATGCGTGGGAGGGCATCCCAAATGAAGGAGAAGCACCCACCGGCAAAGATGCACTGGGAAAGAGAGAACTACACCACATCCAACCCGTGTAGCTTTATCTCTTCATAAAGTACTGAAATATTGTTTGGTTCATATGAAGTCTGCTAATTTTTGCAAGTAAGGTAACATTAAAAGAAGCTGAAACCAGAAAATGACTTTGTAATTTAGAGACTTTCACGCCAGGCTCTTCATATCCTTCCCTGGGGGGAAAGCACAAATGTCTGCAGAACAGAGTCGGCCGGGGCAGGCTTCCTGGCTCAAGATGTCCTGCTGGAGCACATTCCTTGGAGATGACCGCGCCTGTGCCCCAGCCGACCGCAGGAAGGGCCCTCGGGCAGCCGGGCCTGAAGGCGTTGGTGGGATGGGAGGGTCAGCAGCATTAGACCCTGTGCTTCCCACGAGCAGTCCCCGCACAGGGAGGAGGAAGCTGGAGTGTCAAACATTGTCTCCACAGGCTACAGTTCCGAAAAACAGAGCATGTTCTCACAGACCTGAAGACACCATAGAGGTCACCATAGAGCCCATGAGGGCTGGGACCTAGAAGAGACCACAGACATCCTCCAGCTCAACCACAGGAACCCGAGCCCTGGTCACATAGCTGGGCCTGGAGGCAGGTCTTCCAGACTCCTCATCGGGCACTCCTTCCACTCTGCCCACTGCCTCCATGACCCAGGCATGCCAGAGTGGACTTTCTGCGGTGGTATAGGTGCTTGGTGTCAGCTGGGACCAATGCCCGCAAGATGGGATGTTAGCTCTGGTCACTGCCATTCAATTTTCACTCACCTTCCCACTTTCCATTTTAGTGAGGGCTTCTTCCTTCGTTCCTTTTCTTCTTTCTGCCTTCCTTGACTCATTCATTCAAGTGTTTGTTGTATTACTACCATGTGTGGTGGTCTAGTGGTTAAGATACGGCGCTCTCACCGCTGCGGCCCAGGTTCATTTCCCAGCCAGAGAACCACACCACCCGTCTGTTGGTTGTCACTCTGTGGCAGCTGTCCATTATTGTGATGTTGAAAGCTAGACCACCAGTATTTCAAATAGCAGCAGGGTCACCATGGTGGACAGGTTTCAGCAAAACTTCCAGGCTAAGACAGACTAGGAAGAGAGACCTGGCCACCCACTTCCAAAAAAATTGGCCATGCAAACCCTGTGAAGAGCAGCGGAGAGTTGTCTGATAGAGTGTCAGAAGGTGAGGATGGCGCCAAGAGACGGGGCAGGGTTCCGCTCTGCTGTGCACAGGGTCACTAGGAGTCAGAACGAACTCGATGGCACTAACAACAACAACAGAAAACTATAATGTGTCAGTCACTGCGTGAGGACCAGATGGTCAAGATAGATGGTCCCTCTCTTCATGCAGCTCTTAGGCAATGAGAGCAGAAGGAAACATATGAGTGCGCACACAGGGTCAATAGACCCGTGAAGGCTAAGATAGCCAAGTGCTGAGAAGGACAGCATCAAAGTGCAAGCTTTAGAAGAGAGGGGCAGCGTCCACCTTAGATGATCTTCCACCAGTAAGCTGTCCCTCCATCCTCCCTGAGGAGGTGACACTCAAGGTGAGACCTAAATAGGAAGTTGGCCATGGAAAGTGTCATTCCAGGCAGAGCCCAGCACGTGCAAAGGCCTTGAGGTCCGTGTGAGCTTGGTGCATTGAGGGGAGCCCAGGACAGGGGAGGGCCACGTGAGGTGAGAAGAGAGGCAGGGGAAGCCCTGGGGGCCTGGTAAGCTGTGGTAGGTGCTGGATTTCATGCAAAGTGAAATGGGAAGCTCTGAAAGGGTCTTGAGCAGGGCACATTATCAGACAACTTACATTTCAAGAGCAGCCTTCTGGCACCTGTGTGAAGAATGGGTGGGAGGGAGCAAAAGTGAAGGCAGGAAGACCCGCCTGGAGGCTGGTGATCGAGGGGAGGGACGACAGCAGCCAGACCAGACGGGGACCATGGAGATGGAGAAATGGGGACGGATAGAGACACAACCACCAGGACGAAGTGCTGGTTGGCTATAGGGGCTGAGGGAAAGGGAGGAATCAAAGGGCTGAGTGGTATGTTCTGGAAGGAACAGTCCAGAGTTCCAGCTGGGCAGGGTTCGGTTTGTGAGGTCTGAACTGTCTAGGTGCAGTCAGGCTCGCGTACCACTGGAGTGCAGAGGAGAGCTCTGGGCGGAATTACGTGTTTAATGTCAGGGAGAAACCCCTCGAGTGAGCATCAGTGAAGAGGGGTTTCCTCGGAGCATTCAGAGGAATCTCACCGGATCTGAGGGCGCACCTTACAGGCAGGAGCCCGAGGAGCTGCAGCCGGCGAGCCCTGCGGACAGACGCCAGGAGCCAGGAGGCTTTCTGACCCTGTGTCTTTGATGGGCTCCTAGGCCTCACTGAGTCTGGGAGTCCAGTCTGTCTGTGTGTCTGTCTCTCTCTGTCTCTGCGTTCCTCTCCGTGTCTGTCTGTATTCGTCTCTGTGTGTCTGTCTCTTTCTTGCTCTGAATGTGTGGCTATGTGTGTACGTGTGCCTGTCCTGTGTCTTGTGTCTCCACGATCCTTTCTTTCCTTTTCTCTCTTCATGTGTTTGGAGTATCTGTGTGCTGCTGTCTGTCTCTGTCCATCTGTCTGTCTCTGCCTCTGTCCCTAGCACTCCATCTGTCTCTCTCTGTCTGGCTGCACTGTCTCTTAAACTGCTTCCTTTGACTTGCTTGTCTTCATCTCTCTCTGCTTCTGTGTGCACGTGACCAAGCCTGGCTGCTCCCATCCAACTTGTACAACATTTTCCAATTCACCTGCCTAACAGAGGCTGACCACCAACTCTGAATTCCAGTTCCAAATTCTTGGGGGAGAGGATCTGATTGGCCCAGCTTCAGCCAGGTGTTAATTTCTGGTTCGATTCAACCAGCCAGGAAGGCCCGAAGCAGGGCAGGGAAGTGTCAGGTCTATAAAAGTGATTGTTTGCTACTGATCAACACAGCACTAAAGCCCCGGCCAATGCAAAAGAAAAAGAGATAAAAGGGCTTTGAAAAAGAGATAAATTGTTCACTATTTGGAAATATTATAAACATCTAATTAGAAACACTAGCAGAATCAAACAGTATAAGAGAGCTTGGTGAAACTGCTGGATTTAAAGGCAATCTCAAAAATCAGTATCATTCCTTTAGATCAGTAATAACCAACTAGCAAATATAATTTTTAAAAAGCTATAATTCACAAAGACAACAAAACCCATAAAATATATAAGAATAAAAAAGACACATAGGGAGTAAAATTTAAAATTCTGATAAATAAAAATATATGCGTATATGACCTGAGTAAATGGAGACGCATTCCAAGGTCATGCATGGAACAACTTAATGTTCTAAGAATATCAATTCTCCCCAAATTTGTCTTAAATTCAAGGCAGTTACAATCCACTTTCCAGATGGAGTTGTAAAAGAACTTTATACGTGTACTTTATACTTTACGTGAAGATGGGAGAGCTGAAAGCATCTCCTCTGAGGTACTCTGGGCCTTGGAGGGGCTGCTGTCCCTGGGGACAGGCAGGAGGGCTGAGACCCTGCAGTGACCTGAGCCTCCCCAGGTGCAGGTGACCTGCAGCAGCCAGCTGAAAACTGGCACAGGGCAACCAGGCCCAGAGAGGACTCCTGAGACACAAAGACCTGTAGGGATGGAGAGCAGAGTGAATGCCCCACAGCAGAGAGCACTTCCACGGCTCAGGAAGCCGGCAGCGAGCTCTAAAGTATAGAGGAATATCCAGAGCCTTGCGTCCCCACATCCCCACCCCTCCTGAAGGGCAAGTCCTGACTCCACCCTCAAAATATTTGAAGCCCGTGATGAATAGAATCAAATGAAAGGTGCAAGAAAGCCCCAGACTCAGCTCTCCTGGAGGGTCGATGGACTCCGCCCCCCACTTCCCTCCGCTCTAGCAGCCAGAGAGAGGGACCATGCCTTTTCCTGAGGGTAGAATGACTTACCTCAGTCTCTACTGCTCTTTTTCACACCATGTCTGCACTAGAATTGTCAAAATTATAAAACGTAAGAGCAATCAAGATAATGGGACGCATTGGTCAAGAGAGGAAACTGTCAGAACTCATTTATTTAAACAAAGCCTCTCAACAAACTAGGAATTGAAGGTGTATTAGTTTTCTGTTGCTGCTGTAACAAATGACCACAAATATAGTGGCTTGAAACAACACAAACATACATACGTCTTACAGTTCTGGAGGTCAGAGTACAAAATGGGGTCTCACTCAACTAAAATCCAGGCGTTGGCAGAGCTTCATTCCTTTCTGGAGGGTCTGGGGAAGAATTTGTTGACTTGTATTTTCCAGCTTCTAGAGGCCACACACATTCCCTGGCTCATAGTTCTCTTCCGCTGTTGTCAAAGCCAGAAATGCTGCATCTCTCTGATCATTTTTCTGCAGTTACATCCCCCATGACTCTCTCCTCCCTCTTTCTTCCTCTTTGAAGGACCCTTGTGATTGCCTTGGGACCATCCAGATAATCCAGAATAATCTGTTATCTTAAGGTCAGATGACTAGCAACTTTAATTCAGTTCAATAAGGTAAGAAAGAAAGGCATAAACATTGTAAAAGAAGAAGAAAAACTGTCTTTATTTTAAAATGACATAAAAAAGAAGAGGAATGAGGAAAAACCTGCTTTGCCAGATAATAAAATCTGCTATAAAGCCATAGTAATAAAGGCAGTCTGGTATTGTCTTACAAACAGATTGTGGACCAATGGAAGGGAACAGAGAGCCAAAACAGACACATTATCATACCTCCCATTTGAAAACATAACACTATAAATCAAAGAAAATATTGTTTAATAACAGCGTGGACAAAACTGCAGCACGAGAAAAATAAAGCTGGATCCCTACCTGATATCACTTTATTCCAAATGAATAAAAGATCTGAATGTGTAAAATAAACATCTGAAATGCCCAGAATAAAATGCAGAATATTGTTTTGACATCAAGATAGGAAAGCACTTTCTAAGCAATGCTTCAAAAACCACAAACACAGCAAAAAAAATAGATGAATTTGATCACATCAAAATTAAGTATTTTTTAATTCAAAGAAAGACATTTTGGAAGGTTAATAGATGACAGGATGAAAGAACATATTTGTGGCATTTAGTATCAACAAAGAATTTATTATTTAGAGATACAGGAAACTCCTGTAAATCAAAGGAAAAATAGATAGCAATCCCAAATTAAAAATGTTCAAGGGATATGATCTAGCAATTTGTAGAAAAGGAAATTCAAAGGCTAATAAGCATATGAAGAGATGCTCAAACTCATTAGTAATCAGAGAAATGTTAATTAATTAACAAAGAGCTGTTTCTTTATCCTTATTAGGCTGGTAACATTAGAAAATGGGATAACACCAAGTGCTGGAGGGGATGTAGGCTGTGGAAATTTCCGTGTACTGCTGGTAGAAGTGGTGTTGCATTCTAGAAAGTTCCGGTGAGTAGTTAGTCAGATTAGATATAGAAATCTCTATGACTCAGCTTCCCTGCTCCTTGGGCTTATATCTCAAGAAATTCTCACACAGTCCAAGGGGCTGTGAGGATGTTGAGTTGTTTCAGGTTGCAGGGGGTTGGAAGTGTGGCTGGGTAAATCATAGTGGACGCACATCGTGGCGTATGCACTAGTCAGCAGTCAGCAGCAATAGATCAAATACGTCCCTGAAAACAAGGATGGATCTGGAAAACACAGAGCTCAGTAAAATAAGAAAGAGCATGATATATATGATACAACATATTTAGGCGAATTTAAAATATGTGCACATAGAACAATATGCACTTTGCAAAAGGGATACACGTTAAACACTTTAGAAGGAATGGTTGACTGAGGGTGAAAAGAAAGGAAGATGGGAGCAGGGAATGGAGAATAAAGAAGAAAATAAAACAGCAGAGGGAACTTTCACAGACCATGATGATCATGGACCACACACTGATGAAGAGGACTAAGTCAACTCTGTAGCCGAGGCTGAAACCCGGCTGCAGGAATTCCTTCTCCGTGGAAGGAGAACTATCCAGAAGGGAGAATGTGGGTTACTGAATGAGTAATGAGGGCCCACAGTGAACCAAGTGATGACAAAGGAAGTGTCTTCATCCTCAAAGTTTTTAGAGGAAGAAATTGAAGTTGAGAGAAGCTGAACAACTTGCCCAAGGTCACTGTTTGTAAGAAGCAGTGCCAGAATTCAGACTCAGTGTCAAAATGAGGCATCACTGGGCTGCTACTGCCCCGGCCCAAGCCAATATGGTCGCTCACTGGACTGCCACCGTAGCCTCCTCGCTGGCCTCCCGGCTCCCACCCCACCCCTCCAGTCCACTCCACACGGCAGCCAGAGCAGCCAAGTCAGGTCTGAGTCTAAGTCAGGTCATGTCACTTCCCAGCTCAAAACCCTTCAAGGCTGCCCCAGTCCCACATCATTCAGAATGAAATTCAAAACACTTACCTGTCCTACAAGCCCCGGGATGCCCCGGCCCCTGGCTAGCTTTCCAGTCTCATCTCTGATCACTCTCCATCTGGCTCTTTCTGCTCAGCCATACTGACCTCCTTGCTGTTTCTTAAACACTCCCAGGACATCTCAGCCTCAGAGCTTGGCACTAGCCTTTCCCCTCCTTTTCACATGTCTTTACTCATCACTTCACTCAGGTCTCTGCTCCAATGCTACCTGCTAAGAAAGGCCTTCCCTGACCACCTCGCCTCTAATGCACCATCTTCTATCCGTCATTTTTAATGCTTGACTCTGCCTTGTTTCTACCACTTATCCCTACCTGACAGCACATTATCTTTATTTTCGTTTGTTGGTTTATTTTTGTCTCCCATGTTAGGATGAAGGCAGGATACTCCTTTGGATCTTGTGCTCTGCACGTCCCTGGTCCATGACGAGCCCTCACCCAGTGTATGTGGATGACTGTCTGGATGTCCGAGCCCAGACCCATGTTCTTTCCACTGTGGCATGACCACGACTCCCTGACAGAACTTGAGGAAGGGAGTATGGGGCAAACAGGAAAAACAACAAAGGTCAAAGGTGGCCCTTTACTAGGAAGCAGGTATGAGGGTCAGAGAGAGGAAATCCCAGAACCTAATGGGGCTGAACAAAGTGAGGGGCAGGAGGAGGAACCAGGCAGCAATGAGATTTTAGAATTTTAGCCTCTCTGATCTTTCTGCTTCCAGAAAAGATGAAAACCAAACTGACTAACCAGTGCTGCCAGCCCCAGATCAGCCAATGCCTGAACCTGTTCTCAGGAGCCTCGGGCTCGTGAGGCTGTCCTACAACTGCCCTACAAAATTCCTTTCCCAAGTCTAATGGCGATCACAATAAGAAATCCATCCTTATTATAGGCATAAATTTCTCTTGCTGCAGTTTAATCCATTTCCTCCAAGAAATGTACTATATAATCAAGAAATAAATAAGGGGGTCAAGTGCCATGGAAATCTAACCTCATTTACACACTCAAATAAGAGATTTTTCCCCAGACTGTAATTATGTCTGTCTTGATAATCCCAGCCAGCTCTCAGAATCTAGCTCTTAGGGCCAAGCTGGGCAATCAGCTTCCATAAAAACAACACTTAGTGTACGACTCTCCTAAGAGACACGGTTGACTGGACCGTTAAGAGGAGAGATTCCTCGGTGGGAGGAGGGAAAAATCTTTTCTCAAACAACTCATTTCCCTTTCTGTTAAAAGCACATCCACTATTCATTTTCTCCCTCACTAAATGATGTTCTTGGGAGCCAGGAAGAACTCTAGTCTGCCTACAAAACCCATTCTGGCCAGCAAAGGGAGACCAGACTCCTCTCCCTCCGGCACCACCTGAAGTGCCATCCTCATGGATTCGTTCCTCTGAGTTAAGCATTGCTCTCTTCAGGCTCTGCATCTGAAATGTCAACAGCTGAAAATGAGATGTCAGTCCCCATGTCTCAGCATAACGGGCATTTGTTACTTTTGCTGCGTGAGTTCAGCCATCCTTCTTCTGGTTAGCTGCATCCCTCCAATGCACGCATCCCAATTTTTTTGTAGGAACCATCATCAGCTGTATCAGTTAGTTTTTGCTATAATAAGGCTGCATAACAAATAATCGCTAAACTTCAGTGTTTACAGAAATCAACATACATAGCTCAGAAGTGTGGGATCAGCTGTGGGTTTGTCTTGTCTGGGCTTGCTCATACTCAGCTGTTTGCTCATCTGGGCTGGCCTTTGCTAGGGTGACTGGAGTGATTTGACTCTGTTCCATGTGTCTGGCAGAGGTACAAGAGAGTGTGCAAAAACATACAATGTCTCTTACGGCCTATGCTCAGAAATGGCACGATCTCACCAGCTATCAGATAAATGCAAACTTAGACAAATACAAGGTACCTTTTACACTTATCAAACTGGAAAGATACATGTTGAGGCACAGGGTTGGTGAAACAGAATTAGATGCTCCCATACTTGGTGGAGAGAGAACCAACGAGTAAATTTCCTCGTATGGTGATTTGACAAATATGTAATCCCTTTGCTGTGGACACAATATTTCTGGGGGTTTATCCTAAGCAGACAGAGAAGTGTACACAGATGGGTGTACAAGCACATCTAGTGCAACAGGTAAAAATGTGGACAAGCTAAATGGCCAACAGGAAACAAAGTATAGTACTTTCATGCAATGGAATATTATATATAATATACACACACACATATATATATAGAATTTTATACCTATGGCAAGAAATATTCACTCTACAATTAGGTGAGTATCACATGTTGTATGAGTCGACTTTTGTTAAGAAACCACACATATATATGTAGATGTATATTCATTGGGAAAAAGTTTAAGTGAAAATACTAAAATGTTCATTTCAGTTATCTATCTCTGGGTGGGGAATTATGAGACATTTTATTTCTTTTTGCTTGTTTATGTTTTCTCGTTTTTGTGCAGTGGACCTGTATCAGTCATTTAATTTCAACTTTACTAAAATGTGTCCAGTTGTTCATTCCACTGAAGATCTCTCTGGCTCATAATTTTTTCAGGAGTATTGCCCACAGTGGACTCTAAGCCCCTGTCCTCTTGGTCCGGCCCTGCTCACCAAGGCTGCATCGTAACCGCAACCCTCCAGTTCCATTCCTGCAGTAGGTTTATAACTTTGTAATCATCTACTTTGGGGCAGGAAACTGCAGAGTGCCAGTGGCCCCTGGTTCCTTAGTGCCACCTGGAGTGTACAGCCTGGTGACAATGCCTCCTCCAGAGCTGGGGTTCCACTCCCAGCTGCAGGAAGCTAACTCGACTCCTTTCTGCAAGAAGCCTAGCGCACTGGGCCAGGAGCGCCTTCCTCTGAAGGACTCCCGGCCCCCAGCTGCTGCTGGCTGCACGCTGGGAAAAGGAGACCTGTGCAGAATGCACCGAGGAGCTCATTACTCAAAGGTGCCCGGTGGCAAACCACTTGCAAAGCGAGAGAGCTGTTTGTAGGGTGAGTAATCACCGTAGCGCTTGAGTTTCACTCACAAGGAATGTTAACAGCACGTTGTAAACATCATTCATGTTAATATTGTTTTTCCTCAATCCTTCATTTTCAGAGGGAAACATTCTTTCATCTGTCCCTGGTCCAAAACTTATATATACTTGAAAAAATGTATCTAGTTCGCAAATAACGTTTTTCAATTTATATTCCAGTGTCTGAATCGGCTTTGACTTGGCCTTAAAGACTTGGCTGACCTTCCTAGACTGAAGGCCGTCAGATTCTCTCAGAAACAAACTAGAAGGAGCTCAGGGCAAAAATAAAATTGGAGGCTTATGTGATCTTCACTGAGGTGTGCCTGGGGGTGCCTGGAAGGGGGCTCCATGGCCCCAAACCTCTCTCCTCCCTCCCTCCTTCTATGTCTGTATGTCTTAACCCATTTGGGCTGATATAACAAAAATACCATAGATAGGGCAGCTCAAACAACACACGTTAACTTCTCACAGTCCTCAAAGCCAGGAAGTCCCAGATCAAGGCAGCAGCATAGTCAGTGTCTGATGAGGGCCCACTTCCTCATTCAGAGACAACTGTCTTCTCACTGTGTCCTCACTTGGCAGAAGGGGCAAGGGTGCTCTCTGGGGTCTCCTTTATAAAGGCACTAATCCCATTCATGAGGGCTCCACCCTTATGACCTAATCACCTCTCAAAGGCCCCACCTCTAAATACCATCACACTGGAGATTAGCTTTCAACATGAATTTAGGGAGACACAGACATTCGGTCTATAGTGTTGTGCCTCTCTGCACGGGCTTCATGGGCCCTAGAACCCCTGACTAATTTTTGTCTTCTTAAGCCATCAGTTTGTGACAACCCTGTATTAACACCTCCCGCTAGGACTGGGAATTGTCCATTTCTTCTTGTAATCCTGCCTATTTTGGGGCCATGTTGTTAGGAGTGTAGGGTCATAATTATTATATCTTGATGAATTACGCCATTTATCATGCAGTGTCTTAATGCCTTGCACCTTGCAATCTATTTTGTAGAATAGAGCAGCTTTCTTTTAGCTACCATTTGCATAATATGCTGTTTTTATCCTTTATTTTTAACGTTTCTATATTAATTTTGTTTTTAACTCTTATAAGTAGCAAATAAATGGATTTTAAAGCTTTGTTTTGATTTTTAGTCAACATAATAGTCCTGTATTTTACAAGGTTGGTTGAATATGTTTATTACATCTGGATTGCTAATACATATTTTTATTGTTTAGCGTGCTTTCCCTGTCAATTTTTTCTCTTTTTCCACTGATTTGATTACATTTTACTTCTCTAAACCAACACCTCCTTTTTACTTTGTTGGTTTGATGGTCACAATATCTGTTTCTAGTGTTTTAGTGGTTGCTCAAAAAATTTTAATATGTATCTTTAATTGTATATATTTTCTGACAAAGTCTAAAGTTTGGGGGTGTGATACCCTTCTTCCTTTCTCTGAACCATGTGGCATCATCTTCAATGTGGGTTCTGTTTAGAATTTCAATTCTAGCTCTGTTGAGGAGGTAGGAGAGAGGAAGGGAACAGGGGTGGAGGATAAGCTCCTGACACTAGGAATATTCATAAAACTCATTCACATTTCTTTTATTTTCCACAATTAAAATCACTTTAATGTATCTTTCATGATTTTTTAGAATATATGTTTAGTGTAAAATATTTTCAAACAATACAGAAACGTCTAAGAGGAAAATAAAAATCACCCAAAATGCCTCCTCCCCTGAGATAACTGGATTTGGGTGACCATCCAGTCACATATCTCTCTATGCAGACAGAGATAGATAGACATATGCATTTTCATATATGCAATTTTCATAAATGGACTTATATATTTGCTTTTTCAATCAAATGACAGCTTTCAATGAACTTTTTTTGAGTTTTGCTCAACTCTCCTCGAATATACACCTGTTACAGAACCAATATATTAACAGGTTACCTAAATATCCTATCCTAGCTTTTCCTAGCTTTATTTAACCATAGATAGATAAATGAGATAGAAAGAGATAAAAAGAGAGAGAGAAAGGAAGGAAGGAAGAGAAAGAAAGGAAGAAACAAAGAAAGAAAGAAAGACAAGCGACACATGTATAGAATTTCAGTCATCATTGATTTTGTAAAACCAGGATTATATTGTACTTCTCTGAAGTTTGCTTTTCCCACCTATAATCCATCATGTAAATCCTCTGTAGGCAGCTGCAATACACCTAACTCATTCTTTGTAGGTTTTTATTATGGAGATTTCCACACATACACAAAAGAAGTGAGAAAAGTATAATGAACTCTCATGTAGCCATCACCCAGCTTCAACAGTTATCAATATTTACATTTTGCCTATCTTGTTTCATTAATCTTTCCTGCGGCAGGCAGAATAAGGCCTCCTACCCCACCCCCACCCCAAAGATGTTCACAATCTATCCTCTAGGAATACGTTACCTTACCTGGAAGAGGGACTTTGCAGGTGTGATTAAATTAAGAACATTGAGATTAGGAGATTATCCTGGTTTATCTAGGTGGGCCCAACCTAATCAAGTGAATCCTTAAAATTTGAGAACTGTTTTTGCGTGTATTTGGAGAAGGAGATGTAACTATGAAAGAATGACCAGAGAAAAGCAACCTTGCTGGCTTTGAAGATAGAAAGGGCCACAAACCAGGGTCTCTAGAAGCTGGGAAAGGCAAGGAAATGGATTCTTCTCTAGAACATAGCCCTGCCAACACCTTGATTTTAGCTCCAGGAAAACCATGTCAGACTGGTCATCTACATCTTATCCATCTAAGATAATAAATGTATGGGGTTTTTTTGCAGTAATTTGTTATGGCAACAATAAAAACCTATTGTCCCTCTCTCCCTCCCTCCCTCCCTCCCTTCCTTCCTTCTCCCTTCCTTCCTCTCTCTCCCCTCCCTCCCTCCTGTCTTCTTTCTTTCCTTCCTTCCTTTCTTTCTGGTGAGGGCTGCTGTATTTTACAGGAAATTTCAGATATCACATTTTACCCACAAATACTTCACCAAATATTTTTAACAGATGAGCATTTAACAAATAATCACAATATGTATTAAACCTTACAAAATGAATAATTGTTTAACATCATCCAATAATCTGTGTTCATATTTTCTTTATTGTCTAAAAACAATGTCTCTTTTTATCCTTGGTTTGTTTGATCAGGCTTAAAGAAGGTCTTCAAGTTACATTTCATTGATATTTCTCTTAAGTCGCTTTTAATTCATAACAGTTTCTTTTTTTCCCCTTTTAAACAGGCCATTTTTGTGTGTGAAGAACCCTGGTCCTTTGCTCACTAGAATTTACCACATTCTGAATTAAGACGATCACATCCTCAAAGCATTGACTAACGTGATCCTCTAGCCCCTATTTCCCCGTAAACTGGCAGTTAGATCTAGAGGCTTGCTACGATGTCGATTCAATTCTTGGCTTCCGGTTGCATCACATGAGGTTGTGTGACTGTGAGTGACATTGAGACGGATTGTTGGTTCTGGTGTTGTCAGCCTATCCATCCATTACAAAGATTCCCCAAAGCCTTCCACCCTGTGATATTGGGAGTCAATTGTCTAAATCTATTATTTCAATAGCATTGTTTGAGTGTCATTAAAACTCATTTACATATACTTGATGCCTTTTAATCTTTTGCAATTTTTTTAATTACTCAACTTTTCCCAACTTTAGCCAATGGGAGGCCCCATGATTGGCTCCTGGGTTCTTTTGACATGACCCATTAGCCTTAGATAACCTCCTTTCAGTATGAAACGCCATTTGGAGACCACAACCCAAGTGATCAGGGTTAACTCACTCCTTTTAAAGCCTGAATGACGTTTCACGATGGTGAGCGCACGAGACTTCATTCTCATCCTGTTCCAGGATGCTTTACTGCATGCTAACAGGCCACACCTCCTGACCCTCAGACCTACAGTTCCTCATCGGACCTCGTTTCTGGCAAACAGGCCCCTGAGAGAGATCTGGAAGCCAAAAGTGTGGAAGACTTTTGCTTTGGCTGATTCTGTCACCTCAGCTGGAGTCATGGAGGCTGCCACATCGGAGCGGTACTAGGAATCCCAGTGACTGGTGCCCAGCTTCACGGAGAGCAAGAGTCAGTGTGGGGCAGGTATTTTGCTGCTTTATGTGACTGCTGCAGACTATCCTGGATCCAGCCATGGGGTGTAGCTTTCTGAACGTCTAGCTTTATCAGTCAGCTTTTGCTAGGTTATGCTGCTTTAAAAAAAAATCTTAGTGGCTAATGACAAAGAGTGATCTCTCGTTGATGTTGCACATTGGCTGTGGGGTTGATTTGACTCTGCTCCTGTGTCTTCGTTATTCTAGGAGCCAGGCTGGTGGAGTAGCCCCTATCTAGGACATGCCATTGTTGTGACAGATTGAAAAGAGAGGTGGTGAAACCATGCAAAGGCATTTAAAGCTTTTATTTGTAACTGGCACACATTCCTCCCACAAATCACGTGGCCAAGCTTTATGTTATTGGGGTGGAGAGGAATACTGTTCTTACAAGGAAGGGGAGCAAACAATTGTGAACAATAATGCAATCTACCACTGTTGCTATCTGTTTATGCCAGAGAGTGCAGAACCTTGGTGGGCCACTTCTGTGCTGGTGTTAGGGAAGTCACTCCTGAAAACTCCATCTAGGCTCTCCTCCTCCAGCCTCCCGTGGATCAGGTCCCTACCTAGATTCACCACATCCATGCACTTTCTCCTCAAATTAACTGTAACACAACTTTGCAACACACTATGGATGCATCACATTTATTCTATTTGTTCCACATTGATGGGCAATCACTTTGTTTCCAGATCGTATTTTTTAAATTTTGCTACTAAATATAATGCTGCAACAAAATCCTTTAAAACATATACTTGAATGCTATATCTTTATTCCTATGGGATAGATTTCTAGGTGTGGGATTGCAGAGCCCGAGAATATGGATGTTTTTAATTGTAATAGTTATTTCCATATTTCTTTATCAAAAAAGCTAAAACAATTATTCCAACTTTTTTCTGCATATTTATCAGTGATACGTAATTTAACTCTGTAATATTTTTGCCATCTGATAGGTGAAAAATGTTCTTTCTTAGGTCTTTTAATTTGCATGTTTCTGATCATTAGTGAAGCTAGGCATCTCTTTCTTTTCTTTACAGATTTACACATAATATAAAATTCACACATTGGAACTGGCAATTGAACGATTTTTAGTAAATATGTATGATTTACAAATGTTTTCTCCCTGCTATGACAGGCTACTGGCCTTCTGCCCCATCCCACCCTGGTAGAAGCACTCTGCAACCAAGTTCAGGGGAGGGAATGAGGACTAAGTCCCAGGGAAGAGCGCCGCACGCTGCCGCTGTTCTTACCTGAAGGTCAGCGGGTTTGACCTCAATAAACACTTCTCAATATGTTGTTCGCCTCTGGTCAATTTCCAGACCTGTGAAATGGTTATTTTGACCATTTTTTCCCCCAGTTTTTTAGTTCTGTGTTTTGAGGAGAGGATTCACTGATTTCTTCACCCCTCCAGGCCGGAAGTTGCTAGGCATCGCTTTTTAGGTTTATGACAGTTTGGAGTGGGGCTTTTTTCTCAGAAACTCCAGCAAGTGCCAAGGTTGTGTTCTATTACCTGGATGGGGATTGGGTCATGTGCCCATCCCTGAACCACTCACCGCGGCCAGGGGAAATGCAAGGCTGTGATAGGCCGAGCCTGAGTGCCACGCCCACTCCAGACTCTAAGGGGGAATGAATTCCCACAGCACCTAGCCTGAGAGTGGAGAGAGCTGGTCCTCCAGAAGTGAATGGGGGTAACATTCCTTGAAAGAGGGCATGATGCTAGGTTGCAAAAACAGTCGATACTCACTACAGGCTCCCTTCAGAGCTGTGCTGCCCTGCATGAAGCCCTACATCATGGGCCAGTGACCAACTCCTATAGTGTCTATCAGCTTCAGAGAGACCCTGCCTGACCCCTGGGTCTCGCTGAGTTCTTACTGATACCGGAAGGACAAAGCCACACGATTCAGGCACAGAAATTGGCTTCAGATGGGAACAAATTTCAGTGCCCTCTAAGATCTCTTCTAGTCATAAACCTAAGAATCTAGAATTCTAAATTTCTCTTGTTTTACATTTTACTTTTTCGTATGTTTCCTTTTAGTCTCTTGTTCCTTCTTTTCAGCTATGTTCTATTTTAACATTCTTTTATGTTCTTATTCTAAAGACTTCCTTGTTCTGTTTCTGCCCTTCTCTCTTTCTTTTATCAGCATTTATTTATTGAACACTCACATCAGTCAGGCAGTGTGCAAAGCTACAATGTTGCAAAAACAAAGATGTATTAGCTACAATTCCTTCCCTCAAGTTTACAATGTCTTTGCCAGAGAGAACCTATCATTCATGCCGAAGCTTACCGCAAAGTAAAACAAGTGCGTGCAACATGAGGGATGCTGACAGTGCAAGCTCTGCATTCTCCCAGGGCTGGCCTTGTGCACAGTTTAGCTGAAAACTGCTGCAAGTCCAAGAAGGCAGCCAAGCTCCAGAATACCTTACTCTTCCCAGGGCTTGAAATTCCTCACTTCACCTCTTCACACTCCCGAAAAATGCCCGTAACTCAAAATCTCTAGGATGCTGGATGCCAGGCATTTATAACGGAAGATTAATTAGTTCCAAAATGTTGCTTTCATCTTAAGATGGGCAGTATCAACCTAAATGCAAGATGGTGGTTTAGATGTGGTAGGGGATGGTTTCCAGAGTGGGATCTGTATTGAAGGAGGCCTGCAAGGGGATCCCCAGAGGCATCGTGTGCCTGTGCTGCAGGATAAGGTGGATACAGAAGAAGGATGAGGACCCAGATGGGGAGGGGACCTCCAAGAGTTGATCCCATATACTTTACTTCTGTGCCAAGGACCACTCAGAATTTCATCCATCTATTATCCCTTGTTTCGTTTTCTCCCTCCTTTCTTTTTCCTCTCCCACTCAACTGCCAGTTGATGGACAGTAATTTATATGTGATTTAGAGCTCAGTGACCTAAAGAAGGCATTTTGACTTTAGTTGAAGTTTTAAAGATTGTGCAATTCATGTGATCAAGTGTTGCTAATGTCACCGGCTGATGAGTAACTGTAAAGAAAAGCAAAATCTCCCATTCCTTCATGGGCTCCTTGCCAACACAGTGAATTATCACAAGGGCAAATCAAGTGCAGAAACACGGCTTTGGGGAGGGGGAATTCTGAGAGACTGAAAAAATAAACCCTAGAGAAGGGGGGAATCACACAGGAAGAAGGGGGAAAAACTACCTCACCTTCGAGTGTGAAATTGGTTTACCTTCGTTAAGATGCCAGTCCCATGAAAACTATAAATATAGCATCCTGATTATTTAAGAGAAAAACGCTAATTTTCAAGTTTGTGCTATTTCTAGCGATTCCAATCTGCTATGCGGGAAGTGTGAGAGTGCTGATAATTAAGGAACACTATGTTAGGCACTAACACATCGCCTCTGGATCCCAGCTCACGGTACCTTGTAAATGTGACAAAATCAGATTTGATACTGCTAAAATGTCAGGGGTACACGTTAGCAACCCTCTGATTTCAATACAATTCAGTGATGCTTGACTTTGCACTGCAATCGTTGTGTCAGTGTTCCTTGTCATTAAGTAGATAATGTGAATTCAAGATAACTATCACGAGGAAATATCAAAAAGCTACAAGCTGAAATAATTTACAAATCACTTCTTCCCCTGCTTTTTGTCACTGACCTGCATAAATTGCACAGTCCACAGCCATGAGAATGCTGGGGTTTGACTGAACTCCTCATGACCCTCAGCACTGTGAAGCATCAGAGAACAAACTCATGATGGTCTTACCCCGCACCCCTCCCCCCCCCCGCCTTAACCCCTGTTGATGACCCCCAGCAGTCACTCAAGCCCCAACCTGGCTGTATTTCCAGATTCTTCCTCTTCTCAGGCCAATCCCACTAGGTCCCATCATGTTCATCTACTTCTCCAACCCCAGGTTCTGTTTCAGATCTTCCCCGTCTCTTGAGGCATCTCCTGTCTCCGGGTTTGAGCCCTCTGCCCAGCTGCCTGAGTGAAGTATCCAAAATGCAAATGTGGCTGTGCTCCTGCCCTGCTTAAAAAACCCTGTGGTGGCTGCCCTTTACCCCTGGGGTCAAATTCCACATCTGTGGCATGCTTCCACGGTCTGTGGTGGTCTGCTCCATCCATCTTTCTGGCCAGGCAGCTCCCTACCCCCGACACCTGCACCTTGCACTCCATGTCTGAAGCAGGAGCACCGAACTGCGTAGGGTTCCCGTGTACCTCACGCTGCTATGGTGGCGTGCTTTTGTTCACGCCAGCCTCACCCACCACCTTCACCTGGAGAGCAGCACTCACCCTTTAAGACTCTGTGCAGGAGGCATCTCCTTCAGAAAACCTTCCCCAAGCCTGCAGAGGAGTAGGTGTGCTTTCTCTGGCTTTTTTCCTCCCTCCCTCTGTCACATCACATTGTTGTTTACCTTGCCTTCCACCCTGATGGCTGGGAGCTCCCTCAGGGCAGGGGATGTATCTCATTCATCTTCCTGTGCCCGATATGGAACCGCAGACCAGGGATATTGTGGTCATCCTGTGTGTTTTCTGGAATTTGAATCTGAGTGTGCATTTAACTAAGTTGTTGATGAAAACTGTACAAATTCAGATTCTGCAGGGGCAAAACCACTTCCTTCAATTCCTGCATTAAAGGAATAATGATTGGATTCAAGCATTTATTCAAATATGCTATCAAATTATAAAATCATGGACTATTTATCCATATATAATATACATTGTTCTAGGTTCTGAAACTTAACATATAAGTGTTGTTCTTTATGTTTTGAGATACAGCTTGCTATTTTCACTCAATGATGCATTTTTTCAGAACAATTAATGTTGATACTGTTAAGATCTAGCTCATTCATTTACATTGCTATGACATATCCCACTGTATCGATACATGGTGGCTTATATGTTCATGATTGTCATATTTTCTTGCTGGAATATTTGATCAATATGTGGGTTTCCTTTTTTTCCCTAATACTCTCTCTGTTAAATTCAATTTTCTCTTATATTAGAAATGCCACGCAGCTTTCTTTCTTTTGATTTGTATTTGTAGGCATTTATTACCCATCTCTTTATTTCTAAATGTTCTCCATGACTTTGTAAAAGGGATGTTTTTAATAAGCAACAAAAGTTTGATTTTTATTATTTGTAATCAATTCACTGTATCTACTTTTGATAGGTAATTTTAGACTTATGAATGCCGATATATTTAGACTTAGTTATTACCAGGTAAGTTTTTATTTACTTGCTTCTTTGTCTGTTTTAATTTCCTTGCTTAACTTTCTTGCCTTCTGTCGAATTAATAAAGTTTTCTTTATTCTTTCCATTTTCCCCTTAGCTGGTTTGAAAGCTATAGACTATTTTGTTTTTACTCTATTTATGTTTACTTTTTATTTTTTAAATAAAAAAGATTTATTGAGATATAATTCATATGCAATTCACTCATTCAAAGTAAACAATTCAATGGTTTATAATATATTCACGGAGTTGTGCAACCATCACCCCAATCAATTTTAGAACATTTTGTCACCCTAAAAAGAAACCTCATACCCATTATCAGTCACTCCCCATTTCCCTGGACCCCTCCATCCTAGCCCTAGATAATTTCACTCTACTTTCTGTCTCTTTGGATTTTCCTAATAAATGGAAACATACAATATATGGTCTTTCGTGACTGGCTTCTTTGACTTAGCATAACGTTTTCATGATTCATTGATGCTATAGCATGTACCAGTACTTCATTCCTTTTGATTGCCAAATAATATTCCATCGTATGGATATTCCACATTTTATTTATCCATTGATCAGTTGAACATTTGGGTTGTTCCCACTTTTGGGCCATTATGAGTAATGCTGCTGTAAACATTCAGGCACAAGTTATTGTGCACTCATATGCTTTCCTTTCTCAGGTATTCCCAGGAGTGGGATTTCTAGATCACCTGGTAACTCTATACATCACCTGTTGAGGAAGTGCTGGACTGTTTTCCAGAGTGGCCGCACCATTTTACACTCCCAGCAGCAGTGTATGAGGGCCCACATTTCTCCACATTCTCACAATACTTATCTGTTTCATTCCAGCCATCCCAGTGGGTATGAAGTGGTTTCTCACTGTGGTTTGACTTGCATTTCCCTGACGTTGTTGAACATCTTTTCAAGTGCTTTTGGCCATTTATATATCTTCTTTGGATAAATATTCAGATCCTTTGCCCTTTCTAAATTGGGTTATTTGTCACTTTATTATTGAGTTGTAGGAGTTCCTTATATTTTTTAGGTACAAGTTCCTTATCAGATATAAAAGTGGCAAAAATTTTCCCCTTGTCTGTGGGTTGTCTTTTCGTTTTCTTGATGGTGTCCTTTGTAGAACAGAGGTGTTTAGGTTTGGTGATTTTCAATTCAGCTATTTTTTGTTGTTGTTGCTTGTGGTTTTAGAGTCATATAAGAAACTATTGCCTAATCCAAGCTCATGAAGATTTATACCTAAGTTTTCTTCTTTTAAGTTTTAAGATGCATAATCAATTCCAGTATCATTGCCTTCTTTTTTTTTCCCTGAATAATCTATTGACCACACTTTAAAGTCTCTACATGTCTCTTAACTGTTTTTTTATTTTAATCTTTTTATGCCATGTTCCAAATGAGTTTGAGTTTACTACCTTCCAATTTCTTCAACTTGCAATCTAAAGTTGATTCTATTAATATTTTTATTTTAATATTCCATTTGTTTGTATCTCCAGCATTTCAATTGTTCTTTTTCATATCCACTTGTCCTCTTTCACTTTGCCTATTTATTTTCATAAATTTCTATTTTATTCATGGATGTCATTTCTTTTCTTTGAGGATCCTAAATATACTTTTCTAAAGGTAATTTTCACATTGTCATTTTTATTTCATCTGGAGTGGATTCAACTCACAATTGTCAATCTTTCTTAGCATTAGATTTTTTCTTAGGTTTTGGAATTTTTATTTACAGGCTCACTGTGAGTAGGAAAGTTCATTTTCTTTTAACCTCTGTCTCTGAACTTGACTCCTATCCAGAACCAGGACACATATTGCTTGCTCACAGTCCCTACCAATGGTGATATTCTGGATATTTCCCTACAGTCTGACAGCACATGTCGGCTGGCCTGGGCCACCCTGTCTCCGCATCCTTGTACATCACCTCCAGTGCCAGGCAGCTTTACCCCAGCCTTGCTCCAAGCAGCAGGACTTTATGCATCAAGTTTCTTTTTTTCTAACTGACAAGAAGACTGAGGCTCAGAGATGTTAAGAAGCTAACTCGAGGTCACACAGCTGGAAAGTTGTGAGACTGGGGTTTAAATTAGTCCTCTCTTCCCAGTGTGCCTGGCTGCTCGGAAGGAGGAGGGCAGCAAGTGATCTCCATGTGGCCCCTACAGTCCCAATCAGAGATAACAGCACAGCTACAGGAAGCTGAGGTCTGCTGGAGGGAGCTTTTAACTAAATAGCCCTTTTTTCCAATGAGTTGAGTGCAAACTGGACCCTGCTCCCTGGAGTAGCTCGATGTGTCCAGAGGAGGTTTTCTAGTTGTAGTGACACAAGTTCCAGTTCCCACTCTGCCACTGACTTTCAGGGTCACTTGGATAGATTCTGTCACGTCCCTGAGCCTACATCCTTAGCTGTGAAGTGAAGACAGGAATGCCCATCTTCACAGGTCATGGCAAGGGTTCTGCAAGCTGATGCATGGAGTAGGGACTCAGCAGTGGTGGTCTCCACGTCCCTTTCTGTGGACATAGTCTATTTTGCACAGGGGCCTCAGTATTGCTGGGAGCACACATTTCCTCCTCCTGTCTCTGGAATCCGAAGAAAGCACACGCCTGGAAAACCCGAGACACAGAATGTCAGATTTTAACACACCCCTTGCTATGAGATACATTTCCCTACTGATCAAGACCGTGGTGGGGAGCAGTAAAGGAAGGCAGGACCAGAGCCCACGAAGGCCCCCATTCTGGTCGTCAGGAGAGAACACTTTCCCTTGACAACCTGGAATAGAATAAAGCCTCTGGGAGGGAATAATTCTGGGTGACAGCTCCATAAGCTGATATAGACTATGAAGCCAGTCTCAAGAGAATACAATTGTTTCAAAGAAAATAAGAGTAAATTAGAGACTTGAGATTTTTCCCTGAATAATGCATTTGAGTTCCAATTTTGGACAGTCCTGAACATGAAAAACTCCTTAAAATAAGACTAATGCCTTGGGCTAGGCAAATATTTCTTAGACATGACACCACAAGCACAGTCCATAAAAGAAAAAAGTTAATAAGTTAGACTTTATCTAGATTAAAAGATTTTGCTGACATGGTTAAAAGAATAAAAAGACAGACCCACAACGAAGAATATACAACTATGTACTGGGGGGCTTTGGGGAGAAAAAGAAAAAAAAAAAAAAAGAATAAAAAGACAAGCCAAAGACTGGGAGAAAATATTTGCAAACCATATATCTGATAAAGGACACGTATCTATCATACACAAAGAATTCTCAAAATTCAGGAAGAAGAAAACAACATAATTTTTTAAATGGACAAACGATTTTAACAAGCCCTTCATCAAAGAAGATATATAAATGGCTAAGAAACACATAAAAAAGAACGCATTGTCATTGAGGAAATGCACAGCAAAAACACAGTGAAATAACACTAGACATCCATTAAACTGGCTAAAAGGAAAAATATGCACTACAGCAGGTGCTGGTGAGGAAGCAGAATTTTTTATACACTGCTGGTGGGAGTATAAAATAGAGAACCACTTTGGAAAACAGTTTGGCAAGTTTCTTAAGAAGTCAAACTTACATTTACCCTGTGACCCAGTCATTGTACTCTTAGGTGTTTACCCAAGAAAAAAGAAAGATTGAGTTCCTACAAAGACTTGTCCTTGAATGTTCATAGTAGCTTTATGTGTAACAGCCCCAGACTGGAAGTGACCCAAATGTCCATTAACAGGTGAATGGATAACAAATTGTGGTACATCCATACCATAGGAATACTACTCAGCAATAAAATAGAATGAACTCTTGATACACCAACATGAGAGAATCTCAAAATGGTTATGCTGAGCAAAAGCCAGACAAAAAAATGAGTACATACTGTACAACTGCGTTTAGATAAAACTCTAGTAAATGTGAACTAATGTGTAATGACAGAAAGCAGACCAGCGGTTGCCTGGAGTTGGGTGGGAAGGAGGAGGGGTCACAAAACAGCCTGATGAAACTTTTGGGTTTGATTGTGGCGATGCTTTCACAGGTGTGTGCATACGGCAATATTTATCAAATTTTACACTTTAAAAATATGCAGTTTATTGTACGTCAATTATATCTCAATAAAGCCAGGAGGAGAGGAAAAGGAGGAGGAAGAGGAAGAGGAAGAGGACGAGAAGACCTAAGTTCAGTGATTCTCACCTATTGGTCATTCTCATCAAGACACTGACAAAAGTTTCAAAATATGGGAATGTTTTCTCCAATGCGGAAATTCTTCTTGGACACTCAAGATTACATAGGGTCCTTCAGGTGGTTTTTATAAGTTTAAGGAATTTTTGAAAATTGATGCTTGGAAAGCATTCGTTACCTGGGGCTGCTTCCCATCCTTTGGAGTCTCTGATGGACCAACCCTTCAACTCTTCCCTCCGTCTCTTCCCAGTCCCAGTCATTTTCCTAGCCACCTTGTTGCATGCATAGCAAGTGTGGTATCTCAGCTTCATGATTTTTGTCATTGCAGACACTCCCATCTCCACTCCAACCTGCAACCCTTCAAGCCCTCGGCCCTGCAATGTTGGCCTGCTCCTGCCCTCTAGGCTGCTGGATGCACTCAGCTTTTAGTGCTCTATCCTTTGTCCTCTGGCCCACTACTCCTGGTCACCCATATGGGTCCTTGGTCCTGGCTGTGGTCGTCCAGGATTCAAACACTCACCAGACCCACCTGGTGCCTCTGTGTAGGGGCTGAAGGTAGAACGAGGGGGGGGGGGGGTTCAGATTCTCTTCAGCTGGATTGTTTTCTGACCTGCGGATAGTGTCGCAGTTTCCTTCAGCGAAGCGTAGACAGTTGGCTTCCCAGGGTGGCTCAAGGCATCTCAATGGAAGCTTTCCTATCTCCCACCCCAGGTTGGGTTGGGGGCTCCTCCTCTCTTCTAGGATCTCGTGGTTCCCTTTATCATTCCACCTGTTTTGTTTTCCTTGTATTTTCTTGCCTTTCCTCAATTCATATCCATTTCCCAATATGGGAAATTGGAGAACATCGTGTCTTATACGTCTCAGTATCCTCAGCACAAAGCACAGATGCAGGCACACAGGAGAGAGACAGCTAAACAGCTGATTTAACTTAGAGCAGTGAGACCAGCGGGACCCGAGTCGACAAGTCTTGGAGACCATCGGTGTTTGCTTTCCCTTTCATTACAAATGAGGTTCCTCGACTTTCAATTTTTATCAGGGTGATTTGGGAAGAAACACTGACCCTCTTCTCTGATAAACTTTTAAGATTGCCTAATATTTGAAGACTTATAAACATGAAAGAAGAATCCATTTATTCCACCCAGCTGAACTCTAACCTACTTTCCAAATATACTACATTTCTCAATCCTATCCAGCAACCAGAAAGCTATGCTACTTACATTTCTTGAAAAGAGAGATGGCCAAGATTTTCATCCCAAATCTCTGGCCAATTTACTTCCCACACGTGCCTGCTACGTCCTCCAAGCAGAAGAGCAGAATGACCACTTCAGGAAAATTCACTTCGGAAAAATGCTGCTTCTCAGCTACTCTCCTGCCTGGGGAGTGGGTTAGAGAGTGGGAATCATCTGGGACCCCTCCTACCCACTGTGGGACTGAGGCCTATACCAGAGGCCCAACCAATTGTCCTCTTCCTGTCCCAATTTCCCCCTCTGGTTCCTGCCGGGATAATGACCACTGAGCAGGAGGCGTGGTCAGACTGTCTGACCATGAGGTAGACAATAGATGTTGCCTATATTTCCCCGCTTCTGTTGCTGACCCCAACCCCTTTAACCTACCCCCACCTCCCTAGGGGAGACGGTAATAGCCTCTAAGGGCCCTTGCTCCTGCTGGGTCCTTGGCCCAGACCTGAGCTTGTCAGCCCTGGGGATGGAGTGGGGAGGTGAGGCCAACAGAGAAAGCGGGATTATAGTTACATACTGGACAGGTGAATTACAGAGTAGGGTCAAGGAGAAAATCTGAGAAGATGGCAGCCTGAGCCCAAATTTCTGATGCCCTCTGTCAGCAAATTCCCTGCAGCAGTAACGCAGCAGGAAAGCAAAAGTGACAATGAAGATGGGAATAGCCCTGATGCCAAATCCTAAAGAGGAGCCAAGGGGACAGGACAGGTGTGGCAGGGGTCAACTTTTGGACTGTGAGATTTGCTTCTGTCACCTGGAGGATGTAAGACCCAGTGACGATGGAGAAGGAGTCCTTGCTGACAAAGTCTGGGGTGAAGACATGACCACTCAGCAGTGTGAATAGGCCCAAGACACCGAGCTGTGAGCTCCCCAAGGCACAGAGAGAGCTGCGGCCACTGTCCTCAGCGCCAGGAGAAAACTACATCCCGCATTTCCTCCTCCTCCTCCTTGCCTTCCACCCTCAGGGGCACCACTGTTTGAGAGGCCCTCAGACGGAGCGGAACAGGCGCCAGAGGAAGCCATACGCACTGACAAGGGCGTGGAATGAACGATCACAGGTCAGGAGACGGTAGCACAAAGGGAGACCAAGCGAAGAGCCAGACCTTCCTAATGAGGGAGCCTTGGTGAGAGAAACAGCAGATAATTAAATAAAAGCTCATAGAAGCTGCATGAAGCTACGCAATTAGAGAATAAAAAAGGAACTTGAGTACATTTTTGAAAAATTCTGAATTGAAAAATTCAGTTGCAGAATTAAAAAAAGAATTGATTCAACTGAAAACTGAGTTAATAATCTAAAATATCAAGTAGAGTAACTATCCCACTACACAAGAGCATAAAATACAAAGAAAAAACATGAAAAGAAGAAGAGACATGAGGATAGAGCCAGAAGTAAGATGCAAAATGCAGAGTTTCAGAAGGAGATGCACAAACAGAACTAGGAGAAGCAAAAATGTAAAAAGGAGGAAATACTCTGAGTTGAAAAAGATATAAATTTTTAAATTGAAAGGCACATATAGTGTCAGCAGGAATAATGAAACAAAAGATATACACCTGGTAAAATCTAGGGACTGAGGATAAAGAGATTTGCTTGCGGGCTTCCCAACACAGCAAGAAGGTTAGTTTCAAAGGCAAGAAATCAGAGCAGCGTCAGAGTTCTCATCTGCAGCTTTGGTCACCAGAAGACAGTGGAACTATATGTATGTAGTTTTTCAAGGAAAGCATTGTGATGCAAGAATCTCACACTATCCAATAAAATATTCAAATGAAAAGAGAAAGACTTTTTCATCTCAAGGAGACTCATGTCGTATGCCACCCAAGTATACTTCTAAGTAAATTACTTAACAGAGTAATCTAATTAAAAAAAAACAAACAGAACAAAAAATCTCAAGGTAAGATAAAATATTCAAAGAGTAGGAGTCAGTCAAAAAAATATTTATGGAGTCCCTATTTTGTTCCAGCATAAAGTGGTGAATAAGACAGAGCGTCTGCCCTCTGGAAGCTCCTAATCAGGTACTAAGTGTTGTGAAGAAGATCGAGTGGTGTAATGAGGAGGAGAGAGAAGAAGCTGGAGCTGCGTTGGCAGAGTGGGGATGGCGTTTGAATCGAGAGCTGAGTGTAACGAGGCGACTGTGCATACTTTTAGAAAAAGAGCATTCTGAGCGGAAGAAACAGTCTCTGAGAAGGAAATAAGCTTGGTGTGTTTCGCTCATTCAGAAAGAAAACCATGGTGGTTGGGCATAGGGAACTGGGGCAGGAGGAGGTCACGTGGCAGAGACCGCCATGAACACTGAAATCCAGGTTCTTCCTCTCATTCCAGAGCACTGGGCTAGAGCACGGTTCCCAGCCTCCCTGGAAAGTGGTGTGAACAGAAATGATATTCAATTCTGCCTCATAAACACCACCCATAAGCACTCATCCCTGCTCGTTTTCCCTTTCCAGCTAGTTAGAATGGAAAGGACACCCAGGGAGGCTTTGAAAGAGAGCCACGTGTTGAAGATGATGGCAGCCTGTATCTCTGAACGACTATGTATAGAACAATAACTCCACCAATCTGTTCCCCTGCCTTCATGCTGGTATGTGAGCAAGAAACAAACACCTACACTGTCCAAGCCACGTCTACACTGTCTTGGGTAAACGTGTTATAGCAGTCAGCACGCTCTGACCATCACAGGTAGGCAGGGTGTGTGGGACCATGGCACAGAGTTTGAATTGCTCTCCAAGTGTAATAGGCAGGGCTGGGGGTGTAATGGGTATGGGAGCCTCCGGGTAGAAGTTGAGGAAGGAAGTGACACAATCAGATTCATATTCTAGGATTTAGGGGCAAGGCTTCTGCTCAATCAAGAGGCCATTGCCGTAGTCTTGGAGACAGACCACTGTGACTTGGAGTGGAGCTTCAGGAATTGAGAGGCTATGACGTGATTGAATATGGAGAGATTTGGGATGTGGAGCTGACGTTTTAGATACGGGCTATGTCAGAAAGAGAGGAATAAGGATGACTCATGCGTTCGAGGTAATTTACTGAGATGTGGACAAGTGCAATAGGGAGCAAATTTGAGGAATGGGAAACCCAGATTTGTTTGCTCTGGTTAAATCTGAGCTGTCTATTAGACACCCAAGGGGAGATGGTCAATATATGAATCTGGAGCTTCAAACAGGCAATTAAGGTTGAGGAGAGAACAACGAGAAGCATCAGTGTCTGTTTCTGAAGCCTGTGCCTGGGATCTCTTAGGGGAGAGTGCTGCTAGAGAAGAGTGAGGGCAGAGCCCGGGACCCTCCTGCACAGACTTCTGGTTGGTGAGGCAGAGCCGGCAATGGAGCCTGAGAGGCAGTGCCATCTGAGGGAGGAGAAAAGCCTGTCGAGTGCAGCTTCCCAGGAACTTGGTGGGTTTTTCCCAGCAATGTTCAGCTGCCTGGGTGTAAGCGAGGAAAAAGCAGA
Organism: Equus przewalskii; assembly: GCF_037783145.1. Lineage (NCBI taxonomy): Eukaryota > Metazoa > Chordata > Mammalia > Perissodactyla > Equidae > Equus > Equus przewalskii. The sequence goes on along the minus strand of NC_091845.1, from coordinate 75,936,701 downwards.
GAGTCGGTTTTAAATAGTTCGGGGCTTTTCCAGTCAAATACTTAAGCAGAAACGCATTAGTTTCCTAGGCCTGCCGTAACTGGCTGGTGGCTTACAACAGCGGAACTTTATTCGCTCACAGTTCTTGAGGCCAGAAGTCTGAAATCAAGGTGTCGGCACGGTTGGATCCTTCCGGAGGCTCTGAGGGAGAGTTCATCCTAGTTTCTCATGGCTGCAGGCATTCCTTGGCATTCCTTGGCTTGTAGACACATAACTCCAATCTCTGCCTCTATCTTCTGCTCTGAGTGTTTCTGTGTCTCTTTTCTCTTCTCTTATAAGCACTTGTCATTGGATTTAGAGCCCACCCTAATCCAGAACGATCTCATCTCAAGATCGTTAATCACATTGCAAAGACTCTTTTTTCCAAATAAGGTCACATTTATAGATTCCAAGTGGTGTATCTTTTGCAGGGGCCACTATTAAACTCATTACAAGGACCAAGGGGCAAGTGAGTTAAAAGAATTTGTGAGGGAGACTATAGGGCTGGATCATGGAATCCAAGCTGGATGAGGACAGAAAGGAGGACATGAGAGGGTCATGGAGAGTAAAAAGTGGTGAGATCAGACTGGAGAGAAGCTGCGCAGAAGAACCAGACAAGGGAGCTGGAGAGATGGGGTGCAAGGGAGCCACGACATCATGGTGGCTGAGGGAGTCTAGTTATTGATGATGACAAAGTCTGGGGAATGGACACCTGAGTGAGTGACTGAGGTGACATCTGAGACACTCCACTGGAGGACAGGAGAGCACGAGACTCAGAGAATGTTGGCTGAGTCATCAACAGGGGTGATGAAGCCCCCAGAACGATGACAGGAATGGAGAAGGGGGACAGTGAGTCAGATGCCAGAAGCATCAATGAGTGAGCGGTGGGACAAAGGGGTGGGGCAGCAGTCAGGAGGACTGAGCACGTGACAGTGATGGCCAAATCGGATAGATGACTGTGAGGGGATTGCCAGGGGCAGCACAAGGGATTAAAAGATAGAAAAACAGAAAAATAAGTTAGGAACCAAAATTCCAAAGGATTCCAACAAAACCCAGGAGTTGGTGGGAGGGAGATAGAGAGAATGGAGAAGAAAACACATACTAACCGCTTCGTTGTGGTGTGGGGTCTGTGGCTGGGATTAAATTGAATAAAAACTACATTAAAAAGTCTCCTCTTGGGAAATCGGGACATTAAGTATGTTGATAGAGAAATACAGACTTGAATATACTCTTCAAAATATATGTACCCACTAAAAAACAGAAACATCTAGAAAAGCTTCCAAATCACCAGAGGCCAAAATATAACTAAAAATAAAAACTCCATCAACGATGTAAAAATTGGTCAGGGAAAAAAGAAGGAACAAATAACACATAATAGTACAGAAAGCACAAAATGAGATAAAATAAAGCCAAATACTTCCTTTATTTCAATTATGGCCGCTGTATTTAATGTCCCTATTAAAAATAATGAGGAAAAAAATCATTAGACAGTCATTAAAAACAATCACCATGGTGATTATTTCATGGGCGTACAGCTGTGCACTTTAAGCATGTATAGTTTACTATACATCAGTTATCCTCAATAAAATTGTTTTAAAGAAACTACAAGGACTGTAAGATTGGGTGAAAAAGCAAATTCCAATTTTACGCTCTAGGCCTGCACCTAAAAATGACTGAGAGAGGCTGTGAAGGGGCGTGGCAGGTGCCAACAGATAGAAAAGAGGGACGGCAATATTGGTATCATATTAGGTGGATTTTGAAGTTACAAGTCTTGTAAAACAATATAGGTATTTTGCAATGATAGGTGAAATCCGCAAAGATGTTCTAACAGACAAAAGGCTTTAATGTACCAATAATGTAACTTTAAAATATACAAAGCAATGACTTCCAGAAATACAACAAATGGGCAAATCCCCAAGCATATTAAGAAACTCTAACGCACTTCTCTCAGAACTTACAAAATCTAGTGGATAAATAATGAATTAAAACTATAGAGGGCTTGAGTAATTAACAAACTTGGCGTGATACACACACAGACATGGATCTTCATACTCAACAAATAGATAAGGCACACTTTTCAAACACCCTATGAACCTTCATTATATATTAGGACACGAGGAAAATGTCAGCTATTTCTGAAACAAACAGAAATCATACAACAAAACTAGAAAATGTCAAGAAAAACTTAGTCCATATAAAGTAAACAAACAAATAAAAGTCCACTTGGAAATCTTTTTTCTAAATCACCTGTGAATTAAAGAAGAAACCAAAACTGGAATTTTAATTAGGAAAAAATTGAGAAGATTACATATTAAAACCTTATGGGAATTAGCCAATTAGTGATATTTAGTAGAAAATGTGTAGCCTTAATTTTAGGTATTGGGAAACAAGGAAAATTTTAAATAATAAACTAAACATATAGTTCAAGAAAATAGGACAAGTTCAGAATAAAATTAAATGAGATAGAAGGAAATAAAAATGAAAACAGAAAACTCTGTGGTCATAAATAATAAAAAGTTTGTTTTTGGGAAAAAGTGTAAAACAATGGAAAGGTTATATCTTTGACAAGGGAAAAGACAATAAACCCATCAGGAATGACAAAAAAGATAAAATGACAAAAAATAAGAAGGTTTTAAAATTTTGACAATGTACTACGACAAACTACTTTGGAAATGTAAAGGTAGTGGATGATTTTCTAAGAAAATAATGTTACCAAAACTGACTCAAAAAGTTGAAAACCTAAAAAGACCCAAAACCAGAAAAAGTTAAGTCCCCAAAGATAATGTCTGTGAAAAAGCACTTGGCACATTGAAAATCCCGCGCAGTGGGAGGGGTGGAGACCGGGTGTCAGTCCTTGCTCTGCCACTCAGGGGTCATGTCACTTTGGTAGGGTTGACAGATTTAGCAAATAAAAATACAGGACATCCAGTTAACTTGGAATTTCAGATAAACAACAATTTTTCAGTGTCAATATCCCCATACTTACACTAAAAATTTATTCATCATTTATCTGAAATTCAAACTTAACTGGACACCTGTATTTTACTGGCAGTCCTAGACCTCAGGCAGATTACTGAACTTTCTTGTACCTGTTCTCTCATCTTTAAAATGGGGATGATGAGGATAATAACAGTAACACAAACTTACCCCATAACAATAATGGGAGGACTGAGTCCATGTGGAAAATCTTTAGGGAAACACGGCACCCAGTAAGCACTATGTAAATGGTAGTGATTTTACTGAGAGCTGCTTTTCCTCCTCTCACTCTCTCTCTCCAACAGGCATGTATTGGACACTGACTGAGTGCCTGGCCTAGGCGAGACACTGGGCAGACACACGCATGATAAAATTAAAAGCCACCCCACCCTCCCCCTGCACAACCACATATCGGAGGCGATTCTAGCTGTCACGGCCCTATGTCTTCCTCCCTTGAGCCCCAGGACCGGAGCACCACACAGCTGCGCGTTTCACCCAAGGGCCCACACCCACCCCGAAGGAGGAGACCCCCATCCTGCCCGCTGTTGGGAGCCTTACGTTCATAAATTGGGGCTCTTCCACTTTGGAATCAACAGCCTGTGGCGGTGTTTGGTGACTTTACGTCTTCCGGCCTCTTTAACGCAAACAGGCACCTAGAGAAGATGCCGACTCTGTGTAAGGGCCTGGCATGCCACAGGCACCTGAGCTTCTCCTTACGCTGAAACACTGTTGAGACGGTCAAGCCTTGGGTGGTTTCGCCTGCACAGCCCTTTCCCTTGGGTTAACCTTTACGTTTGCTGTTCTCTGAGGAGAAGCAGGAGTTAAGACAGAGAGCAGCCTTGCCTGGTCTCCGCTCCCAGGCTTCCTTAGAGAGCTCCCGTCTCCCTGGGTCGTCGCCTTTCACTGGGAGGGAGGCCAGGCCAGCGAAACCGGACGGACGGAGAGCAGGCCTCTGCTCCCAGACCTGGGCCCTTCCCCTCGGGCCGCCTGAGCTCCTCCCGCAGGCCTCTCTGGGCAGCCGCGCAGGGCCACGCCCGGCTCGCCTCCGCCCCCTCCACTTCCAGGGGCCCCCACCCGGTGGCATTTCTGCAGGGGCCGAAAGCGTCTCCCTGGCCTCGTCTCCGTGGCCTCGTCTCCCTTTCGGGGGCTGTTCTGATGATGAAGTTCACCTCCCTGGACCCCAGACGTCTTCCTCCTTAGTCCCCGTCTGCTTCCCCGCACACCGACCTCTGCGTCCCCTGCCTTCAGTGATCCAGCCCCGCGCTCCGCAGCCTCCCAGGTAGCTTTTATTTACCCTTTGCAGTGACTGCTAAACACGCAGGGCTCTGCACTTTGATAGTGGAAGGAAAGGGTCTATTTCTGCTCAAAGGAGAAAAGCAGCATCTTTTGCGTTCCCACCACGTGCCGGACACTAGGCTCAGCCCCTTTCCACGTATTTTTCTCATTTATTTCTCTAATAATGTGGTGAAAGAGATGTCAGTGTCTCCATTTGAGAAATTGAAAAACACGGGTTTAGAGAGTCTAAATGTCTTGTCCAAGGTTGTACCCAAGTCAGTGGCGGAGCTGGAATTGAAATTGAAGTCTCTGACTCTAAGTCCAACACCTTTTCCACCATCCCACGCTGAATGCTGCCTGGTGGAGAGTTTGCATTAAGTTGTGTGTGTGTGTGTGTGTGTGTGTGTGTGTATGTATGTGTGTATGTGTGTGTATGTAAGTGTATGTGTGCATTTGGGTGTGTATGTGTATGTATGTATGCATGTGTAAGTGTGTATATGTGTGTGTATGTGTGTGTGCACGTGTGTGTATATGTGTGTGTGTGAAGATTTTTAGAATGGCACCTAGATCTGGGTTAATTCTGTTCTCTCTCAGCTTCCTGCTCTCCTTTCCTGCTCTCGGTTATGGATTTATGGCTTTTTCATCCTGTCTGTTCAACCCCATGGTCAGCCAGGCCCAGAACAGAGACCAGGAGCTAAGTAAAAGCAGTGTCGCCCACTGCCTCTCCCTGCCATTGTGTAACAGATCCCACAATAAAGTCCCAAATCTCCAGGCAGTGTCTGGCCCTCTCTGAAAGCACAGACCCTTTCTGAGTGGGAAGCAGCCAGACCGGGGCGCACCCTGGGCCTTGCCCTCTGCTCCCTGCACCCATCAACCCCCAGGATCTCGTCTGCGTGCCCGCCAAACCCGTCTCTCTCCCTTTCATTTTATTTCTCTTCCACTCTTCCCTCCCCGTCTTTCTGTTAGTCGCTAAGACTGTCATAACACAGGACGACAGACTGGGTGGCTTAGGCAACAGAATTTATTTCGTCAAAAATCTAGGGGCCAGAAGTCCCAGATCAAGGTGTCGGCAGGGTTGTTTCTTCTGAGACGTCTCTGCTTGGCGAGTAGATGGCCGCGTTCTCCTAGTGTCTTCACATGCTCTTCCGTCTGTGTAGCTCTATGTCCTAATCTCTTCTTAGAAGTCCTTAAACCAGTTGTATGGGTTAGGGCCCACCCTAATGACTTCATTTTAACTTAATTACCTCTTTAAAGACCGTGTCTCCATTACAGTCACATTCTGAGGTGCTATGGGTTAAGACTTCAACATGCGAATTTTGAAGGGCAAAACCCAACCCGTGACACACACTCTCTCTCTCAAATACGCACACACACAAATGCACACCTTTTGAAAGAAGGGAAATACTAGGTTGAGACTGAGGTTGTCCCTGTGTCACTGGGGATTCCTCAGTGCCTCAGCCACCTGCTCCTTATTAATGAGGTGGAGGGGCGGGTGCTGGCCCAGGGCTGGGGCTGGGAAGGGTTTCCGTGAGTGTAGACTACTTGCAAGGGATCCTGGAGCTTTCAGCCGGGGGTTTGTGGGCCTGGTGCATTCTCACTTGTGGGTGTGAAAAGGCTGAGAACAATGAGGGAGGAGAGTTGGGACCCATGGTTGAGCGGTTTCCATAACTGGAGTCCAATTTTTCAGATTTGTGTTTCCATTTCAACGGTCATCTAAGAACATTAACATAAGTACATCCTGAAACATCAAGATGACCCCCCAGATGCCAGGACTGCCGTGCCATTTCAGTGCCTACGTTTGTGTTCATTTCTACCGTTGTGTTACAGCCAAAGAACGCTATTTTAAGTGCTCAGAGCCAAAGAGAAAAGAACATATTTGAATCTATGCATAAATATAATGTTTATGCAAAGTGAAGGCCAAATAATGTCACGGCACATGGTATAAATTGGAGTCTAAGTTATTTAGTTGCTGGAACAGAGAAAAGAGGAGAATTGAGTCATCACATAGCACAATTAAAAACCTGATGTTAGGAGGTAGTCACGTATCTTAACCCATCATTCATTACATTAAATTAACAATAATTTTAATGTTATTGGCCTTGTACTTAATCAATTTTTAAAATTGGTTAACCAAATTTTATAAGTTGGTTTAAATTTGTTAATTTGTTTTGGTTTTTATTTGTATGAGCCTATTAATATGAGAATTTGAATCTAGTTTTGTGTTTATACACATTTAAGAAATATGTTAAGTATAAGTCCAGACTTATACTTCCTTAAGACACAGTAGATTGTATCAGACTGAGTCTCTGACTAACACAAAATGTAAGAGGTAGATTGCAATCCAAAATCAGATGTTTGATGGCATCAGAGAATAACCAAAGTGTCCGAGACTCACGTGGTGAGCCTATGTTCAACGTAGTTTTTTCTCCTTGAGTCATTTATCAATTCCCGGCGTGAGCAGAGACAGAACAGCAACAACAATGACATTGACAGTAGTCCAGCGCTTATGGCAGTCTTGCTGGGCTGGACAGATGAAACTTGGAGTTTAAGCTACAGAGAAACCAGGACTGAGGCCCAAGACCCTGGAGAAAGAAGAACCCCAGAGAGGTAAGCTGATATTCCAGCTGGATCTCCCTTGAGTCATTTTCTGATTTCCAAGCTATGTGTTGGATGAGACACAGAGAAACCAAGGGGAAAGAAGCTGCCACAACAGTAAAAACCTGAGCAGGGAATGCTGTAGACTCTCAGTGCTGGGAGACAAAGCTTGGAGTTTGGGGCCTGCCGTGAGTAAGGCTCCGTAAACACTCAGGGGTTCAGTTGAGTCCCCAGAAAAGTTGTGTCTTAGGAGCAAGGGCAAACCAGAAATAGAAAGACCTCCCCAGAACCAAGATGATCTAACAGTATCCTAGCTGCTGCAAGAAGCTCTTATCCCCTTTCTGGCTCCAGCTTGACGAAAGCAATTGTGGTGACATGAAGCTCTTCACCTACAACCTGCTGAGCCTGCGTGTGGGGGTGGGGCCCCATGGTTTTCCCCTGCACCTCCAGGCCACCAAGGTCCGTATCAACCCTGAGGACTTCAACGCCGACTCTGTGGCACATATGATCCCCAAGGTGGAATGGGTGGCATTTCTGGAGGTGACCAATACTTTGCATCTGATCAAGCTTCCCAAAGGACCAATACACGGGCATGAGCGTGATGAGAAATTTCCGAGGAAGATGCACATACTGCAGGAGACAGATGTGTTGGAGGGAATCCTGCAACGTCCAGCATATGGACATCTGCTCCCCATCAGCCGCAGGATCCCCAGCATGCTGATGAGGAAACTGAGACTGAACCACGCCAGGAACCAACTTTTCATTCAGTGACCATGTGTATCTTTGTTTATGGATGTCCTGTTTGCTGTCTCTGTCATGACCCAGTGACACACCAAACACACTTTTCCTTGAGCTTGGTATCAATATATATTTTTTTCTCGTTAAAGGTTCAAAATGAAAAAATAGGAAGAAGAAGAAAACAGTGACAACTTATTCTTCTCTGGAGGAGGCAAAAATCATCTCAAGTCTCTAAAACTTTTTTTTTTTTTTTTTTTTTGCTGAGGAAGATTCACCCTGAGCTAACACCTGTGCCAGTCTTCCTCTGTTTTGTACGTGGGTCACCATCACAGCATGGCTGTTGACAAGTGGCATAGGTCCACACCCGAGAACTGAACCTGGGCCATCGAAGTGGAGTGCACCGAATTTAACCACTAGGCCATGGGACCAGCCCTCTAAAACTTTTTAAACACAATGTCCAGAATTAAATAAAAATTAACGGTCATGCTAGGAAGCAAGACCAAGTCTGTGAAATCCGAGAGAAAAATAGTCAATATCAGTAGGCCCACAGGCAATCCAGATATTGGAGTCATCAGACGTATACTTTAAAATAACTATAATTACTAGGTTCCAGAAAATATATAAAAATACAGACCGTTTGACCAGAGAATTATAATCTTAAAAAAAAAGAAAAATCAAATGGGAATCCTGTACCACCAACCTCTCAACAGCTTAGTCTAGAAACCCAGGTCTTAGTTCTGACTCCTTCATCTTCCTCAGCCTGATACACTTCTGCTCCACTATCCATTACTCACTGTCACTTCCCTATTTAAGGCCGTCAACACGTCTCACCTACGTCCACACTCCACACCGCAGAATGAATTTCTCTACTGTAAATCTGACCGTTCCTCTTCATAAAATTGCAGTGGCTCTCCTATTGTCGTCAGAATCAACTCCAAGCTCCTTTCTGTGTTCTCCTGGGCCGTGCGTGACCTGACCTTGCCCTCCTCTGTGGTGTATATCTTGCTACTTCACCGCTCCAAACCCCAGCGAGCGCTTGTCCTTCAACTGGAGTAAATTAATTTCAGTGATTCAAATGCACTGTGCATTCTCCACCTCCTGAAATTGTCACACACCACTTCTCTTTCATGAAACCTTTACTCGTTCTTCACTTAGCAAATTCCTACTCACCCTTCAGGAACTTTGTCTCCCAAGGGGCTCTCTCTGATCACTCGGGATCTCTTTAGATCCCTCTTCACACATAATATTCCCTCTTTCAGAACATTTATCGTCAGAACAGTAGTTAACTATCTCCCTGCATATCTCCCCCACCAGATTACCAATTCCCTGATGGCAGAGACCATGGTCCCCTGAGACTTTGCACAACAGCTAACATATTATAGGTAAGCCTGAGAATTGGTGGCTGGGAGATGGCCTTGCAACCAGGGCCTTGAGAACAGAAACTCAGCATTTTTAAAAAAAGGATTCAGCCCACCAATGGGCCCACCAGGCCCCAAGTACTGATGCTGAGACTGTATTTGTTTGCCTCCACTCACATGGGGCCCAGGGTGAGGCCAGTCTCCATGGAGGACTGGGAATCACAGCCTAGCCCAGAGCCTCTGGGGCCCGCCCCACTTCACACCAGCTCAGGGAGCGCATAAACGCCGGCGTTCCCTTTCCACAGCCCTGAAGGTCGTGAGTATCAGGAACACACTCCCCAAGGGCCCTTCTTCAAACTGCGGGCAAAGCATACAGCTAGCTGTTATCTGGCTGCAGTTGCTTTCCAAATGATCTATAAAAGTCTACGTTCTTCTTCAAAGTGATCTTTTCTCTTAATGCCTCTGTGGGTAATCAGGTCTGTCCTAGCCACAGGGCTGGGGTGAGGAACGCATGTATAGAGAAATCCATTTGGAGTGATGATTCAAACATACAGGGCAGCTAATACCCTTGTGGTGGGGGACAGACTGGAATAGATGAGGTCGTTCTCGTCGGTAGCGAATCTGCGATGGTCTTCACGGCCCTGCTCTTACAGCCCTGGCACCCACTGATCCCTGCAGCACAGCCACCTGAACGATGACAGCTTTAGAAACAGCTGAAAAAGTAATAATACTACAAAAAACCACGACCGAAATTTTTATCTGGCCTACCTTTTCATCCTTACAATGAGCATGGTTATCTCCACTTTGGAGGTAAGGAAGATGAAGCTGAAAGGCTGAGTAACTTGTCTCAGGCCACACAGCTCAATGCAGCCAGGGTTCCAACTCAGGTGACTGCGATGGATCCACATGTCTGATGATCATTTCCCCCTTACGTGGAAATGACTGAATTGTTCTGAGCACAAGTCACTCCTGTTCTCTGGTGCCGCTCTGTACTCGCAAACAGCATGCCTGGGAGGAAACAAACACAATTTTGAATCCTAAACTTATGAACCTAAACTTAAAAACTTGTAACATCAGAATACGTCCAGGGTCAAAGGGTCAAAGCCATTTTTTTTTTTCCGCTGAGGACGATTTGCCCTGAGCTAACATCTGTGCCAATCTTCCTCTTGTACGTGGGTCACCACCACGGCATAGCCACTGACGAGTGGTATAGGTCCCCACCTGGGAACCGACCCTGGGCTGCTAAAGTGGAGTGCACCGAACTCAACCACTAGGCCACAGGGCCAGCCCCTCACAGCCATTTTAACTTTTGGATGCCGTTTGCCAAACAGGAATCTGGCTTTACCCTTTGAAATGTCTCTCTTTTCAAGAGCATCTCTGCTGTCTGGATAACATTTGTGTCGAGTAGACTGCCTCGTGGAGGGAGCACTAAGGCCCCCCGAGACCAGTAAACTGAATGTTTTTGTGCCTGAAATAGCCTTCTGAGGGACACAGGCCCTCTCTTGGTCCTCTGATTACACTTGATGGTGCAAGATAAAGTAAAAAAGAAAGCTTCATAATGATGATGCACTGCCTCCTGCCGCAACCATAAGGAATGAAAAACTCAGTATGGCCTAATTCACGACAGAACAACCGGCAACAGCCCAAGTTCATTCCAAGGTAGAGACATCATTAACTTGTGACCCAGCCTGGGAGTCAGGCAGCTGTGAAATAACGTTTCAGTTAAAAAACAAAAAAGAAAAAGAAGGAGAAAAAAACCCCTCCAGAACATATTGCTGATAAAATGTTTACACTCGGTTTAACAAATTTTATAGTAATGATGCTTTAAAAATATGTTTCTCATGAATGGCTTTGCGATACTGAATGCAAATAAAGAAATAATGAGTTTGGAATTGCAAACAGATTACCTCTGCCCGGAGCTGATGGTATCAGTGCCTTACCCGCACTCGCCAAGCCCATAGGCGTGGATTTGCCACATGACTCCCAGCAGATCCTATAAATTGCATTTTGGCTGTCTCATCAAGTCACGTGGTTACCGCTGGAAGGTTCTGTATGACTGTAGGTGCCGTGGCAACAGACGAGCCTCTCCTAACCAAAAACACAACCAAAACGTCCTAGTTGGCCATGTGAGCACCAAGGAAACAAGAGAAACTGAGGAGAGCGACACGAGTCCCAGACCAACATCAGAACGTTCGGCCTGGAACAAATCTGAACCGAGAGAGAAACGCCAGTCTTCCATAGAAGCAGCAGAGATGATATTTTAACCCAGAGAAACAGCAAAACTTCTAAGCCTGAAGGGGCTGGATGCTAGAGTGAGCCCCAGGCACACCTCAACAGCCTTTCAGGCAGGCCTGGCAGACGCCTGTGGCTGAGAGGGACTCTGGACACAGAAAGGAAAGAGCTCCGTTTAATTACGCACGATCACTCAGACTCACACGCCACATTCCGCGGCGCACAGTCACGTAGCAGGCTCAGGCCTCAGCCGTGGGTAGTGGGGAAGATGAGAGGTCAACGGGGCGGCGTTAGAACGCGCAGAGACTTCTCCCCGGATGCAGAGAACACAGCCCCTAGGATGAAGGAAGGATCGGGGCAGTGGGTAGGGTGACCGACACGCCCCAGGTTGCCTGGAATGTCCCCAGCATTAGCACTGAAAGTCCAGGTCCCAGGAGACACTCGCCTGACAAACCCCAGCACCTGGGCGTCAGTTTAGAGAGGAGCATAGCCGCAGCCTCAGTAGCCCTTCCTGAGCTAGACCCAAGGCAGAATCCTGCGGAGCCTCCTCAGAAGAGGAACGCTGAGGACTTGCAGAAACCCAGACCAGGATCTTGGCCCTGACCACCTGGAGGGAAAAAGCGGACTCCCAGGGCAGGCGGCTCTGGAGCGCAGGACCCACAGCCTGGAACGGAGGAGGCTGAAAGAGGCGAGTCCAGGCAGGCAGGCTGGTTATCCCAAGTTCCTTACAGGACTTGAAAGTGTGATCAGAACCCACGGCGTCTCTCCTGTAGTTAAGCATAGAGCAAACACAGGAGTCCTTATCTCTCCTCTCTGTGTGTGGGTCCGGCTCGGCCACGTTCCATCCATTTTTTTTGTCCGTCTCATAAAGCCCTTGATTAAAGAACTCTTCTGGATCGTGTCATACGTGCGCAGGCTTGGCCTGACTATTGGAGGAACATTCTGGTTAAAATTCTGCTTTAATCACCTGGTCTATCCCCACCTCCCCATCTCTCTTATGAGAGCCCTGTCGTAAGGAGGCTCCCCCAGTCATGGTGTGTTCCCTGTTACACAAATAGGGTTTCTCAGCCCAGGCAGTGATGGGCTTCAGAGAGAGGCAAAAGTGATTCCTCTAATGGATCCAAGTGTGGGTTTACACATCCTTCATTCCTGACAGAGGCCACAAGGTAAAAGTACCTTAAAAAAGGCTTTTGAACACCCCCTGCCCCCATGTTGCTGTTATACAAGGAGAGAATATTGTTATTTATCATTATTCTTAGGGATGAGGATGGAGTTTGATTCATTCGTCCTCTCACCTGACCTGCCCTGTTAGGCTCTGGCCGACAGAGAACATCACACAAGACGCTAGCTAGGAAGGGACCTGTGGATGTTTTACTGCTGAGTCAGAGAGGTACTCACTAACCCCCAAGGCACAGGAGCCCCCTGGATGAGCTGGGCTGAAGAGGACCATTTTCTTCACTGCCTGCTTGTGACTTGAAGACCACAGGCCCTGAGAAGCTGAACAGAGAGAGCAGAGGTCTGGGCTGGGGTTCCAGAGGCAGATGTCACCTACCGCTCCCTGTGGAGTGGACACTTTCAAGTGCAAGTGCCTCTGGTGACTGATTAGGAAAAGGTACGCAGGGTGGCTACGTATGGCTGTGCAGTCTGTGCACTGCACAAAAGCACCCCCTGAGGGGGCAAGTGGGAACTGGAGTGTAGCCCCGGTTCCACTCCAAGCATCATGCAAAAGCTAAAGGGGCTCATTTGTCTTTGCACAAATATGTCATCTCCTCACCAAGCCCTATTCCTGTCAGGACCTGCCTGCCCAATGGGGCATCGTTTTCAAATTCCCACAGAGGCGCCTCATGGGTTAGCTTGCTGTCTGTGAGCGCTACCTTTAACACTCCCACTCCACTTCCTGGTCAGCACGCAGCTTTCCATATGTTAGCGACTCCACTGTCCTTGGGACAACTGAGTGAGCAGACGGCAGGGAGAGAGCCTCTCCTCCATGGAAACAGAAGGCAGGTGGGATCAGGGTTCTGGCCGAACTCCATCCAAGTTTTGTCCACTTAGCCAGTGGGCTAAACAGCCAAGCCTATAGTCAGCCCCGGACACCTGTGCTCTCAGGGGTGCCCTCACAGCTTCCGGCCATGCCGCCCATCACTGCCCAGGCCCTGTGGGGTGGGTGCTTCAGCTGTTAGCCCAGAGCCTCTGAAATGGTCAGAACAGGGTATTAAGTAAAATTATTCCAAGTCCCCACGCACCCTAGGCCAAAAATTCACCCCGATTACGTTTCCCATCTCAGATTTCAAGCCACGCTGTCTGATATAGCTCAGCAGAGGAAGCCGTACCACAAACACCACATGAGAGCATAAAAATACTCCAGGGAACACGATACCAACAGCTTAAAAATACCCTGGACTTGAGCTCTGTGGCGCCCCGTCCCTTATTAAATTCTAGGAAAGAAATCAAAGCTCAACACGGGAGTTCCCTTCCTTTTGCAAATTAAAATCCAAAGAAATGAAAGGCCTTCCCTCCCAGATTTGACTTCTCTGGAGTCTCAGCCAGCGGGGCTCCCCAGCTGGAGTCGGCGTGTCTCCTCCAGGAGCAGCTGCTCTCCAGTCGTCTCCCGGAGTGGGGGTGGCTCCTGGAGCAAAACGGAGGTCCGGTCCGAGTTATCCAATCCGAAGTCCCTCGTGTGTCCACTTTTCCAAGAGCAGGAAAGTCAACAGGGCGCCCAGGAGCAGCCCAGCCCCAGCCCCACACCCACCAAATTTAGCCAAGCGACACGTGTCTGCTGCCAGCCATGGGGTGTAGCAGATGCTTGGTGATATCTGGGGGAAAGGAGATGGAGAGAACAAATGTGAGACACAGAAAGAGAATATTCTGGGTTTCAGACTCCCTAGAATTGCCAGTAAACTGGCATTTGCCGAGGGGCAACCCCCTGCCTCCAGGTCTTACTTGAGTTTCAGGCTCCTCCGGCGTCCAACCTATGTTTATAAAACGTCCTAATTCCCATTTCTCCTTTGAGCCTCATGTTCCTGGCACCCCAGGGGCTGCCTCCTCCCATCAGTCTCACCTACCTGTTCCCTCCCCTGAGCAGGAACCTGCCCAAGCCAAGTGTGTGTGGCTCTGCTCTTCTCACACCCACTCCTCTCCGTGACTGTCACCTGCCTCCTGGGTACGCCCTGGCCTGCTCCGCACTGGCTGCTGCTTCTGCCCCCTGCGTGCGCCTTGTGAATCCTGTCTATTAGGGCATTTCCCTTCTCTCTAGTTTTTTAAAAAAATTATTTTATTGCAGTCATATTGGTTTATAACATTGTGTAATTTCAGGTGTACATTATTATATGTCAGTTTCTACAGCAACAGCATTTTGCTCACCCCCAACAGTCTAGTTTTTATTTGTCATACATATGTGTCTCTTTACCCCTTTCACCCTTCTCCTCACCCCCTTCCTGTCTGGTAATCACTAATCTGTTCTCCTTATCCGTGTGTTTGTTTATCTTCCACGTAGGAGTGAAATCATATGGTGTTTGTCTTTCTCCGACTGGCTTGTTTCGCTTAGCATAGTATCCTCAAGGTCCGTCTATGTTGTTGCAAATAGGACGATTTCATCTTTCCTTATGGTAAGTAGTATCCCATTGTATATATAGACCACATCTTCTTTATCCATTCATCACTTGATGGGCACTTGGGTTCCTTCCACATCTTGGCTATTGTGAATAATGCTGCAGTGAATGCAGGGGTGCATAAATCTCTTCCAATTGTTGATTTCGTGTTCTTTGGATAAATACCCAGTAGTGGGGTAGCTGGATCGTATGGTATTTCTATTTTTAATTTTTTGAGGAATCTTCGTACTGTTTTCCATAGTGGCTGCACCAGTTGGCATTCCCACCAGCAGTGTGTGAGGGTTCCGTTTTCTCCACATCCTCTCCAACATTTGCTATTTTTTGTCTTGTTAACTATAGCCATTCTGACAGGTGTAAGGTGATCTCTCATTGTAGTTTTGGTTTGCACTTCCCTAATATTTAATGATGTTGAACATCTTTTCATGTGCCTGTTGGCCATCTGTATATCTTCTTTGGAAAAATGTCTGTTCACATCCTCTGCCCATTTTTTGATGGAATTGTTTTTTGTTGTTGAGTTGTATGAGTTCTTTATATATTTTAGAAACTAGCCTCTTGTCAGACATATGATTTTCAAATATTTATCCCAGTTGGTGGGTTGTCTTTTCATTTTGTTCATTGGAAGAATAAACATAGTTAAAATGTCCATATTACCTAAAGCAATCTGCAGATTCAATGCAAGAATCCCTAAGACACTCTTCGCAGAAATAGAACAAAGAATCCTAAAATTTATACAGAACACAAAATATTGTGAATAGCCAAAGCAATCTTGAGAAAAAAGAGTGAGGCTGGAGGCATCACAATCCGTGACATCAAAATATACTGCAAAGCGATAGTAGTCAAAACAGCATGATACTGGCAGAAAAACAGACACAGATCAATGGAACAGAATTGAAAGCCCAGAAATAAAACCACACATCTACGGACAGCTAATCTTCAACAAAGGAGCCAAGAACATACAATGGAGAAAGGAAAGTCTCTTCCATAAATGGTGTTGGGAAAACGGGACAGCCACATGCAAAAGAATTAAAGAAGACCGTTATCTTATACCATACACAGAAGTCAACTCAAAATGGATTAAAGACATGTATGTAAGACCTGAAACCATAAAACTCCTAGAAGAAGTACACTTTTTGAGATTGTCTTAGAAGGATCTTTTCAAACACCATGTCTACTCAGGCAAGGGAAACAGAAGAAAAAATAAAGAAATGGGACTACATCAGACTAAAAAGCTTCTGCAAGGCAAAGGAAACCAGGAACAAAACAAAAAGACCACCCTTCTCCCTAGTTTTTGACTCAGCTGCAGGAGGGCCAACAACTGAAGCTGCTGTTGATGCTTCTGGAGAAGACCACCTCTTCGTGCCGTAGGCTCCTTTCCAAATCCTCGCCTCTGCTCACCTTCTGAGGTCTTCTTTCCGCCGCCTCATTTCCTGCAGCAGCGGGACAGGCCCCTGGCGTCCTCTCTCCCTCTGGAGTTGCCTGCCTCCTTTCAGACTAAGTTGTGAAATTTACGCCTGCCACTTCAGTCCGCCCCTTTCCTTGTCTGCCACATGTAGGGCTGGAATTGTTTGCTGGATCCTGGTGCTTTTCTGGATTTTCCTATTTCTTTGTTTCAGGCCCAGACCTTTGTGGTCCTAGCCTTCTCCTGAGTTCTCAGGTACGTCCCCCATAGCAAGAGAGGAAGCCAGGGTTGGGGGAAAAAGTATTCATTACTCAAACATATCCTATCTTTGTCACTTCCTCTTTGAGAAGAGGAAGGCTGCCAGGATGTACTGTCTCAACAGTCGTTCATCCAACAAATATCTACAGAGGGCCTACTGTGCGCTAGGAACTGTCCCAGATGCTGGGATACAGCAGCAAGCAAGACAAAGCTCCTACCCTCACAGGGCCCATGGTCAGGGGGAGACCCCAACATCTAACCTGGGCTTCACTCAGCCGTGACTTTCCTACATGGCCCCTAGCTTCCCTTCTAACACCAACTGCACGTGTTTTCCGGCATATTTGTTCCAAACCGGTGCCAGGCCCGCTTTCCCAATAGTATGAGTGTCTCATCCTGAAAATTGCCCTTCACATGCTGGAGTCCTTCTCCCAGGTCATTCCCATCTCCCCTCTCAAATCTATGCACTTTCTTCAGCCCCCGCGTGCAGCCATCCCAGTCTTCAAGCAGGGACTCCCCAGCTGCTTTCATCACAAACTCTTTCTAGCTAAAGCTTTTAATCCCTTTCTTGGGCAAAAGAGTTGGAATAATTCCATTTGATTTTTTTGGCACCTGAATCCAGGACAATGGCGTAAGCCTTTTATAACCTGAATCCTCAAGCCTCTTTGTCCACTTATGGATTAAAATGTTCTGCTTCCCTGAGGATAACCCCACATTTCAGGTCCCTGAATCCACCAGGATGCTCAGACCTTAGGTAAAGACCTATCTAAAGCCAGTGTGAGAGCATGAGGCAGGAGGCGGCTCCAAGAAGCCATGAACCAGACACGTGGATCCGAGGTTGGCTCACACGTACTTTTCTTGGTCCTGGATATGGCTTAACACAAGACTCAAAATAACACTTGCTGAGACAGGAGAGCCCGTGCCTTCCATCAGTGCCTGGCCCTAACAACTCCCAAATCCAAAGCCCTGCCTCACACCCCAGTTCTCACTTGCCACGTGGAACGTCGATGTTTCTGGTAAGTCAGAGTCCCATGCATCTTACTAGCTGTGGCTGCAGGTTGAGTTGCTGTATTGCACATCAGCTGTACACCAAGATTTCATGCAGCTCACATCCTATATCAGTCAGGAGAGGCCAGGTTATTCCCTGGTAACAAACGGCCTCAAAACCTCAGTAGCCAAACAACAAATGCTTATCCATGTATGTCATAGGACGTCTGGGGAGGAAAGGGGGTTTTCTCTACATTTTCTTTATTTGGGGACCTTGACTGAGGGAAGGCCCATCTATGTCCTTCTGCAGTCATGAAGTTCTTATTGTCATTATCGTCATTATTGTTATCTATACCTGTAGTAGAAAAACGAACTGCACCTGGAGTCAGGAGAGTTTATCTTGGCCCTCACTCTGCCACTTAATAACTATTAATAATACTTAATAACCAAATGCCGGTTACTTTCCCTCTATGGACCTCAGTTTCCTCATCTGTAAAACAAAGGAATGAGGTTACAAATAATCTCTAAGGCCACTTTCATCTCAGAAAGTCCATGTCTCTTCTACCTTGGAAGGAAGGGGAATTGGTGATTATTGAGTGTCTATTCTCACAAGTACTCTTGAAAGCATAATTAGTCTCACCATACAGATTGGAAAGCTGAAGTTTAGAGGAGTTAATTCCTTGCTTGAGATCACACACGTGGTACGTAACAGATGTGGGAGTTGAACCCATGACTGTCATATTGCAAGGGTTTTTCTCTTTTCGTTGTATTTCATTCAACACACAACCTGACATTACAAAGACAGACAAGGAGGATGGGGAGAAACAGATGCTAGGAGGTGAGCAAAGAGCCATGACTCATGGAGTAGCCATGAGGAGTAAAATGACCCATGGTATTTTTACTTCTTCTCATGACTCAATTTAACTTAGTGACGACAATATTGAGTCTTTACTAAGCTCCAGATCCTAGTTAGGTCCTGGATGTGTAAAGACTAAATATACCTGAGAAGGCAGGGAGCAGACATATCCAGTCGGAAATAGAAACCACTCTCCATATTTCAAGAGGGAGGGATTTAGTACAAGAGATTCACATCTTATAAACCGCTAGGAGGTCTACAGAAGCAACGACAAGGGAAAACTATTGCTGGCTTTCAGGAAATGAGGACGTGAAGGAGCTACCGAAAGCTGCCATCTGCCCATGCATCTCCCTGCCATTCCTGGAAGTAAATAATGACTTATCCTTTTCTTCTGACTTCCAAATCTCATGCACAAGCCTCTCATTTGAAGAACTGAAACTGGAATTCTGCTGGCAAGGGAATCTGGGTAATGTAGTTTCCAGACTTCCAGCCTTTGTGATGCAAGGGCAAGCTTAGAAAGCCAGGGAGGGTGTTGAGGACAGTTGGTGGCACAGCACACCAGTGATGACTAGAAGGGTCAGGAAAAGTCTTCTGCAGGGTGACATCAGCTGAGTCTTGAAATAAGATGGAAAGGGAGGGTCCTGCAGAGGGAGTGGTGTGAGTGAAACAGAGTGACAAAGCCTCTTGAGGAATGTCAAGTTACTGAGTCCAATCAGAGCATCAAGTGGGGAAATGGGGCTAGGTGAGGCCTGAGTGGTAGGCAGATAAGATTCTGGAGGGCACAGCATGCCATGCTAAGGAGTTTGGATTTTATCTAATCAATTGTGGAAAACCACTGGAGGTCTTTTAAGGAAGAAAGTGGCAGAATCAGGTGAGTACGTTTAAAAAAGATCCCTTTGTCGGTGTTGAAGAAGATTGGTGGAGGAAACAGGGAGACCAATGAGAAGGCTTTGCTGTCATCCATGTGCTAGACTATGGTGGCTTGGCCTTGAGCAGCGGCCATGGGGATGAGGACAAGGGGTTGGTTTGGGAGGTAGCACAGAGGTAAGCCTGAGTGATTCACGGGCTGCGGGCATGAATGAGAGAGGAGAGTCAGCCAGGCTTCTGGCTTGGGTGATGGAGGATGGCGAGACCTTTGAGACCATTCCCTGCAGTGGGAGCTTGGCAGAAGGGGCATGTTTAGGGGCTGCGGAGATGGGACTGCTGAGTTTGGTTCTGCACAAGTTGGGTTCAAAGGGCCTGGTGATGGATGGGATGATAACACCAACAAGATGTGGAGTGGCATCCTCCCAGAGGCCAGCCCTCTGCTCAGTGCCAGGAGCACTCAGCTGAGCACGGAAGCCCTGTCTTGGAGTGGCTCTGAATCCAATGCACCTGGCATGTCTGTGACCCCAGAGGAGCCTCAACAATGGAAATCTTTGGGGAATATTCCAACATCGCTTGAGGCAGATGTTTTCAGTTCCACAATGTCTGCAAGACCCCTTTCCCTGGAGTCTCCCAAAAGCACACTGGAAATGGGGCTCATTCCCTCTTCCTCCGGGCCCCAAAGGGAGGCCAAAAATCACAGGAGAGAGGAGCAAGCTCTTCTGCTGTTTGATCTTGATGAAATCTCAAACCTCTCTTAGTTCCAGGTTCTTTATCAAACGAGATGATTGGGTTTAAGGCAAGAAAGATTTTTAACTAGGCAGCGGGGGATTTTAAAGATGGGTAAGACAGGGCTGGAGCCTTGGGTAGCTAGTCCGCTCTGAGTGGCTGGGCCGAGGGCTCCTGGGGCTGGATTATAAGTAAGGTTCTACTGAGACACGGTGTGGGGACAGGGTGACCATGTGCCCCCGTTTGCGTGGTACTTCCTAGGTTTTAGCTCTGAATCTCCCGTATCCTGGGCACCCCTCCATCCCAGACAACCCGGGACAGCTGGTCACCCTATGTGGGAAGGATATGCTTCTCCTCCTCCCCAGCGAGTTCCCCATAAGGATCGAGAAGACATCACAAGACAGTCCTGAGCAGTTTCAGCCGCTTCACCCAGACCCGCCTGCCAAACACCGTCAACCAGGGGAGTGAGAAGGCACCTAAGCACAGTCTACGCGAAACCCGACTTCTCGGTGGAAGCCTGTGTGGCCGCCTTACTGACTGTGCACATCGCCCCCGACCCCAGCTCCTCATCTGCTTTCCCTGCTTTATTTTTTAAATTTATTCCATGACATTTTTCAGCTTCTGTCGTACTAGGGAATGTGTGTAATTATTGTGTTTATTATTAATTGTCTGTCTCACTCTCCTCGAATGTGAACTCCTGGAGGGCAGGAATCGTTCGTTGTGTTTCATTATCCATGTATCACATTCATCTGGAACATACTAAGCCCTGAATATCCATTTGCAGAACGAATGAATGAGTTAAACATGCTCTCGATCTATAGCGTCTCAGACAGAACATGAACTAATCCTGACTTTTTTTAATTCAAATGAGACTAAGAAGACATTTGCATTATTTCATATTCAAAGCCGACTATTGACACATTTAATCTTGCTAAAGTTGCCAAGGGTGGTGGCTTTCTCCTGCCAGCGGGTTACATAATCTTCCAGGCACACGTTCGAAGCAGCGGCTAACCTGTGTGTGTGGCAGCTGTGGAGCGGTAATTGCGAGGGGGTGTCTCTGACGGGCCAGAGAAGGCAGGCCATCTGCCACAGAGTCAGGGACAGCCCGGGCCAGGATGCCTGGCCTCCAGCAATGCCTCACCTGCCAATTAGCTCTCCGCACACCAGCTGAGTGCGGGCTCCAGGCTCTGCTGGCCGGAGCTGCAGATGGAACAGAAAGATCCCCAGCGTAGGGACCCATCAGCCCACCCTGGCTGGAGCCGGCAGGGGACTGGGTGGATGTGGGCATCTCCTATGGGAAGTGGGCAGGAACATGTTTCCATGTTCCCATTCCACAAGCCTGAGGGAAGGGAATGAAATGTTCGTGGGAGCAGTCAGGCAGGCTGAAATGGTGCTGCCTCGCTTCCTGAGCACTCCATGCCCAGGCTCACCCCCTGCTGTTGGCACACGTTGATCTCAACGTCTGCCATGCTCTTCTCCCCCACGATGGCCTAGCAAACATCTTTTCACCCTTCAGATCTCTGCAGAGATCTCATCTCTCCTGTAGGGTCTTTACTGGCCATCTGCCAATAGAGTTTGTCATTCCTTAATCTGAGATACATCAATAATAATGATAACGACAGCAGCAGCAGCTAAAATGCGTCAAGCACTTACAGTGTACAATAAAGTCCATAATAGCACCTGGCCACAGGTCTGTTGCCATGTGGAAGTCAGCTAATACGTGCACACACATCCATCCCCATACTCCTCACAGCAGGGCTACTGCACAGGTACCAACTCTGATTTCCAGGTGAGACCTGGGGCTTCGACAGGTCACCTCACTTGCCATGTCCACATGGCTATGAAGGGGAGAGCTTGGACTTGGCTCTCAGTGGGCACAAGCCCAAAGCACATGCGCTAGTTACTGTGCCTGGCCGTGCACGTGGCTCTGTCCTCCTGCCCCCCACTTTCCACCTTCACGTGGTGGCATGGCATCTTGCCCCTGGATCTCATGCCTCTGGGCCTCAGCTCCCAGGAGAAAGGGGCTGCGCCTCCTTGATTCTCCTCTGGTTCCTAGGCCCTAGTAGTGCTTGGCTTGTACTGGGTGCTCCGGAAGTGTTTCCTGAATGGAATAATAATACAGGGAAAGAGCTGGCACTGTGGAGGGTTGACCCCAATTGACCTTACTAATTAGGTTAATTAGGAATATCTGGAAATTGTGATGGGTTTGAATCTGCATCCACCAAATGACCCCGCATTTTCTCAGTTTCCTGGGGTGTTACAAATCTGTGAGAATGGCCCATCCTCCCCAGGAGGAGGGAAGCTGACGGCCACTGCAGCCCGGGCTCCCAAGGATCCTCTGTGCCCTGTGACGCCAGGGCTCTTGCGGAGCAGGAGTCAGATGCTCAACAGCTGCTCCCGGAAGCTGGCAGTCGGGTTGTAGATGTACATGAATGCAGGGGCCACCAAGAGAATATCCCAGAAGGGCCAGACCTGTGTGGGAACCCCACTCAGGGCAGCAGGGAGCCATAACTGACGAGCTGTGGACCCAAGCCGTGAGGAGGATCGGGGCACATGCTGCTGCAGCATGGGCAGAGTCTCTGTTCCTCACGGTTCCTCGACCAAGGCCCTGTCTGCCGGGCACCAAACTGTCCAACTAAGGACAGAAGGATGAGAGGAGACAGGACACAGGCACTGAGAGGTGGCAGCCGACAGTCAGCTCTGTGAACCATCCATCCTTCCCCCTCAGAGACGAGGCATGCCAGAGAATCCTCCTCTCCTTCTGCTACTGAAAACCACACCCAGCTTGGCCCAGCATCATCATCAGCATCAGCACCACAAGCAGCCTGTATCCCGGGATGCTGGGAAATACCCAAAGCGGCCTGGCGGGAGGAGCCCTCTCACCCGCGTGGCCTGGGCTCCTCGTTCCTCTCCGGCAGCTGAGGTCTAGTGGCCCAGAGGAGCCAGAACATGGGAGTGCAGGGGGGCACCTGCTGCTCTCCTTCTCCTGGGACCCCGCCTACTCCCCCTGTAAGAGGGCTGTCCTCAGACATGGCTGGAGATGGAGGCCACCACCTGACAATAATGACTGTGTTAATAATCATCGTCCTGTAGCACCTACCTGTCCCAGGCACTGTTCTAAGTATTTTACACACAATAACTCATTGACAGCTCACAACAACCCCTGAGTATAATGTATAGATGAGGAAACTGAGGTACCGAGAGGCTACATGCCCATGATGTCATCTCAGAGGCCCTAGGAAGGTACTCATTAACCCAAATACCTCTTCCACTAATAGCTCATTTTACAATTAGGGCTTCCCTTTGCACAACAAAAGTTAAGAGCTCTTTCGCAATGGAATGTCCCCATTAGGGAAAGCCTGAAGTAACGACTACATGGATAAGTCGTGAATTGACTCCCTTCCCCACCGTGCAGCAGCTGTGTGACCTTGGGCAAGTTGCTGAACTTCTCTGAGTGTCAATTTCCCTTGATGTAAAATAGAGATAGAACTGAGTTGTCCTGAGGATTAAATGAGACAATCCTTGTAAAGTGCTCATACACGTGAACATTCAGTAAATGTTGGCTGCTGTCGTTATTATTATTATTGGTGTTACCTTATTGAGAATGTATTTCCCTGCTCCTCTTCTCCGTGTCCCTAGAAGAAAGCAAGGCCTTGCCTGGGTGGGAGTGGAGACAGTTTTAATGAGAGGTGAGCAGGCAGAAACAATTTTGTAATCTGAGTTTCCATCCCGGGAGGCCTGATGTGAAACGAGGCGATGAGAGAGGGGTCCCATGAGGACAGCAGTCCCACAGAAGAGGCACCGGAGGGAGCGGGATTCCACAGAACACAGTGGGACGGTCCAGACAGAGGAGCTGGCCAGCCTCAGGGAATGTGGTCGTGTCTGGCTTCCAAGGAACGGAGGCTCCTTCAGCAGCCTCTGGGGCTGCCAGCTTTCCGCTCCAAGACGAGCTGCAGACACAGACAGAACTCCCCGCTTCAGCAGCCCTGGGGCCTGGACCCTCAGTCCCAGGCCAGGAACGCTTCTCTGCTCCCACCTCCAGGGCCCAGGGGTATGTTTCTTTCCTTTGGGAGGAGTGTTCCTGAGAGATGATGGGGCCACCAGCAGGAAGGAGGTGGATTTCTCCAGATGGCACTGTCTCTTCTCTTACCCACTGGATCTTATGTAAGGTCCCCATGACACGTTGCCTCCTGGAATAAGGAGCCAGGAAGTGGGGAGAGCCTTCCTGGCACCCTGCTTTCAATAACTGCCTTTATTTTACAGATAAGACAGCTCATGCTCAAAGAAGGTGATGTCTCGTCCCACGTCCGCCCTGGACCTTAGCCCCGGGTCTCTCTAAGGCTCTCTTCCCCTCCACATGGCACCTCGCTTCGCCAGACCTTCGATTCTGCGTTACTCGCTTTTGTCAGACACAGAGAACTAAATAAACAAGCGTGCCTGCCTTTTTCCCAGGGAGGCCATGAGCTTTGAGCTAAATTTAGAGCTCGCTCCCTCTTATTCGGATTTCCTGGTGCCGTTTCCTCTTTCTTCTGTTGAGTATTTCCAGCAAGCTCTTAGAAAGCTTCGTCTTCACTGTCCTGATTCATGGATGAGCTGCCTCCCATCCCCTTGGGGAAGAGGTTTAGAATAAATAACAATTTTAAAATATTTACATTTAAACTTAGTTTCTCCACAGCCCCCTGATATGGAAAATGTGTGTCTGGGAAGTGAGAAGTTCTGATTAATAGGCTATTCTGATGGATAGAGAGAGGAGCAGAGCCTATTCGCAGAGGGGGCGGGAGGCTGGCACGTGCACGGGGAGTTCTGAGGGGTGTGGAGGAGCTTGGGGTGTGTGGGTGATGCCTTCGCACTCCTGGCTGACACCTGACAGACCACAACTAGAGCGTCATTGTCCACTCACCGTTCTCCTTACCTGTTAAACGTGAGATCCCTCAGGAAGCGTGGAGGTGGGAAGGAGGAGTGCCACCTACCCGCTGGTTGTGGACGGACCGCCTTGGTGTCCTCTGTTAATCAGATCCTTTCCCCGGGGGGCATGGTTTATGGGATGGGGCCACCCTGACTGGGTCGCAGAGGCACCGAGCCTGCACGGTGCCATCTGTTAGTTACCTTGCCTCCCTAATGGCGATGTTGTTAGTTCTCACCTCTTGGCCCCGCTACCCCACCTGCCACCTCCAGTCTGCTCTCACCGCTTCCAGTTTCTGACCCCACTGCCCAGGCTGCTGTTCCTGTCACCATCGAGTTGGTGACGTTTGCCCTTCCCCTTCCCACTTCCCCAATTTTGAGCCCCTCTTTTCCATGCCTCCAGCTTTTCCGACCTCAAAAGGCCTTAGTGCCCGCCCTCAAGCTTCCCCAGAAGGGTCCTTGCCCTCCCCAGCTGCTTCCCAGAGCTGCGCCAGGCTCCAGGATTGCCCCTCTTCACACTCCACCCAGCACCATCCTGGGTTTCCATAGTCTCAGGCAGCTGACAGAAAGGAACTGTATGTGACCGTCCAATGCACACTAGGAAGTAGATGGTGACCGACATCCTGCAACGTCACCTGGGGTGGGGTGGAGAAGGAAGTCGAAGCGGCAGGACGGCTCCCCGTTCCCACTGTTATCCCCCATACGCAACGAAATTCTCACATCCCCAGACATCCCTTCCTCGAAAGGGGCATCTCCTTCCACCCACTTGCTCAGGTCAAAGAGAGGAATCCCCTCCTTCCTCCTTCAAATCACAGCCTCTGTCTCCTCCATCACCCAGCCCCACTCTATCGCCAGACTTCCTTACTCCACCCCCTTCCTTCTGTCTGCACAGCCTCCACCCTGGTCCGTCCATTCTCTCTCACCATGACGCTCCCTTAGCCTCCTAACCATTCTTGTCCCCAGCACAATTAGTTCTCCACACACGAGTGCAAGTGATCTTCTGAAAGTGCCCATTAGAGCACACTGCACCTGTGAGCCAGTCCTTCCCGAGGCTTCCCATCAACCTCAGAGAAAACACATGATGTTTATCCCGCTTCGAGGGCTTGCTTCATCTGGCCCTTCTCCCTTCTGATCCACCCTCACCCCACTTCATCCCAGCCCCACTGGATTCTTTTTCTGTTCTTTTAACTTGCTAAGTTCATCCCCACCTCAGGGCCTTTGCACTTCCCATTCTCCCTGCCTGACCTGTGCCCATGACCAGCTCAATCTTGGCACTGAGTCTCAGTTTAGGTGTCTCTCCTCAGAGGAGTCTTGGATGAACACCACCTTTCCTAGGTCCCTGTCACATCACCCTGGCATGTTGCCATCAGAGCGCTCATCTCTTCCTAATATTGTCCTGTGTAGTTATTATCTCTCCCCCTACCAGAATGTAAGGTCACATTGTGAGGCCTCTTTCTGTGGTCACTCGTGGATAATGGGTGTAACAGAAAGAAATGGGCTTTGGATCGGACAGACCTGGGCTTAAACCATAGCATATCCTTTACAATCTCAGATGCCCTTTAACCCTGCCAAGCCTGTTTTTCTCTTTAGGAAGGTGAGCGCAGTAAGAGCTCATGGGGGCTGCGAGGAAGATGAAATGAACTGAGGGCTGTACAGGGCCTGGTGGGGTACCGGGCTCACGCAGACCCTCACCGAGCAGCCATTTCTCTTTCCCCTCCTGCTCCTTTGCAGGGCTTGGGGGCTGTTGCTGGCAAACCCGGTTGTTACTAGAAGGCATGTGCCTGGATGAACTGGAACAGAGAACCAATCTGGCTGATGGAGTTACAGATCCATAGCAGGTTAAACTGTGTCCAAAAACTCATGTCCACCAGGAACCTCCGCACATGACCTTATTTGGAAATAGGGTCTTTGCAGATGTAGTTAAGGTAAGCATCAAGATGAGACCATCCTGGCCTAGGGTGGGCCCTAAATCCAAAGACAGTGTCCTTGTAATAGACAGAAAAGGATACACAGGGTGCAGAGAAGAAGGTGATGCGAAGACAGAGGCAGAGATCAGAGTGACGCATCTATAGGCCAAGGAGCCCCAAAGGTTGTTGGCAACCACCAGAAACTTGGAGAAGCAAGGAAGGATCCTTCCTGGGGCCTCCAGAAGGAACCAATCCTGCTGACACCTAGACTTTGGATTTATGGTTCCTGAACCAGGAGAGAATAAATGTCTGTTGTTTCAAGCCCCCAGTTTGCAGTACTTGTTACGGCTGCCCTGGGAAACTAATATGAGATCCGAGAGAGCCAAGCACATCTGAGAAGGAAGAGCACATTGACGTTGTGGAAGATTCTACAGCTCCTGGTGTACTGTTACTGTGTGGTCCTACTGGGCCCTGGAGAGGCTATCTGGCTTACTCCAGGGCACCCAGCTGTTGGAGCAGGGGTGGGGAGAGGGAGAGTGGCTTTGTTTCATCTTCAGCTCCCAGTTTTGACTCAACAGTGAGGGGGGGAAGTTCATATATTCACTCAACTAACATCCATGGACGGCCTGCCATTTACCAGCCCACATTCCGGGTGTTTCATGAGAGGGGAAGACATCCCTGCTCTCATAGCACCCTCTCTGAAGGCAGTGATGAAGACGTAAACACCTAGCTACAATGGATCAGACAAAAAGACAGGCAGTTAAGGCTGCTTTATGATCAAAGGGGTGAGAAGGACTTCTGGTGCCTGAGGGTGGTACATGGAAGTGACACTGACCATTGGTGGGACCACAGGCCTGCCACTGCCCCTCTTGGAGCCCCAACAGTACAAGAACTAAGTTGGAGTTAGTGTCTCTGAAGCCCTCCCAGTTTAGATATTCTCTGATTTTCTAAAGTTACTGTACTCTGGGCTGTGGGCCACCTAGAACACCCTAATGGTGCCCATCTCGCTTCCCCAGACTATGCAGCCCTGCACCCTGCCACTGCTTCCGTATCCCAGATGTGAGAGTGAGCCAGAAAGGGTCTCTCAGGACCATCAACACCCAGCTTTGAGGCACTTCTGTTCCCTGGAAACCCAGGCCCAGCTCCCTGTGGCTAATCCCCCACCCCCCAACCCCGGGCTAAGAGCTAGGTAGACTGAGGTCCTGGAACCATGAGAGCAGTAGGCTCCCGGGAAGTCCCTTGCAGCAGACAGCTGGCAGCCCCATCCCCTGTCTGGTACCTTACGGGAGGGAGCGTGGGGCCGGCGGCTGGTCGAGAAGGAGGGGAGGAAGGGACGTTTGGTCCCGTGGCTCTAAGTGATCCCTCCACCTGCATCTCTGGAGCAGCCCCTGGGCCGCTTCCACCCCTTCCCCCAACAGACAGGGATGGAGCATCCTCAGACGCCAGGCCCTCTGCCAGGCCATGGGGGTGGTGGGCAGGTGCAGAGGAGGAATTATCATGGACCCAGCCAATCTCTGCCCCCAAGAGATTACGTGTCAATAGGTGACATTTCCCATCTATTTCCACCAGGGGGGAGACCTGGAGCAGGTTCCTTCTGGGCCCCCTTTGCCAAGGGGGGATGGGTGCAGAGGAGGAGAGCTTTGCTCTCCAGGTCATTACTACCCCCTTAGGTGTCAAGGCCCTCTCTCCTCTCTGGAGGCTCAGGAGTGCCTTGGCGCATGGAGAGCCATGTTGGCATGGGGTGGGTAGGATGGAGACTTAGAAAACCCTCAGGGCCCGGGAGGGCGTCACGCCTGCTGGTTCATCAACGTTGACCTGCTGACCAACACTGGGGGTGATGCTCTCTGGCTGCATCTTAAAGGATAACAGACAAGGCTGCTCAGCTGGGGCAACGTCCCCTGTTCCTGCACAAAAGGACTGACAGCTTCCCTGGGTCACTGATGGGCCTGCGCGGACGGGACTCTAGGCACGGGCCCTTCCTGCTGACTTCCGTGCAGCATCTCCATCCCTCCTCCCTTCTCCCCGGAATCGTTGTCTAGTCTCAGGGTGTGTGTGTGTGTGTATGTGTGTGTGCGCGCACGCGTGTCTGTGTGCATTGGGATGAATAGGGAGAGGAACGAAACTCCATTGAACCACAAAGCTTGCCTTTTTGTCTGGGCCTGAGTTTTAAGTTCCAAAGCCAAGAATTTGACATCTTTGTTCCCTGCTGTACTCTGAGGTCCTCCCTCCCAGGGCAGTGTGATTCCAGTTTAGTTGTCTGGACTGGGGAAAAAGCCTAAGGACATGAGAAAGTCAGGTAAGGATACAGTTGGTCAAAGCGAAGTGTTATTTCAACACATAATCTAATCCGAACTTAATATGCATAATTTACTACACAATGAGGCAAGAGTAATTATTACAGAAACATTTAGTGAGCATATTATCTACTTTATTCCAAGTAATATCTTAGGGTCTTGAGGGAAGGGGGAGATATGGCATAAAGTTAAACAAGACAATTCTACTCTCAGCCAATCTACTAAAGGCAATAAAATACACAGACATGACTACAGTTCAAGATAGGATATAGAGGCCATGAGATGAATTATAGAGTGCTTGTGGGCGAATACAGGTGTGAAAGGAAGAGCAGCTTAAATGTGGTAGGAGGACAACTGATTCCCTACCTAGAAAACCCCAGCTGGTGCACTGAGGAGCCGCCAAGACCAACAGTGAGTTGGGAAGGTGACTGGACACGAGCGCACACAGCCAGGGGCCTCCTCTACGTCAGCAACAGCCAGTGACAAGACGTCAGGGAGGAAATATCCTATTCGTGTCCACAACCAAAACCATAGTAAGTCCGGGAATAAATCTAACAAATGCACAAGAGTGGCTTGAATAAAGCTGTAAAACTTTACCAAAGGACATCAATAAGAATGAAAGAAATGGAGTTACCATCCCATGTTGTCACATAGAAAGACTAACCATGGCAGAGATGACAATACTCCCCAAATCAATTTACTATTCAATATCGTCCAACAAATTTTGTGTGTGGGGGGGGGGAGCTTGACAAATAGATTCCAAGTTTATCCTGGGAAAGAAAAATGTGAAGGAAAAGAGGAAGGAAAAGGAGGACGAGAGGGCGAGTGTGCCGTGTGCTATAACGTACTCGACAGCTAAAGGAGTCCAAACAACACAGTATTCTTGCAGGATTAGGTAAATAGATTAAACTGGGCATGATAAAATATTCCAGAAACGGATCCCATATCTCTGGGAATTCAATATGTGATAAAGGAGGCATTTCACTAGGGGAAAGAATGAACTACCCCAATAAATGACATTGTCCTTGAACCCGTTCTTTGTCTCTTGAGAAAATTGTCACACAAAGTGGGGAGACTCCTGGCTGGGAGTCGGAGACACCTGGATTTGAAGCCCAGCCCTACCGATTAAAGCCGGATCGCATTGAACGTGTTTCTTCAGCACTCTGAGATTTCTTTGATAAAATAGGGAAATCAATATCTGTCCGTCTGCCTCACAGGATTCTGATGACAAATGAAATATCTGTATATATGACCAAGCTTGTGTTGTAATTCTTAGGACTCTAGGAATGAAGGCCCTGGGGTTACACAAAACAAAGCAAAGACAAAAACCCCTCACGCATCCAAAGCCTGGAGTGTCACCATTAGAACATCTTCCCTTGCTTCACTGTCTTGGTCCATGCTATAGTGTAAATTCCCTGAGCGGCAGCTTTTTAAACTGGCGCCAGCCCCTCAATAGAAGAACTGCCCTGAGAGCAGACTTAAACGAGCAAGACGAGCATAAAATAATCAGCAGACGACAAGCCCAAGGAGAAAAAGGCTGGGAAGACTAAAGACCATCTCTACCACGTGCCTAGGATTGCAGCAGATCCACTCTTCAGGCTTCATAAAGGACACTGGTCATTGGCTTGTTTGCTCTCACGTCCACCCCCTTCTCTTTTCCTGCTCTATTCTCTATGGCACAGAACTGCGTTTCCCAGCCTCCCTTGCCAACTTGCTCCCAGGTTGGTTCAGCTGATGGGAGATGCTAGTGGAAGACTGGAGGGTGGGAAGAATGAAGAAAGCAAAGTATTACCCCTGGTCTTGCATCGCCTCTGGTGGTGTCTCAGCAAGGGAGAACAGCAATGGCTGCTTTTCTCCTATGATCCCAGCTCCGGAGGGACAGACTCTTCCCCTATTTTCCCTCCTCCCACTGCACAGATGCACACCATGCATCCAAGTCCAGCTTGACGGCCTTGGCCTCTCTGCTCTCCTTGCTTTGTTCCTCCAGCACTAACATTAACAGCAGTTTCCTGTTGTGGCTAACCTCTGGGATTCCTCACTGTCCGGTGGTTTTACTTCTCAGCTTTTCCATTATTTGCACAAACAGTTCCCTGTGTTAAATTCCCATATTTGAAAGATCTAGAGTGGTTTCTGTTTTCCTAACTCATAGGATCTGTCCCGGGGAAAATATTAAATACTTACACTAACATTGATACCAACAGTATCTAAAGTTTATTGAGCATCTACACGTGCCAAGCATTGTGCCAAGGGCTTCAAATTGTCTCCTTTATTCTTCACATCTACTTTAGGAGGTGAGCACATTATCACCCTGATATTGCAGGTGACAGAAACTGAGGCTTACATTCAAAGTTGACATCCTGTCTTTCTCAGGAAATAATTCTTGTTGGAGAATGGCTAGTTGATTCTGACAGAGGAAAGACCTAAGTCAACCCACAAAACCCTGTACCCCACATCGCTGTCTTTCATGTTTCAGGCAGCTCGGTGGTGGCATGCACCCTCTTCCAAGCCCCCATGTTGTCAGGCCCATCCTCAGTTACACCCCCCCTGGAACCTCTGTGTGTGGCTGCAGGCACCGTCCGGCCACCTCGTCAGCTGAAGTGGTGGTTGGCTCTGACTCCTGACCCACCTTGTCCAGTTCTTCTTTAAGTAGAACAGCAGGACCATCACCAGCATATGGTCGTCGGTCCTCTTCTAATGAACTTTGATGAAGAGGATTTGGGCTGACACCTCAGTCATTTCCAACCACACAACCGTTTTTCACCAGCCCAGAGCCTTTACTGAAGATTAGATTGGGTGGACCTTTTCTTTCCTCTTATCTTTGATCATTTTGCAAAAAATAGGAGGTGTTATTCAGACTGCACAGAAAAGCCTGAAAATTGCTGGTCTCCATCCTAATGCTTCTCAAAAACACTATTTTCTCCATCACTCCCCACTCCATCACTCCACCACCACCTATTTTCTTAATATCCTCCCAACGTAACTACTTTGAAAACCCATGAAAGCCAACTTCTGGGAGGTCTTCTGTCTGCCTCAGCTCTCTCCTTCCAATTCAAGGAAGGCAATTACTATTTTCTCATGTATTTCTAGACACATCTCTCCTCTATCTCACATCTTGAGATCAAGAGTTCTTGGACCCAACACACAAAAATTCATCGGACTCTTCCTAATTTGCATGCCTATCTCCTTCTAGAGAGCTCAGACCTTACCCGCTCAGTGGAACTACTTAATTCACTTCAGTTGCTTAAACATTAAAAATATAGATGGATAGATAGATAGATAGACAGACAGACAGAAAGACAGATAGATGATAGAGTGAGCACATTCATGAGGACCAGTTTCCCCCGGATTCCAACTCTGGGAAAATATAAAGAAACAACAGTAAGTTGGGCAAAACATAACAGAATTTTTGTTTTGTTTTGTTTTCTGAAGGAGGTAGGTCCTCACTGTTTTCTACAATTTGGTTTAATAATAAGAGACTATGCAACAAAAAGTTTACCTTTTGTTCAGAACAGACACCTCCCTTTTCCCCTTACCCTTTGGGTCCTGATGGAAACTAGATGTGGCTCTAGTTTATCATCCAGCTTCTTGTAAACTAGAAGCCACTCATATGTGCTAGTAAGAAGGTGGAGCTGAGGAGAAGACAGCTTTTTCAGCTCCTCCTTTCTTCAGTTCTATTCACTTTTAGAAGCAATTAAGCAGAGCAATTTGAACAGCATAAGCAATTACTTTAAGCTAATAGAACTTGTTATCATGTCAGGGGATCTATTTTGTAAAGGAAGACAGTTGCTGGTGAGAAATCAGAAATGTACGGCTGTCTCTTCACCATCAGTCAATCAATCCATCTCTGAGTCCAGTTGTAAGCATTGACTCCATGCTGGGCCCTGGGAGGGAGCAGGAATGGCTTACTCAGCCCCTCCACTCTCTGGATTTACCATAAGTTTGGGGAGACATGGTTAGTAAGGGCCACACGTTGATCCTGAAATGTGCTCCCCTTAATGTTGTCACACCTTAGGTATCAGTTGATGCCCTGAGAGCACAAAGAAGGGACCCCTAACTGAGCATGGATCAAACAAAGAGAGTTTGCTCAATAAATGTTGGTTAAAAGAGTGAGTAGATGTGCAGCTTATTTGAAAAGAAAACCAGCCCAAAAAACAAAAAACTCTACTGAGGAGCTGGGAAGGTGGCGTGAGTGGGAGGCTAATGGCGGGAGGTGGAATGTGGAGGCCTAAGTGCGGGATGAGTGTAAGGACTAGGGGTGAGGCCAAGTTCCCCAGAAAACCTTCTAAGGATGCCTAGTCCTGGCACCCAAAGTCCCCTCTGTATCACTTTCCCTGGTGGGCCTCGTTTGTCTACGTCTAGAACCCTCCTTGCTGATTTTTTTAAAGCCCCTGCCTTCTGGAGCAGTGCACTACACTCAGAATGCAGTGACGGCCACGCGTTACAGCAGCAATAGGTGTCGTGGTGAGCACTCAAGTAGGATGTCCCTTCACCCTCCACGTCCTTCGAGCTCTAGCTGCGGAATGGTGTCACAGGGGCTGCATCCCAGCAAACTCACCCGAAAGCAGCTGTGAGATTTTTCATCAAATCAGTGTTGTTCCTGTTGGGAAGATCCCGCGGTGTTGAACACTGAGAATTCTCAGTAGAATGGGGAACGCTTCAGAGCATCCAGAAGTTTTGCCTCACCAAGCCTGTAAAAGTAATCAGATGTTTATCTAAAGCTTGTCCAAACCACTTTGGTCTGGACACGAGGCTGGAAATCTCCTGAGAAGCCGTCTCCTTCTGAAGCTTGCTTTTTCTCTCTTTCTAGGGAGGGTGGAACTAGTGAACAAACAACAATGGAACCTTGAGGACGTGATCTCTCCTGAATAAGCAGGCCGTGAGCAGGTCTCAGGCACGTTGTCCTCCTATTTCCTGCGCTCTGCTCTGGAAGCCCTGGATGCCGTTTCTCTGGCATTTCACTCCTCCCACCAGTTTCTTCCCCGAGTCACTGCTAAACCTTCATCCTTCCCTCTTCCCTGCCACGCACATCCTAATCCACAAGAGCAGCAGGCAGGTGCATCTGCTGCTGATATGTGGACACCCCAGTCCCTCCCGAGGAGGGGAAGAAAGGGCAGAGTGACCCCTGCACCCAATGTCAAAGCACCAAAAGCATCCAGGGAATTCCTCTTCCTTACCCTATACCTTTCTGGCCCAGATGGCTTCAGGCAGAATTCTACCAAACACTTTAGGAAAAATAATGTCAATTGCACAAACTCTTCCAGGAAATAGAAGAGGCAGCAACAAAAAGGAACAAACTACTGACACACGCTGCAACATGGATGAATCCGAAGAGTGTGATGCTGAGTGACAGAGGTCAGCGCAGAGGCTCCATACTGCGTGATTCCATTTACACGGCCTCTGGAAAAGGCGAAATCGTAGGAACGGATATAAGATCAGTGGTTTCCAGAGGCTGGGGGTGGAAGAAGGAGACTGGATGCAAAGAGGCCGACAGAATGTTTTTGGGGTGATGGAGCTGTTCCGTATGTTGATTGCAGTGGTGGTTATGACCGTACGCATTAGTTGAAATATATTGAGATGTACATTGAAAAGGGTGGATTTTACTGTATTAAGTTATACCCCAATAATATTGACTAAAAAAAAGAAGAAAACCCTGGCTTTCAAAATGTTAGATTTCCGTCTATTTAAAACTAGCTTTAAGAAAATACGTTTTCACTTATTATTAAATATATGTGCATGTATATATATACATATGTGTGTATATGTGTATGTATATATATGTATACATATATATGTGTGTATATATATCCCAGTCATCTCCCTACCTGCAGACATGAGCAAGGGGTGGGGGAGAATCTTACCCTATATATTGAAGCGTGAGGACCCTGAGTGATAGTCGGCTAATTCTTCTGACATGAGTTCTGGCTGTCACCCCCATTGTCTCTGGGTCCAGGAAATGCCAGCATTAGTCTCACATGTTTCAATTATTCAACACATATTTATTGAGCACCTAAAATATGCCAAACTTTCTTCCGTGTTCTGGGGACACAGCAGTGGACAAAACAGACAAAACTCCCTGACCCCATGCATCCTGCTTCTTAATTCTAACCCCAGGTGACCTTTATACAAGAAATACTGGCTTCACACCAACAGTCACTCTGCTAAAAGAAGAAGTAAAGGGCTCTAGGACATTTCCTTACATTTGAGTTTAAAAGTTTTTCAACATGAGACAGAGAAGGATCCTGAAAGTGTAGAGGAGGAAACCCAGGAGAGAGGACACTCAGAGCAATGGATGAACTAAATAATAATTGGACAAGCTAAGAGCAGTAAAGGTGAGATGCTTATACGTATACAACCTTCAAAATCCCACTACAGATGTCAGGAGAGATATAGACAAACTTTTTCAGTGCATAAGAAATCAGCACACAGATAAAAGGACTTAAAATAATGTCCACGATGAATAGATAGAGTTTAGCCCAGAAATGAGGGGTGTGATATCTCTATTTAAGTACTTGAGCATCCAGTTTAGATAAAGGGGTGAGGCTTGTTCTATGTAGCCCTAGAAAGTAGAATCTACAGGGAGACATGTTTTGGCTCAAAATGAAGAGGAAGCCTTTCACTATCACGGTAGTTTTAATATGGAAAGGGATACCTCAGTTTGGAGTGAGTTCCCCTCCCCGGAAGTGTTGAAACAGGGTCTGTGAAATTATTTCTTGGGAATGCTGTAGATGAATTCCTGCTTTGCCTTGAGCGGAAAGCTCATTACACATCAACCTATTAGTATTTGTGTGCATCTACCATGTAACAGGCACATGATCCAGGCCCTTGAGGACCTCTGGGTCCAGTGGAGGAGATGCACAGTTACCCAACTAGTGATCAGTGTAGGGATAAAGGGAGCACAGGGCTGGGGGAGCACAGCCCCTGACTCAGCATAGGGATCAAGGAAAGCTTCCTGCAGGAGGTGACCAGGGCTTACTTTCAAATGATAGAAAGGAAGTAAACAAGCAGTCAAGGGCCAGGAAATATTGGACTAAAATGAATGGTTTTCAGGCTTGCACCATGGACCCATAGGTTATCCATATAGACTCTTGAGGGGCATCCTGGGGGTAGCACTATATGGGCAGAGTTTCAGACACTTCTACTTTAACAAAAGCAAGGAATTTTAGTCTATTGTACGTCTTCGGAACCCACTTAAGATTTTCAATCAAATATTTTGCATCTAAAAACAAATCAGAAAGCATTAAACCAGTAAACTATATCCCAGAGTCTGGACTTCCTCACCTGTTGTATGCTTCCCAGAGCTGGTGGCTCCACATTGGAAGTGTGGAGGCAGTTGACTAATAGGGAGAGGTCCCATGGAGCCCCATACTCAACCAAGGCCTCCTTGTTTCTGCCATTCAGCCATGTCGATTGGTGCTGGAATAATACAATGAGATCAGGAGCAACTGAGTTAATTTCTTCCTCCAGAGGGAGTCTATTACTTTAGAAGAGAAATAAGGACCCAACTTACCCAAGGTACTAAGGCATGACGTGGTTTTCTGAGCCCACTCTCATCACTTTGGGAAAAAAGTTTCAGCACCAAGGACAGCACCCGACTCTGGGCCACTCAGCAGGAGACTCTGGCTTAGCCCCTCCCCCTCTCCACCCCGTGAGGGCTGAGCCTGGGTCTCTCCAGCTGACGGAAATCTCAGTTCTACGTTTAGGTTTCTTTTGGGCCCCATCTTACGAGAAAATCAGACTCTGCTGCGCTTAATCATTTCCCATTTAATGTGAGTGATCTCCTTTGATTCAGAGGTACAATTAGCCTTAACAGCATGCTAAATATAAAGGCACACCACCACCTCCAGGACGTGGCAAGTGAAAAGAGAGCTGAGGAAGGGACCCTAATATTTTCCGTATTCTCCACTAAATGCCAATGAAGTAGCCAATAAACCACAGCTGGGAATGATGGTTTTTTGATAGAGATGGGGGAGTTTTACAGGGAGAATCACCTCACAGGTCATGGTGAAAATTTCCCCCTCAGTGCAAGAGGATGGGAGGGAGAGCGTCAGGAGTGGGTGAGAAATCGGAGTCTAGGCCCGGGCTTCCCAGAACACAGGATGGGTGGTCAGAGGCAGGGATGCTGCACACCTGGTCTGCATCTCCAGGGCAGCATGGGCCAGAGGCTCATCTTTGACAAGCTTCACTTCCCCATCTCCTGAGAAGACACCGTGAAATGGTGGGATGGGCACTTGGATCCGTCCTCAAACGTTCCTCCGTGTGAGTCCTAGCCACGCCCCTCGCCAGCCACTTTAATTCTCCAAACCAGTTTTTTCATAAGTAAAATGAACATACTATCTCCCTCCCCCACAGGATCATTGGAAGGAATAAACGAGATAACTTGTATGGAAACATCCAGTCCACTGCTAGGTGCGTAGCAGGTATTGGAAATATCACATTCTTCCTACACACTTGGAAGGAATCGGATCTTTGCAGCGTGAGTTGGTACGGTTTCTAAGTGGCTCATTAATGACTATCCAGAAAGCGTGACCGTCTCCCTCCATCTGCTCGCATGCTGCAGAGGCAGCCGCGTCTGTGCCCAGTCTCAGCCCAGTCTTAGCTAGACTGGCCCTTGGCAACAGCGGCTCCACAAGCTCCAGTGGAGTCAGAAAGAGGTCAGTAAGTTTTGTGCGGGGGTCCAAGACGGCTCTTCCAAATCACCGGTGTCTCAATTACAAAGGAAACGAGCCTGAAAACTGCCTATAGCTCAATCATTAAAGGTGCTTATGCTGAGAACCAAAATCCATAGTTTTTCCCCCTTAACTAGAAAGTGATGGTTAAGCATTTCCTACACCGAGTATTGTGCTTAGTCCATTCTGGAATGATTTGTATTAATTACCCACTGTGCTGAGTATGGCTCCTGCAGGCCTTGGCCTTTGTCTGCTGCCACATTGCTTGTTCTTGGAGACTCAGCTCAGGTGTCCCCTCCTCCAGGGAGCCTTCACGGCCTCAAGATGGCCTGAGGGCCCCCTCTCTGTGTCCTTCTTGTCTCCCTCACCCCATGGAGCTCCCTGAGAACAGGGCCTGAGGCTGATGTTGTTGTGGCCCCAGAGTCTGGCACAAGGCCTGAGACAGAATCAGCTGCCAGGAGACTGTTGGATGTGGAACGATATGCCTGCAGTATCCTAGACAAACGTTCCCCAAAGTCTATTCCACGGAATCCTGGTTTCCTGGGTTATCAGTAGATATTGTATGAAAAAGGTTTTTGTGGTCAATTAATTTTGAGAAACCTCAGAGAAGACTACGTTAAAGTTTTCTTGTGACGGAATTCTAAGAGCTACACAACACGCTGATGTGCCCCATGAATCTCTAAGGGCAAACTAGCAGGCAGAGCCTCCCAAACTTGCTTAAACCTGGACCCTTGGGGGAAGAGGGAGGTTAAGAATGGAAAGGAGGATGTCACAAGACTGGAGCTCCATGGAACACACCTTTGAAAACACTGTCCTAGACTGGCTCACAGGAGGTCGCATGTCGTAAATTTAAGAATCTGAAAAAGGACACAAAGCAATCACAAAGGCACAGCTTTTGTCAAAGGCACGCCGTCCCCAGGAAAGATGGCATCTGGGGACCTCGAGGGGTGGGCCGTGTATCCCAACCACCCCTGCTCTATGGGAACAATGAAACACAGGCCCTTCTGTCACGGGAGCCTGTAATCAGGGAACTAGGTTTCTTCTGCCTGGCAGTTTGGGTTTTCCTTGCACCATCTTCCCTGGAAGTGCAAATTGAGAGCAGCTGGCCAGGTTCTGACAGCTGCATGGCCAGCCTCCTTGCCCTACCGCCTCCTTATCAGGAAAATGCTTCCTGAGGTGTTTACAGCCTTCTGAGAAACCTCCTTATCAGAAAATGCACTGCTGTTCAGAGAGGTTGTTTGGGAAGGAAAGCTCAGGCCTGGAAGTGTGGCCCCAGTGTCTTTGTCATTGCCTGCTGTCTTCTCCATCTTCCTTACTAGAGTCCCCTGTTGGCCTCTCGTTATTTATGGGGCAATTGCATTTGCGTCCTCCAGGCAAAGCCCTCCAGGGAACCTACTGATGAGCTTAGGTCAGGACCATCTCCCTTGATGGGACAACCCTTTGTTTCTGGTCACCTTATGGCACTTGGCACACAGATCCCACCTGGCTCACGGGCTGATCCCTGGTGCAATCAGCAGCCCCCTGGAGGTGGTGCAACACCGCACTGCTTCTTGCAGCTGGGGGTGGAGCAGAGCGCCGCTCGCTGGAGAAGGACTCTGACCGCACCAACACCAAGAGGAGCATGTCCAGGACAAATCCCCTCTGACAGCGTGGCTGGGTGGACTGATGGGAGTGATGTGGGCAAAGTCACTTTACAAGTCTTCCATGGCCACACAGAATGCGGCATAAACACGATATCCCTCTGTTTGAAGATGCTGTATTGTGTTCACGCACGTAGAGTAGGGCTTGAGTGCGTGGACTTTGGGACGGACTGCCTGGGTTCAATTGCCAGTGCTGACGCCTGCTACACATACAACCTAAAGCAAGTTACTTAGCCTCTCTGGTCCTCAGTCTTCTCATCTGCAAAACGGGGATAACAATTAACCCAATTAAGTTGATTAACCATGTGTAAAGCATTTAGAACAGTGCTGGGCACTTAATCAACTCACTACTGTCACCACGCCCTGGGAGGCATGAGTGGGGAATCTCTGGTGTGTCCCCCACACCCAGGACTCAGCCCACGGGTAGTGGGTGGTTGGCGTTTGGAAACAACTTGAAAAAAAACAAATTCAGAAGGCAAACGTTAATTTGCAGGCACAGAGCCCACACTGGATGAGGACTCTGGGTATAGCAGGCCAGCAGGCTTCTCTCGGGGTAGGGGAGTAATCCACAGCACTCAAGAAATGATGAGCAAATTATCATCCTCAGCCCAGACCTGGCCTGCCGGAGACTTTGCTGCTCGCAGCAGCCAGTAATTCTTGGCTCATCCCAAGCAGTAATATTAACAGAAACAGTGATCACTGTGTCCAGTGGGCTCTACCTCCAAGTATCTTCCCACTGTTTATATCCTTCTCCGCTGACCCCATCCTAGCCCCGTCCTCTGTCCTCTTTCATCTGGGCTGTTGTCACCATCTCCCCTTCATTCACTCTTATTTCCTCCACACTCAGCACCGCAGTGACCATTGAGACAAATAAATCAGGTTGCTCCCTGGTGAAATCCTGCCTCATCCCACAAGGCACAGGGGGACCAGGTCCCTGTCCCCTCCCCACACTCTCTAGCCTCTTACTATGCAGCCATCATTCATCAGCCCCACACAGCCCTGTACACGCTTTTTCCAGGCCCAGACGGCTCTCCCCGCTCGTCACTGGCCTGGGTGTCCCTGGCCTTCTCTGACCGCCCTCCCCAGGGAAATCTGACCCCCGTTTCACTCTCCTCTCACGCCTTCTGCTTTTCATTTTCAGCACGTTTCACTTAGTTATCTTATGTTTGTTAATATGATTAGGTGTCTGTTGCACACGCCTCCCACTACACTCTGAGTTCCGACAAGCACAGATCGTGTCTGTCCTATTTACCGTTGTATCTCCAGTGCTGAGCTCAGTTCAATAAATATTGGTTGAACGAGTAAAATCAAATATGATCTCTGAAATCAGAGGCAGCCTCTGGGGCTCCAGGCATCACAGTGAGAACCACCCCAATGCTCCCCTGAGTGGGCAGAGCTGGTTTGGGGGGAAATCAATTTTTATAGGAGGTTATTGAGCTGATTGGCACATAATGCGACCCAAGAAATCTTCGTGGAGGTTACATACTGGTCGTCCGAGGACCTAGAGAGGTGCACAGGTAGGTTTTCTTTTGCTGCAGTGTTAGTAATTTTATTTTTTAAAAATTTGCTTTAATATCCAGATTTCCAGACAGTCTTGAAAATCTGGATGGTCCACCAACACCAAGGCCATCTTTGCATGTGGTGTAGCCCCCTGGAAGCATTACTTACCTTCTCCAGGTGAGTATGAGCTCCCCACCCCCGCTGTTGTGCTTTGCTCCTCACCTGCCTGCCTGATTCTCATCATCATTGGAGTTTCTGACCCGGGAGCTGTTGTCACCAGAAATGCTGAGACAACACTCACTCTGAGTGAGAGGCACAGAGGCCCCGGAGCAGCCTGCAGTCCCAGTTGGACCCACAACTTCCCTGAGTTCACCCTGGTTGGGATGATGTCTAAACAAGAGTCAGGAAGCCCCTGGCTTGTAGCTCTTCATGCAGTGGGAGCCCAGGACCCGTTCCTTATTCAGTCAGGCCTCAGTTTCTCCATCTCAGAGGCAAGACTACTTCCTTCTCAAGGCAGTGGAGGAGCCCAGCCCCGTCCCACCCCACCACGCCACCCCCTGCTCATCACCTTCAGTTTGCCACTCTGCCCGCAGGCTCTCACCTGTGTCCTCAGCTTGCTGTCACCCAAACCTCACGCACGGGGACAAAGCATTGGCGGTGGGAGAGCAAGCAGCAGTGTTGCTGTTTCTGGTCAGAGGGCGTCCTGGCCTCCTTACACAGTGGGGTGGAGCAGGCCGCCTTCTCCATCCGTGAGCACAACTGGCCCCCTCTCCCTGGTGGGCTCTCTGGTGCTCCCTTAAGCACTCCATGTGCAGCTTGTGAATAGCAGGGAGAACCTAATTAATCCTTCTTGGGTTAACTGGGT
Organism: Equus przewalskii; assembly: GCF_037783145.1. NCBI lineage: Eukaryota > Metazoa > Chordata > Mammalia > Perissodactyla > Equidae > Equus > Equus przewalskii. Next base: position 75,895,037 of record NC_091845.1, on the reverse strand, counting down.
AACTCTAATTAGAAGAGCCCCATCGCCTACCAGGTACCCCTCTCCCCACGCATACCCCCACCCCATTCTCCACTCCCCTGTAATAGTCTTATACATCCTTACTGTCACTGTGGCGTCACGAAGGGCGAAGTGTGCTTCCCCAACCCTCGACTCTGGGCTGGGCTGTGTGACTTGCTGTGGTCCCCGGGATGTTAGCAGATTCAAGGCCAGCAATGTGCTTGAGTGGTTGGTACTGATTCCTTGTGCTTTTGCCATCCCCATGAGAAAAACATACCCTGGCTGGCCACTGGTGCAAGGGGGAAGAGAGACGTGCGATGCTGACCGAGACCATCTGCAGCCTGGAGCCAAGTCTGGCCAGGCCCGGCCCAGGCTAGATCAGCCAATCCCCCACCCAGCTGACCTACAGTCATAGGAGTGGGAATAAATGTTTATGGTTTTAAGTCACTCAGTGTGGGGTGACTTGTTATATATAAGAGCTGGCTGATATACATCCCATTACTGGAGTTTTGTGAACTGCTCTGCAACCGGATGCTCCTCTCTTCCCTGCGCGGTCCTTAGCTTGCCCTGGGTGAGCAATAAGTCTTGTAATCAGTTGGCAACAAGGGATGCCCAGGAGCGGTGCTGTGGTCCTGATGCAGGGACAGCGGGCAGTTTCTCTGTGGAAGGCTGTGAAGGGCCACCTGCCCCCTGAGCCCCCCGGCCTTATAAGCAGTTCTGATTTCGTGCCTACATGGCTACTCTTCACTCCTCTCTTCTTCTTCCCTCATTGCCCTGGGAAAAACCCAGACAGCCAGCCCCTCACACCTCAGCTTACTTGGTCAAGTAGATGTAGAAGAATGGGCTCACATCCCGGCTCCATCATTTATTACAGTGTGACCTTGGGCAAGTGTTCAAACTCGCAGAGTCTAGTTCATTATCTTAAAATAGACTAACAATGCTGCCTAACTCTGCCGCTTCCAAGACCTTCGGCAAGTTGCTTATGCTCTTTGTGCCTCAGTTTCTTTATCTATAATAGGACCTGCTTCGTAGCTTTATTGTGAGAATTAAATGTTTTTGCACACACAAAATTCTTCAGAGAATGTCTGACCAATTACCAGCTCAAACTCCTGTTTCAAGGATTTTTAAAATTAGATAATACACATGAAAGAGCCCAGGACAATGCTGAACACAGGGTAGGCACACAGCAGAGGCTGCTCTCTTTCTCTCCCTCCCTGCTTACCAGTCAACCCTAGACCAGGCTACCAACCCCAAGCAGGCAAGGTCCAGACCATTAACAACCGAGCTCACTTTAATTAAGACCCAATTAAAAGTTATACATTCTGTGGCCAGGGTTTGCCAGTTCTTCTGTCTCCAACTCGGAAGTCTCTCTTGGGCTTCAAAATGTCTTCTAGAAAAATCCTTTTGGATATCCCAGAAGCCCCTCAAAATCCACGTGTTCAAAACAGATTCACCACCTCTACCGCTTCTGCCACCCTCCCTGCTCCTCCCTGGACTCCAGTCTCAGGGGCACTCCCATCCACCCAGATGGCGAGGTAGAGGAAAAGAAACCCCTCTTGACTCCCCCATCCTTCTCATCCCATACTCAATGTCTCCAAGCCTGTCACTTCTTCTTCAATATGAGACATGTCTCGACCCACAGTCCCAGAGGAGAGCCCCTTCAGCTCTGACTCAGATGACTGCAGTCACCGCCTGGCCAGTGTCCCTGTATCCTAGTTTGCTCTCTCTATACGACGGCCAGAATAACCTCTCCAAATCATACACAATCCCCTGCTGGCCCACCCCACCAAGAGCTTGACATACTTTGGAGAATTCTGAGCAAAACACTCACATATCTGACTCTTGCTTCAGAAGCATTGCTCTGACTGCTCCACGGAAAAGAGATCAAGAAACAGAACAACTAGGAGTCTATGACGATAGTCCAGGAAAAACTCACGAGGACTTGGACTACGACCGTGGAAGCCAGGATCATGCAAAATTACAGACCTCTGGGCTATATTTGAAAGGTGGAGCTGAAAACATTTGCTGATGAGTTAGATATAGCGTGAAAGGAAGAGGGACAAAGGATGGCTCCTAAGTTTTTGACCTGAGCGACTGGAAGAACAGGGTTGGACCTTACTGAGATCCAGAAGACTGTGGGAGGAACTGTTTTAGAGTGAAAATAGAGTTTAGTTGGAGGCATGTTACTTTTGCGATGCTTTTTAAATATTCAAGTAGAGACGTCCAGTGGGCCATTGGGTACATGAACCAGAACTTCATGGTATAGGTCTTGGTTGGAGATAAGAACTCGATAGTCATTGGCATGTAGTTAAGTCATGCGACTAAACGAGATATCTTAGACTGTGAGTGTAAGTCAAAAAGAAAAGAGGATCAGGAACGAGACCATGGGGCATCGTTAGGGTCAGAAGCCAGCAAAGAGGAATGAGAAGGAAGAGCCCGAGAGCAGGAGGAAATCCAGGAGAGTGTGGTGTCCTGCATACCAAGTGGGTAAAGAATCTGAAGAAGGGAGTGATCCACTGTGTCAAATGCTGCTGATAGGCTGATAGGTTAAGTTCGATGAGAATCAACGAGTAGAGCTGGCGACGTGGAAGGCATTGGTAGCCTGGATGAGAGCAGTTTGGCGGAATGGTGGGAAAGACAGACTGATTGGGGATAGTTCCAGAAAGAACGACAGAGCTGTTATTACAACAAACTACAAAATAGTGGTCAGGCATTTAGGGACCTCAGTAATCATCTCCGCCCATCTTTCCAGGTTCATCTCTCACCCCCTATCCCCACCCTCAGCAAAATGCCTGCGTCTGATCGACAAGAAAGACATGTGCTTCTTCCTAGGTTGTTGGCATCTTTCCTCCTCTGCTGCTGGGCCCTTCCTAAAGTCCTCTCCCTTTCACCCCAGTCTTTGTCCTTTGAAATCCAGACACTCTGCCCTCTCAGGAGCCTGTCCTAAACAGGCCTTGCCATATGTGAACCAGTTTGCATGATCCTTGTGTGAAATAGCCAATGTTGTATCAAATAGGTTCTCCAGGAAAACCTGTATGTGTTTCCTTTTATGGTTGTAACAAATTACTACACATTTAGTGGATTAAACAATACAAATTTATTTTCTTACAGTTTTGGAGGTCAGCAGTCCTAACATCAAGGTGTCGTCAGGGCTGCGTCCCTTCTGGAGGCTTTAGGGCAGAATCTGTTTCCTTGTTTTTTTCCAGCTTCTAGAGGCTGCCTACTACATTCCTTGGGTTGTGGCCCCTTCCTCCATCTTTAAAGCCAGCAGCATAGCATCTTCCAGTCTCTCTTTCTGCCCCTGTCATCACATCACTTTTTCTAACTCGGATCTTCCTGCCTCCCTCTTATAAGGACCCTTGTGATTGATTACATTGGTTCCACCCAGTAATCAAAATAATCAAAGATAATCAAATAATCAAAGATAATCTTCCATATCAAGATCCTTAACTTAACCACATCTGCAAAGTCCCTTTGACAAGTCCTCCCGTGCTAAAATATTCACAGGTTCCCAGGACGTGGACACTTTGAGGGACCATTTTTCTGACTACCATATAGCCCCATTTCAAACTATTTCATTCTCAAGAGACATCCATCTCAATCATTTTTGGTGCAGAAAAATGACTGTTTGTAATCCACGGTCACTTTTCCCTTAGAGCTTTGCCCTGCAGGCATCTCCATGGGTTTGCTCCATCTCCCCCTAGAAACAGCGCTCCTTCCACTCAAACAGTTTGAGGGGAGATAAAATCCAACTATAGCTGAGCACTCATTTTCCATTGCTGTGTTTATTCAACATTTACTGACCGCTCTCGGCTGGACCCTGTGACAAACCTGGGACACAGAGATGAATAAGACAGGATCCCTTCCCTTGAGAGGCTTATGGTTTCCTTATCGTCCCTGTCTTGTTTATATCTTTTTCCTGCTATCCAGCCCCTGCCTGGTGCCTGCCACGTGCTCAGTAAAGAGTTTGTTAAGCTGAAGTGGTCTGAGACGTTGCTCTGCAGCGGCATCGTCCTATAAATTCTCTCTGCCACTCTCTTCTTGCTCTCATCATTCTTTGTACCACTCATGGTTCAGGGCAAGAAACGCCTCCCACTAGACTGGAGCCCCAGCTAAGGGCGGGATTCAGGCAATGTGTGAATGCATACGTCTTCTCTGCTCAGAGCCAGGCGTCTGATGTCTGCAGATTGCTCTCCCACATGGCGCTACATGGTGAAATGCCCGGGCCATGGCATTTGTGTGATTCAGATCCATAAATACTTGTTGCATAAAGCATGTGCCTGCCGGATCGTGTAGACACAGGAGGGACTCCGAATGCACTAAAGGAACGTGCTTCTGCGGCTAAAGTCACATTAAATATTGATGCCCGAGAAACTGAAGCATTTTCTCCCACAGAGAAAGAAGTTAGGAGCAAGTTCTAGAATGCTCTGTCATGAGAAAAAACATCAAATAAGTGGCAAAACAGCATCCACAGCCATGCTTTGGTATGAAGGGCTCCAGAGAAACATTCATTTGTTCAAGAAGTACTGACTAAGGGTCTACTGCGCGCCAGGCAGTGTTGGCACTGGGGAACCGGCAGTGAAGGAGACAGTCCAAATCTCTGCTCTTCCAGAGCTTGCTCTCTGGGGTGGGGGGAGTGGCAAGAGCCGACAGTTACTGGATGCTGACTATGTGCCAGGCATGGTTCTAAGCGCTTCACCTACGTTAACTTCTCCCTGTCATCTAAGGACTGTCATTTCTTTCCTTGCTTTACAAAGGGGGAAACTGAGCACAGAACAGTCAATTAACATGCCTGAGATCACAAAGCTTCAGGGTGGGCGAGTTGGGATTTGGTCCCAGGCATCCCTGTGCCGTGATTCCTACACTGAGCTGCTTCCTGGCCCCTTCTTTTCATGTTAGAGGTAGGGATTCAGGGGTAGGTCTTAGCCTTCCGTGAGTTAGAGAAGAGCGAGACAAACTCTTTGGCCTCCAGGATTTGGAAATTGGGAGGAAAGAGAGAAAAGTTGAAAATGAGAAGGAAGGGGAATTGGGAGTAGGCCCCCTACTGGCCTCGTCCCATCATTAAAGGTACAGTCCCCATGGACAAAACATCGCCATGGTCCGTGGTAAGCAGGCTAAGCAAGAACAGAGATAACCTCTTCTGAGTTTCTTCCATAGGCCAGGAATCCAGTAGACACTTTATATAAGATGTCTTATTTAACCTTTATATCAACTCTTTAAAGTCAATAGAACACGATTCACCAATGGATAAAATCGGGCTAGGCTATTAGATGAAGCAGAATTCAAACCCAGGCGTCCACGTGGAAAGCCTTGTCTAACGCGCTTTCCAAAACCCCATCCGAGCTTTTGGTCTGCACCATCAATATTATTTAAAACACTCAAACTTGTTGACCCAGAAAACCTACATCTAAAAATTAGTTCTTAGAAAGCAGTCAGACAGGAACATGAATGTTTATTGTAGTTTTATTTACCACAGCAAATTTAAAAAGTCAGGGGGAGGGAATAACACAAATATCCAATAACAGGAAACTAATTAAATAAATTGTGAGACTCATTTAATAAAATCATGTATTACTTTTATAAAAGTTACTTTTAAACATGGAGAATTGTTTCAGAGATTTTTGGCAAAAATAATCAAGTTTTGAAATAAATACTAAGGCTGGTATGCATATATTTATATTAGGTAGAACAATATGAAACTGCCATTTTGCAAACCAAAAATAATTGGATGTTGGCAATTTCATGTGGTTCAACCTAATAGGGAAAACATCTGATGGATGAATACCAAAATGCTAATTGTGGCTCTGTTGTTGGTGATTTCAAAGGATTTTCACTGTTATGGTTAAATTTTTTCCACAGTGTGCATCCATTGCTCTTGATCAGAAAAACCGGTTAAAATAAATGCAAATAATTAGAAACATTAAAAGATTATCTGACATTTGTTTTTAAGGAGTACGCTTGGTCTCTTGCATGTTATGGTCTGAGGATAGATTTTCTTTTTAAATGATCCACTTCGAGTGGTTAAATTGAGAACTCATGACAAAAAAAATTGAACAGTTGGGGAAATTGATTTGTGAAATGACTTTTTTCCTTTTGGAAACATCTGAGCTCTGAGTTATCAATCAGATTGTGTGCAACTTTTAAGGTAGTGAAATCACTGGACCATCTTCAGACTGCCTGAGACGGATACGGCATCCAATCAAAAGCTAAGCGGTGGCCTGTGAAGCTTTTCTGGGGTCAAGTCGGGGCAGAGGCAGGGTCCCTCCTGGGGGCGGATGTAGAAGAGTTGAAGACCAGTCCTGGTGGATCCAATTCATCTTCTACCCTATGCAGGACTCTGGAGGGGAAGAGCCCTCTCCCGGGCCTTGCTCTCTAAGCAGGGGCTCATGGTTTCCTCCAAAGTGTGGCTATGAGAGAGCAATCCCAGCCCTGGACACCATTTACACCCTCTCCCCAAAGGGTCACCAGCCTGTGTGTTTTCTGGTCGTAGAACCTCTGGTGGAGGAAGCAAGTCCCCACCCCTGTGGATGGACAGCCTTCAGCATGACACCGGGTGAGTCTCCCACAAGGCTGCCCCAACCCCAGGCGACCTGCCCCAGAGGGCAGCCGGCTCCCATCAGCAGGGCCCCAGCCAGCCGTAACCAGTGCTGGGGAGAAGGATGGAGCGCTGCAGGCCCAGGCTTCGTGACCTCTGAATGGGCGCAGTTCTCACCCTGGGGTCCATTTGAAGGTTGTTCTTGTCTAACTTAGTTCAGACTTTCGCTGGTGGATAGATAGGTGTTTCAGCCAGCCCATGTGAGAGCTCCACCGGTGGAGTAGAAGGTTTCAGTATTGTGTATAACGTTCAGGAGGTGAGATGTTACACCTCAAGTCCAGGCTACCTCATTGTACAGGCCACACTGCACATGGCTTTCACCCATTCTTTTTTTATTCTGTGTAAATGGACACCCTGAAGTCGCTCAAGGTGAAGGCCCTGTCTGTCATGGATAAGTCAACTTATCAGGGACAGCCAGGGCAGCTCACTAAGCTGATGGAAGACCTCAGACTGGTCACTCTGGACAAGACACAGCACAGGGAAGGGCCACAGGGAGCAATAGGGGCAAGGAGCCCTGAGAATGGCTCCGAGTCAGCCAAGAAGGCAGGGAAGGACTCCTGGGAAGAGGAGGACCTCAGCTAGGCCTGCGCACTGTACCATTTGAGAGGAGGTGCTGCAGGATGTCCGGTTCACTATCTCGTTGTCACCAGCTTTTGCCCTGTGCCATTTGTGACTTTCCACAATTTTTAAATAATGAAATCCCTGCTGCTACTCACGCAGGAGCATGCCACACAAAGTCGCCTGTGTGGGAAGCAGCCCAGCCACAGATCACTCTGTGTCCCTGGGAAGACCTGCGCTTGGAATTTTGATTTGGGGATGCATGCTGGGAACCTGTGTTTGCTTTCTGGACCAAGAGCCTGTGAGCAGACGTGCCATGTGTCCCCAGGCCTCTCCTGGTGCTTCATTTCAGCTGCTGGGGAGCAGTCTGCATACTGCTTTGAGGCGCCCCCGGGACGCCCAAGGCTCTCACACATGGCCTGTACTTGAAGGCGGTCCATCCCAAACATGGTCCCGAGCTTGGAGAAAATCAAGCCTACCGCTTTCATGTTTTGCAATAGCAGATAAGCACAGGGAAACCTGGTTTCCTTTAGATAAAGCTGGTTCAATTTCTGTCTGAGCATCAGGGAGGTCCCCTGGAATTTCTACCACCAGCAGAGGGGTTTACCCAAGGCCCCTGGAGACAGCGTGGTCAGCTCTGAGAGCTAGCCGTGCTCCCCCATTGACCCTCCCTCAGAGTCAGTGAAGGAGAGGGTGGAAAAAGGAGAATGAAATGCCAGGTCACAGCCAAGGGTGTGGGGAGGCGGAAAACAGCACGTGTGAGAAACAGGTCAGGAGGAACCACTCAGAACCAAAGCTGGGAACGCTGAGAATGTGACTCGAGACGCCAGATGGTTCAACAAAAATACCTGAAATGCCTAATAAAAAATGTGTTGGTTTCAAAATATACATACACCTGATTTAGGATGTTTATTGACAACATCACCCACTTTTACTTTGTACTGCATCAGCTGGCGTTTACCTGTTCTTTTTTCTCCGATTTTACTTAGAAAATTTTAATCCTAAAGAAAATTAAACAAATAGTGTTAGGAAGGCCCAGGTACCCTTCATTGTAAGCAGGGTATGTATTTGCCACATCATTTCATCACCTTACCCACTCTTTCTCTCAAGGAGTTTGGCCGAACTACTCAAAGTAAGGTGCAGACATCAGGACTCTTCACCAACAAATGCACACCTATTAACTTTTTTCTAAAAACTTACATTTTCTTACCAAAAGCATATTTTCAAGAAGCGTAAAACTCACTGATGAAGGCTTCACACTCGATGTGCATGTCCATAGGTCCCTGGATTATTGTCTGACCACTCCTCGCACAGTACAATCTGATAGAGAGCACTGCACCTTCTCAGACACGCTGGGATTGTCTGCAGAAAGAGCATGTCCAACGTCAAACCCTCAAGTCTCTAACGGGCAGACGGGATGGGCGTCAGGAAGAGTCGTCTCAGCTCCTCCAAGGGGTGCGGGAGCTGGGAGGCCTGTGCGGTGGTAGCGCAAGGTCAACCCAGTGTGCAGGGGGTGGGAAGAGGTAGAGGGCAGAGGGCAGAACCCCTGGTAACCCGCTTGTCCCCTCTCTGTGGGCGATGCAAGGATGGTAGGGTGTAGTAAGTAGGTTCGGGGGAACTGGTGCCGCAGCTGATTACAGACCAGAGAGATGGGAAAACTGAGAGAGAGAGGGCTGAACAGCAATGTGACACTGAGGATGCTGTGGTGTCACTAATAATTGCGGCCGCCGCGGCTCCCCGACAGCTCCCTCCGCCCCGGACTGACGGCCGACTGCGCACCCCAGCCTCTAATCGCCACCACATCCCCTGACGTAGATTGTATCACCCTCATTTTGAAGAGGAGACAAAGTTAAGAGAATGCCCCAATTCATGTATTTGTCAGGATGCAACCTGAAAGTATTCTCAAACGAGTTGGTGTTGGCTCACACAACTGGAACCCCAGGGATTGGTGCCTGGCGACACCACAGCTCAAAGCCAGGGTGTTTAAGCTCGTGTTCCTCCCCAGCCCGGGGATGAGGACGAGACTGGCTGTGGGGACAGACGGAGGTCAGATGGCCAGTTCCAGGAAGGCCTGTGATGGCTGAGCCTGGGGTCAGGAAAGGAGGAGTGGAGGACCCGGTTGTGCTGGGGCCTCCCGGTCAGACACTCAGGCCACTAATATCCTACTGTAGCCAGAGGACTGGTCATGTTGAGGAGTCTTCTGCTGAGGGGGATGGGCAGCGTCCCCTTGATCAGTGCTCCAGCCACGGGGCAAACCCTGCTGGATGTGACAAGCCTTCTGGAAGCCCAGGGGAAGATTTGAACCCCTCTAGACTCCTGAGTCCAGCTCTGGGTTAGAGAGAAACACCATGGCCAGGACTCCCAACCTGTGTCCTCCCCCACTGTCCGGTGTCCTGCCCACCACTTCCAAAAGTTCCTGACGACTCCGGCAGAGCAGCCACTCCAGCCCAGTCGCCATCACTAGAGGGCTTTGGCCCCAGGCCCTGTGCGGGCAGGCCCATGGGCAGGAGGAGTCCCGTTGCTAGGACTGGAGACTGGCCAAGCCGAACTGACACTCACAGCCCCAGCAGCTCCAGACCCCTTTCTCCAGGCCTGTGGCCCAATACTGACCTCCAGGGCCTTCCTGCTCCCTCGCTTGCCCTGCCCGCTGGCCTAAGCCAGGTATCCCAGGACACCCTGCACCAGCGACACCGGAGTTGGCTCCCTGGCTGTTCACAGCAAAACAAGGAGGGGTGTGTCCTCCCCGGCAGAGGGGACCCTTGGCCCTCCGACCCCAGGAGCCAAACCAGAGGGGAGTGCCCAGCGAAGGCAGTTCCAGAAAGGGGGCTGACTGCAGGAGAGGGGAGCCCGAGAGCACAGGGCCTCTTGCAAACAGAGCCCTGGGAGCCGCCCCTGCCCCAGCCAGGCTCCTGGCCTGAGCCTGCAGTGCCGCCTCTGGGCGGAGCCATGGAGCGAGGGGCCTCATGGGTGGGGCCTCTGGGGTCACCTACCCTCTAAACTCTGCCCTCCTGCCCCCTGCCTGCTCTGACCTCAGGAGATGACCCCTGTGTCAGTTCCTGCGGTAACAAAGTGCCACAGACTGGGTGCTGAAACAGCAGACGTTTATTTTCTCACGTTTCTGGAGGCTGGAAGTCCAAGATCAAGGTGCTGGTGGGTTTGGTTTCTCCTGAGGCTCCGTTTGGTTTGATTTCTTGGAGGTTGGCTTTCTCTTTCCTTGGCTTGCAGACAGCCTCTTATCTGTGCACACACCCCCTGATGTCTCTTCCTCTTATAAGGACACCAGTCCTATGGGATTAGGGTCCCATCCTTGAGACTTCATTTAACCTTAATTACCTCTTTAAAAGCCCTAGCTCCAAGTCCATCATATTGAGGGTTAGGACTTGACATGAATTTTGAGGGGACAGGATTTGGTCCATACAGTTGCATCTGCAGGACTTTCCTGAAGGCCCCGTTCCGGTCCTGCCCCTGCCCTTTGATTCTGCCAGGACAGAACGCAGGACAGGCTCTGAAGACGCACGCCCGCTCACTCCCCACTCAGCCACTCGAGGGCGAGGGCGGGAGAAGCAGCAGCCAGACTCTCTGAGCATCCTCCCTTGGGGGGCATTTTCGCTCAGAGTCCGGGGCTTCCTGAAGCCAGGTTTTTGTTTCTCTCCTCCATCTAATTAAGCAGTGAGGCAGAAGGGTGCTTTCTCAAGTTTAATGACTGTTCTTAGCACCATCCAGCAAATGACTTCTTAAATTGAGGACCAGAAAGCACTCAATTTTCTGGATATTTACTGTCACAGCTACAGCAACACAGCTGCCACTGAGCATGTGATTCCCAAGGCTCATGCTGAGACGGGAGGCGACACCAGCCTCCCAGCACTGAGACCTCCAAAGGATGATAACGACTGCCTGGTGGTCTCGGGGCCAGCCAAACCGCGGCCATTCACTGGCCTTCTTGCCTGCATTTCAGGGGCACCTGATCCACCAGGCACTGCCAGCACGGCTGCCTGCTAGGAGAGGCAGGAGAAAGGCATCTGATCTGGGCGCAGAGCCCACGCTCAGCTCCTCCCAGTAAAACAGCCAGCCTGATACACTGCCCCAGCTCCGTCCCTGTCCTGAGAAAGAGGAAAATGCTTCCTTGCAGGAGAAATCAGAGGGTGGTGCCTTGGAGACAGGACATCAGTGTTTCTTCTTAGCAGGAATGCTCTGGGCGGAGAAGAAAGGCTGAGTTCAGAGCTGGACTGTGTGCCTGCGTGGAGACTCATGTCTTCTTTCTGGTTTTCTGGATTCCTGGTGGGAAAAACAGGGAGAGGTCTCATGGCATCTCTGCTGCTGGAGTGACAAGCCAGTGTCACCTCCTCTAGGTTGCTTTGAACTCTCCCCTCCCTCTTCTATGTGGCACAGAGCAAAAGAATTTCCTCCAGCAATTGAGAAAGATCTGAAACCCCTGAATGCCATGGCTGTAATCACAGCTCTGGGAGGAAGGGCCATCCACAGGGTGTTCGGAGAGCCCTAACAGGTGGTATTTCAGCCTCGAGCTGGCTGGAGCCACCTCCTGCCCAGCAGGCTCTGAAGAGTGGAGAGGAGATGACATCCCGAACCCCAGGGCCAGACTGGGCTTGCACCAACAGCAAAGACCAGTGAGCCTGCCCTCATCCCAGCATCCTTTCCCTGAAGTCATTCGTCTGCTCAGAATTCTCCTATAGCTTCTCTAGCGTGGCTGTCAAGGCCGTAGGAGACGTGACACCTGCTTAGGTCTTCTCTAGGTACCAAGTTTTCCTCCACCGAAGTCCTTACCAACCAGCCCTGCAGGCCTGTGGGCCTTGCCACAAGCGGCTCCTTTTGCCTAGAAGTCCTTCCACATCCCCTGGTCCCCTGTCCACAGGCAAACTCTTGCTTTGGGAACCCACTGTTTCAGGAACCCACTGGGAGCCCTTGAAGATAAGCACTGTGTCTTATGTGTCTTGTCCCCGACACAGTGCCTAACCCTGTGCCAGCTGGTGCTCGCCGAATAATCGTTTGTTAAATGAGTGCATATCAACGAATTCGTTTTCTATAGCTGCATTAACAAATTACTACCACTCGGGCAGCTTAAAACAACACACATTTGTTATCTCACAGTTCCCGTGGCTCAGGAGTCTGGACACAGCTTCGAAGGGTCCTCTGCTCAGGGTCTCAGGAGGCTGTAATCAAGGCATCAGCCAGGCCGCGTTCCTGCCTGGAGCTGGGGTCCTCTACCAACTCATGAGGTTGTGCAGAATTCAGTTCCTGTGGGTGTGGGACTGAGGGCCACAGCTCCTGGAGGCCGCTCGCATGCCCCTGCCGTGGGAGGCAGCTGATGGCAGAACAGCTCCACTTCCCGACCAGCAGGAGGGTCTCTGTCTCTGGGCGGCTAAGAGGGAGACTCACATCACTGTGCCCAGGGGAGACATAGTCCATCACGTCTGCTATACAATGTAACCCAGTCAGAGCAGGACTTCCCCGCACCTTTGCCAGATTCTACCGGTTAGAAGCAAGTCACAGATTCCACCTGCACAGGGGAGGGCATCATACAAGGGCGTGACTCACCAGGGTCACCTTAGGGTGCTCCACCACAGTCAACAACAGTAAATGACAAATAACTTCAAAAGATTAACATTTATTGAGCTCCTCCTCTGTGCCAGGCACGGCTGTGAGCCCTCTCTAAGCATTATCCTAAGAATGAGTGACGTAAGGAACTCGATGAATGAATGAAGTACAGAGAGAGCTGGATATCCTGCCTGGATACCATGATCTGAGAGAGAAGAACAATGGAGGGAGTGAAAAAGCAAAGACCCTGCCCCCCAAAAAAACCCAGTCCACACCCCCCACTAGGTCGTTCAGTGACTCAGCTCCGACTCAGCTCACCACCCGCCTTTGCACGTGTTCTAGAACCCAGCTCCTGCCCTGTGACCAAGCTGCGTGCCGTCACCCAGGTCTCCTCTACCTGACACAGACCTGCTAGACCCCAAGTGCCAGCCTGTCTGTGAGCAGAAGTATGCTACCTAACCAGGCCCCACCACCGTTTCTCCATGCTTGTGGACGCTAGAGACCACCCCCTCCTCGGCCCTGCGTCCCCCTGCCCCTGGTTCGTTCCCTCTCCCTCCTTCTCTCTGCTTGATCAGCTTTGGCCAGTCCTTGACTCTTGCTGGCACCCGGCGATCAGCCTCCAGTCCAGTGGTGCTCTTCCCCCATCCCCCTCCCTCCGCCATCCTCCACCCCCATGACCATCGTGGACCCCTTGGCTCCAACCTCTACTGCCTGCCCATGACTTATGCACCTCTCTCTCCACCCCCACCTCCCCCCAGAGCTTCAGGGCCACAGTTCCAGCCGCCACCTGGGACATCCTGCAGGCTTCTGAGCTCCAGGTGGTGAAATGGAATTCTTCAGCTTTTCCCCAAACCCGCTCCTTCTATATCCGCTTCCCCATCACCAAGCGCAGAACGCTGGCTCGGCTCTCGCTCTCACAGCTCCCTCCCCACATGGCTGATTCTACCTGTGTGACATTTCTCAATCCTTCTCCCCGTCTCTGCCCCACATTGCCCTCACAATCTGTTCCAGTCTACTCCTGAGTGGCACATCTTCCCATCCCTCCCGCCCCCCAGAACTCTGCCCTCCAGCTACGCTGAGCCATTTTCAATTTCCTGAAGGAAGAATTTTTCTCTCCCCTTCAGGACTTTACCCCCCACAGTCCCTCCACTTGGTAAGTCCCCATCCGTGCACTCTTCTTTGACTGGCTAACTCCTATTTGTCTTTCAGGAACCTACCTAGATGCCACCTCATCCAGGAAGCCTTCTCGGACTTCTCCAGGCAGATTGGGCTGCCCTCCCAAACCCCTGTGCTATCTCTACCAGAGACAGAGATATCATCACATGGGGCCAGAATCTCCAGAGTCCTCATCACATAGTGCTGGTGTCATCTGTTCCCTCATCTGCTCTGTGAATTCCTCGAAGGCAGGGGCTCTGTCCCCCAGGCCAAGCCAGGGACTGGCTCACAGTGAACAGTGACAAATGTGGCCTGGCAATGGTAACAAATGAATCACCTGCACCTGCCTGCACCACCAGCTGTCATGTGTCTATTTTGCCTGCATACCCACCCCCGTCAGATTTGTTTTAAGACTGTGCCCTCCTATTTCTGGACCAGGACCTGAGGCCGTGACCCGTGCTTGCTTCAGTCCCTTTCAAAGATATTGATTTCACCGTGCTCCGAGGGTGTTGGGCACGGGGAGTTTTCCACAGGAGGCTGAATAGACAAAGCTCTTCTTCCCCACCCTCCTCCAGACACACTCCTATGTTTTACCCGAAATGTCGGCTCTCCTTTCCCAGCTGCCTAATCCCTATCATCCTCCAAGACTCAGGCAAGATGTCACCTCTGCCAGGAAGTCTTTCTTGATCCCCAAGCTGGACTGGGCTCCCCGACTGTGCTCACACAGCCCCCGCGTATTTCAATCCTGTTCACTCTGGTCTCCCCCACTGGATGGGAGCTGTTCCAGGATCAGACAAGATTATGCACAAACCTGGAGTGCCAGCCGAAGCAGCCTGGTCTCGTGGAGGAGAGGGACCCCATTGTAAGAGCAGGAGCCATGGGGTAGTGAAATGAAAGAGAAATAGATCTCCATTCTGGCTGCTTTTAACAGCTCACTTGAATGGCCAAAAGGAAGATTCACTTGATGAACTCTGGGCCTCAAGATGCTTAAAAGACAAACATTTTTGAAACAGAGAAGCTACCCTTTCTACCCTGGATTTGGGAAAATCAAAGCCTTTCTTTCATGTCAGTTTAAAAGATTTATGAGGCCTGCTCCTTGCTGTGTCTCTGGGTAGTTGTTTCCTATGAAAGCATTAATGAGAGGTAAAGAAACCTCACAGTGGCATGGTAAGTGTGTGGCACCAGAGCCCTGTCTCATCGTGACCCTCGCTGGGGCAGGAGCTGATTCCTGAGGCCATCACCCACAAAACCGACTCCATCAAAGCTTTTGCATGAGCCTTTGTGAGCAGCACATTGCTATAAATAAGCCCCGAGCTCGCAGTCAGGGGAGACCCAGACATGGGCCTTTGGTGTGTTTGCAACCCCAGACGTGTCACGATCCATTTTGGATACAAGAGTCAGGAACCAACTCAAACTGGCTGAAGTACAAAAAGGACTCTATGGGCTCACAAAGCTGCAGAGTCCAGGGCTGCATCTGCCCGCAGATGCGACCAGACTCAGAAGCTCAGCCGAGGCCGGCAAGACCAGGCTCGCCCATGCTCAGTTCTGCCTTCCTCCAGCTGTGTCAGTTTCACTCAGACTCCCTGCACGAGTGCACCCCAAGGACCTCAGTCTTCCACCCTACAGTTCAGCGACCCTGGAGGAAGAGGGGCCCCACGCCCAAGGGTTTCATGCCAATCCCCGCACTAACTCTGATTGACCAGTTTGGGGTCATGTAATAACCCCCAAAGCGGGAAGGTAGAGTGAGTTCAAGCCCACCGCGCGGCATGAGAATCTGGTTCTGCAAAGCAATGGCGGCAATGCAACCTTATAAAAGGGCATGGGAACTCGGCCAGCAAAAGCATCGGCGGTCCACCGCTGGGCGAATCACTGCGCCTCTTGGCACTTGGTTTCCTCACCTATAACAACAGGCAACTGGCCTCTCTGGGCAGTCTTTAAAACACCCGAAGAATGATATAAGCTGAAAGTTGGAACAGATTGTTTTTAAAGTTTTAATGACTCAGACCTGATGTTTCATCTGGGTGTGCTTAGATTTCAGCGAGGAGGTAGAGAAAGGTGGCAGGAAGGATGACCATGGCCCCCAGGCCCCCGACAGAGCCAAACCTGGCCTGAATGGTGACTTCTAGAGCTGAATGGTGTGTGGCTCCTTCCTGCCTGCTGGTGCCCTTCCTGTGGGCTCTGCCCCGACTCGCTGCCTCTGGGCTGAGAGCACTGGTTCTCACGGGGGCTGATTTTGCCCCCACCCAAGACATTCGCCAATGTCTGGAGACATTTTTGATTGTCATGATATGCAAGGGAGGGGAGGGGCTGCTACTGGCATTTAGTAAGCAGAGGCAAAATATCTAGATATTTAGATGCTGCTAAATATCCTACAGTGCATAGGACGACCTCCCACGATAGAGAGTGATCTGGCCCAGCATGTCAGTGGTGCTGAGGCTGAGAATCCCGGGACTGGAGCCCCTGCCATGTTCACCTGGCCTTCACTCTTTAGAAGACTGAATCAGTGCATTGTCGTCCACAAATTACCATCAAGGCCAGTCACTGGGGCTGCAGTGTGGAGAATGGTTTGAAGATCCAGCAAGAGAGGAGGGGCAGGGAGACCAGGTAGGAGGCAGTTGCCATAGTCCAGGTGGGAGCAGGGCCGGCGTCACAGGTGAGCGACCTGTGCAGTCACACAGGGCTCCGTGCTTAGAAAGGACTGTGCTTGGTTAGATGCTCTGCTGTCACTGTCTTACAAGTCTCAGTAATTGTTGAACAAGGGGCCCTGCATTTTCATCTTGCCCAGGGTCCTGAAAATTATGCAGCCAGTCCTGGATGAGAGATAATGGGGTCTGAAGCCGGGCAGTGACCATGAGAACAGAAGGGCCACCCTTCTCCCTGGGAAAGCATTGCCCATTTGTCCAGCTCCCCAAAGTCCTGGGCACTGGCTGAGAACAGGGGCTGGGAACTGACTGTTGTAGGTCTAGGTACAAAACAAGGTCTGTGGAGTGAAGGGGTCCAGAGGCCAAAGAAATGCACAGCCTTCCTCAAGCCAGGCTGGAACAATGCTCCCAACCAAGAAGGATGGGTCTTGTCCACTTGGCATGCTTTGGGAGAGAGAGAAGGAGCCTGTGAAGCACCTGTAAGCAATGAGAAGGCATTTTGGGGTTAACATGAAGAAATAAGAGCCCACTTCTCCCCGAGAGGCTGAATGCCGGGCTGCAGCACCAAAGCTTCTCCCTGAAGACAGGCTGGAGGCCAGGGTTTGGAGGACAGGGGAGGGTGTCAGTAATCTCAGGATTTCCATGGGAGGCCACCAGGTAGTCATCATGAAAACAAACTCCAGAGTCAAGGGCACCTGAGTGCCCGTTCACTCTGTTGCTATAGCTCTGTGACTCTGAGTGGTTTACTTAACCTCTCTGAGCCCGCATTTCTATCAAATGGAAAACCAATAGCACCAGCAGCATGATCGGATATTGTACCTGTAAATCCTCAGCAGAGTGCCTGACCTGGAGCAATTGCTTAACCTCCCTAAGCCTTAGTCCGCTCAGCCATGAGGTAGGGATGTAGCATCGCCCCCATGTCACTGTGTTGCCCCAAGGATTAGAGCAGACGATTCTCAGGGTGAGTAGCCGGTGTGCGTGTTTTGTTGTTCTCACCATTGCTTGGGCTCTGAGACTCAGAACCACATGCCCTGAGTCTGCTCTCCGTGATGAAGCTGATCCTGTGGGAGAATCTCACCTCCAGCCCAGGCCCCGAAGGAAGCTGTGCCCCTTCTTCTGTGCCTCGTATAAGGAAACATGTGGTTTCCTCAGTATCTCCCTTGGTGATACCCAAAGGAACCCTCGGTCCACATTTATAGCCCTCTTGCCAGAGCAGTCTGCACTCCGACTCTGCAGTCTTTGGGAGTTTGGGTGTGCATGCACGTGCATGTGCACGTCCTTGGGTTAGAGACAGGTTTCTGTAAATGACAAAGGGACAATCACAGATGCCCTGGAAGCTTCTGTCCCCGGCAGATGACCACCAAGGAAGCGTGTGCTCTCTCTTCCTTTCCCACTACCAGAGTGACCAGCGGGATTACAACCATTCCTTTTCTTTTGGGCATGGACCATCTTGAATGTGTTTATGAGCCTTTGTGCTAAATAGTGTCAAATAACACACTGCCCGCTGGCAGCTCAGTCATTATTTAACTGAGAAGGAGCTTTTCAAGGTTCTCACCTGGGAAATAGGTGAAGCTATGAACTGCTGGCAGGAAGGAGACGGAGACGGAGATAGAGATGGAGCAGCAGCCTCGGAGTCCTCCGCCCCAGTGCCTCCAGCGCTGTTGACGCCCAGCCTCAGAGGAGGCTTGGAAGACCAACTGGTGACAGTCTCATTGACAATGACTTCACCGCAGACATCGGTTTTGAGAACCTACTCTGCACTGGGAACCATGCCACATCAAAGGTGCCTTCATTCCATGTGATCCTTGCTTGTGACAGTGCCGTGTGGAGGTGGACAGCCCAGGTTAGAGCTGCTGCTCTGCCTTGACCACCTCGGGGAGCTGAGGCAGGTCACTCCAGCCCTGAAGGCTTGGTTTCCTGGCCCACAGAACAGGGATGACGGCGCCTCCCTCCCTCCCGAGGTTTGCTGGACGCCGGCTCTCATGGTTTGTGGGAGCTGGTTGTGCCCCTCTTGTCCAAACTCTGGGTTCAGATGTCAAGTTGTCAAGTTGAAATTAACCATGGTGAAAATATTTACACCACAGAAATTGGCAAACTATCAATCAAGGCTTGCTCTTTCTAGAGAGCCAGTTGTTAAACATTTACCAGCACACCACTGCCTACGTCATATGCCAGAGACTTAGGGAAATAATCCTTTATAGCTCTTTGCACAGTGCCTGGCACATAAAAGTGCTCAGAAGTTGATAACTATAATTATGATTCACATTTTCGTGTAACAAAACTGATGTTCAGAGCAGTTGCATAGCCTGCTCTTGGCCACAGAACTGATACATGGCAGAGACTGTCCAGTTCTCTCTCAAACCCCTGCTTTTCCCACTGCTCTGCACAGCCTCTCAGATAGAGGCACACTGAAGTGGCAGAGAGAAGAGGAAACCATGTTGACCTACTTAGTGACTGTTGGATGGAGAGGCAGGGGTGGGAGCGGGAAGAGAAGATTTGAGCAGATCTGGAAGCATGATGGGGCTCAGAGAGGCCAAGAAGTCAGGCCAGGCTGGGAGCGAAGTGAGCAGAGGCACCCAGATGGGAGTTGTGTGGCCTGTGGGCAGAGTGAGGGGGCCATGGTGTCTGCCTCCTTCCTGCAGCAAGGACCCCACCCAAGCCAAACTCGGACCCCTTTACAGTTGTCTCAAGGTTGCAAAGCTTGGGGTCTGCAGCTGTCTCCATGTGGGTTTGCACTGCCCTCCACTTCGCAATGCTGTCTCCCTAAAGGCCACTGCAAGGTCTCATCCTTCTCGGAGCTCTCAGGCTAACAGCTCCAATCTTCCAAACCGCTCCTCTGTGTCCTGTGTCGCACCATTCAGTTACAACATGTTTAGAATTAAATAAAATATTACCCTATTATATTTAATGGTAAGTAGTGAAGTTTTTCTTAAATAAAGTCATCATTGTCATTAGTCACAGTCGTACAGTTATGGATCATCATTGTCATACTGTTTAATTCCCCCTGTGAGGCTGGTATCATCATGCCCATTTGACAGATGAGGAAAATTGAGGCTCAGACAGATTCAGTGACTTGACCAAGGAACCTGAGCTGGCAGGTGCCTGTGGCAGCACTCACACCCAGGTCTGTCTGACTCGAGCTCCTGTTCTTCCCACCATGTCACCCACACTCTTTCTGTGGGCTGTTTTTCCACACATTCAGCTTCCCAGCACCAGCCTCTGCTGCTGCTTTTCCCCAGGAAACCTGCACAGTCAGATGCATGTTCTGATCAAGTGTGGCTCAAACAAACAGCTGCTCTTGGAAGGCGCACCAGGGCCTGCAGAGCCACCCCAGCACGAGACTCTGACAGGAGTGCACGTTCCCGGCTCTCTGCGCACACATCGGGGGTGATTTAGTCTCAGGGAACCTGGGAGTCGTGCTTTCCCAAACACGGCCAGCTCCAAGCAGCGGCCCCATGATTGGGAGCAAAGGCTGCTGAGACATATGGGGAGAGGCACGCGAGGAAGGCAGCGTGGCCAGGGGAGGCGTCCCAGGCTTGCTTCCGCGGTCATTCCGGATAAACGATCAGAGGCGAGGGTGAGAGGACCAGCAGATGCCCACGGGTGCCTCCTGTCTCCAGGCAACTGGGCCCAATGAAAACCCCATGTGTCTGAAATTGGTAGGTGGGTCCTCATCCGGAGTGACCTTGAGCAAGGTGTTTATCCACAGGTCTCTGCTCCCCAGCTGTCAAGTGGGAAGACACAGATCCACAGGCTCCACCTCATGCAGCAGCACTGGTCATTTCACACAAGGCCTCTCTCACCTCCCCGCTCTTCAAGAAGCATCTTCTGATTACTCCAGGCCAACGTCCTTACCCGTCTCAGAAGGGTTAAGGAATTTGCTCACATATTCTGGTTACAAACCTAATATACAATTATTGTAGAAAATTTGGAAAATACATAAAAGACAAAAAACTTAAAATTACTCATAATCCCGTGATTCAAAAATATGTATTTTTAAAATTTGACTGTCCATTATGTTATATATTTAAATGGTTAAGATAATTTTCGACAAATAGTTTCGCATTTTTCATTTAATGCTATAACAAAAGAATTTCACGTCATTAAAACCATCTTTGTAAGCATCATTTTTACAGTCTGTAAAGTATCCCATCAGATGCGATCTATTTAATCCTTCTCCTATTGTTGAACATTTAGAAGGCTTCCAATATTTTGATATTATAAACTGTATTGCATGAACGTCTTTGTTTGTAAAGCTTTTTCTAAATCTCCACTTCTGATCATTCCCCTAGACAGATTTCTAGAAATGAAACCATCTGGGCAAAAGGTGGCCACATTTTGAAGGCTCTTGTGGCACGCAGAAATGTCACAGCGATGCTCATTCCCACCGGCAGTGTGGGACAGGGCCAACCTCCCACAGCCTTTCCACCATTTAATTATTTTCCTTTTCAAAAGTCTTGCTATTCTGATGCAGAGAAAATGGATTTTCATTGCTACTTCATTCAGATTTTTTAAATTACTTGTTAGATATTCTGTTCACTGTCTCAATGGGTTTAACTCTGTTTTGCAAATTTATTTGTTTATTTTCCATTGCATAAACCTGTGTCTCATATCTAATCTCCCAAGAGACAAAGCCTGAACCCACAATGGCAAACTGAACCAAAATTCCTTCTCTGGCCCTGGTTTAAATGTTTTAATATGTCCCCATCACTTTCCTGCCTTGGCCTGTCTGTCTGAGGGCTGTGTCTGGCTTCTCCTTTGCTGACTCGCCGTCTTGAAAGACCTCCAGGACAGCATTTCACAGCAGGGTTTGGCAGCCAGGACAGAGTGTTGTGATAGCTTACGAGTCTTCCTCCTCCACTAGACAGTGAGTTTCTTGAGGGACTTTCTATATCCTTGGCCTGAAATAGGAATGTCCAACCCCAAACTCCAGCCAGAAGCACCACTTGGAGGTGTATATCCTTCCTCCACTTCCCAGTTGCTCCTGCCAGTATGTGAGATGGGGAGACTGGCAGGAATGGTTGGGCATGGCACAGCTCAAGCCATCCTCTGGGGCTGTCTCTGGCGGGGCTGCCTGCCCTCCAGATGCTGTCCTTCTCCACGTCCCAGAGGACAAGGTAATGTCATGGGGGCAGGCTTCTCCCCTGTGGCTGGCACCGACATCAGCACAGTTCAGGGGACACGAGGAGCAGGAAGCTGCAAAACGACCTCTCTCTGCCATCCAACCTCACCATGCACAATGCTCATGTTTAGGTCCCTCCCTAACTCCTGTACAATATACATCTCCCCGGCCTGGAAGTCATCAAGACAAGGAAAGAGAACTCTCTGCACCCCAGATTCTGCAACACCCACAAGGGTGGTTTTCTGCAGAGAAACGCTGCACCCATGGTCTCTCTACACTTTTCCAAAACTAGATGAGAGTACTCTGGAATTAGCAAGTAATTTCTAAAGTTCATGAAATTGACTTTTCCTCTTCGACCATTATTTACCAAACCTGTTTCTAGATTCCGTGGGTTATGATTGGGGTACACATGTGAAAATCATCCTATGATCAATTTCCATTAGAGAAACATTGTCAAACAAAGTAAACAGATTTGTTACCTACAGGACTGCTCAGAGCCTTTAACACACTAATATATGTTGTGACCCTTCAAGAGGAGGTTAAGGAATGTGTTTCTCAAACATCTTTGACTTCTAAACCCTTTATCTGGGGACATCTTATGGACTAGGGGTCTAGAGAACCTGTCTTGGACACCCTGCAATACACAGCCTCAGATATCCCTCTGCCGGATGCTGACGATATTTCCCAGGAGAGGGGGCTTCTTGTCAGAAGGGAGGCTCTGCCCATCTCTCCCTGGACCAGTCCCCTCTCTCTATCCCAGTCCCAGCATATGGTGTAGTACCAAGTCTGCCTCGATGGTATAAGGAAGAAGCAGGCAAACTTCTATAAAGAGCTGGATTGTAAATATTTTAGGTTTTGCAGCCATATGGTATCTGTTGCAACTACTCTGCTCTGCAGATGTAGCATGAAAGCAGCCATAGATCATATGTAAATAAATGGGCATGGCTGTGTTCCAATAAAACTTTATTTACAAAAACAGGCGGTGGGCCACATTTTCCCACCCTTGATGTGGGGCATCTCAGATCAGGGAGAAGGGCCTCCAGGTATTGAGTGTGAAGAAGTAAGCTGCAGAGGGCAAAGTCACGAGAACCCTGCAGAGAGTAACCCACTCTCAGATGAGGAAGCTCCCCCACCAACCAGTTCAACCCACGGGGAAATGCCATGTGCCGTCCCAGCTTTGGGGCTCTGAGGGCACAGCCATGCCCAATATCCAACACTGCCAGTGTGTGATCCTAGAGAGTCTCTAAAGCTCAAAGGCCCCAAGGGAAGCCACGTGAGGCCTGTGTGAAACCCCTGGAATTCCTGAAGAAGTGCATTTATTCAGGTGAACGGAGGGTCAGTGGCCTCGTCTGACCCGAGATGCTTACTTGGCGAGCAGCTGCTGCAGACCTCGGGGCAGGAGAGTGGGGCCGAAGGTCTGCCCACGTTCCATCGTGGTGTTCTTCTCCTGGGCCAACTGTTGGGGAATGCACCGGGAATCTGAGGACTGTCTGCAATGCAAACCCCAGAGGCTGGGCCGCGTGGGCTGAACAGACTTCAGAGATACAAAAACAAGCCGTTCTCTGTAAGCTGGGGCCTCATCCTCCACCCCATGATGGAAGGAACCTTGTAGTCTTGTCCTCTAGAACCAAGGGCTTTGTCAGCAGTGTTAGGAGTCAGACGGGGAGGGGTGTGGCTGCAGACAAAACCAGCTTCGAAAGTTTGACCCAGAAATACAGCACTGGCTGTCTACCGAGAACCTGCCATACATCAGCCATCTTCCACACCTCAGCACAGATTCTTACCGCAGGGTGGATATTACCCCATCTCACAGCAGAAAACTGAGGCTCAGAAGAGGTTCGTGAGTCGTCGACATTTACACAGAGCTAGTAGGGACAGAGCTGGGGTCTGGACCCAGATCCATCTGACCCCATTGGTTTCCCACATACCCCAAGCTGCCAGTCTTCTCTCTTTCTCTAGCTCTCTCCATCTTCTAAACCCTGCCTGCTCCTGGGCCCATGATCCTGAGTTCGGTTGGCTCCACACCTCTGTCTATTCCTACCTGTACCTTCGAAGCCCTGCACAGCCACGGAAAGGCTGGTGCTGGTAGTTGGATTGATAGGATGTGAGGTTTTCCCAGGATCTGAGGTTTCCATGTACAGACCTCACATTAGACCATGATAAGTGTGGTTGGGAAACAAAGCCCCAGAGCCATCAGGGTGGCCTTTACCTCGTGGTAGGGCTGACACACGTGACAGCCTCGTCATAATGGGGCTTGCTGTGCCAGGCTCAGTGCTGAGACACGCGTACATATCACATTTCATCTTCCCAACCACCTGCTGAGTGAGGCACTATTATCATGCCCATTTTTACAGATGAGGAAACTGAGGCTCAAAGAGATTGCCTCTAATAACATATCTGATAATGCAGCCCCTCCAACATGACTCCCATGCCCTCACCACTACGCCATGCTCCAGACTTCTAGCCTGTAACTTCAACCCAGTCTGGCTTCAGATCCTTCAGATAGGGGGACACAAAGGACCCTGCTCCCCCAGAAATCAGCCATTGTTCTTGCATGGCTGGAGCACCGTCCGCCATCCCTCACAAATATTCACTGAGTACCTGTGGGTGCCAAGCCCTCGGCCAGGTTCAGGGCACATCAGGACAAGTCAGACATCTGGTACACACCTTCTAGCTCACATGTGGATGTTCGGTTTGTGGGCAACAAGGCCTTTAGACATGACCTCTTCGGAATTTCAAAGGTTGAAACATACCCAACCCTTGAGCCTCACCTAGAGACAGGCAGGAATGTTCATTCTAAGGCAAGGTGTGGGATCCAGTCCCATGAGCTCCCCCTCACCACATCATAGCATAAGATGGCGTGGGCAGGTCTGTGGTTATGCTGGGAAGATGGTGATTGGGAGAGAAGCAGCAAGTTCAGCTCATAATAACTTGTGAAATGCTCCGTCTCTCTATGCCACGTTTGGACAAGGGCTTGCTTGACACCTGCTGCATATCCAATGCTTAGTGCTGAAAAATGTTCCCAAGCTGCTTCTTGTTTAGCAAGATTTTGTTCTCATTTTAAGCTGCCCTAGACCAACACCACCCACGAGGTACTTGTCCTGGCCTCATCCAAGTCATTTTACTCTTGGGAGGCATCTAAAACACTGTCCTTCCTCATGTCCCTCCGTGGGTTTGGACCACCTGGTCTAAACAAGCTCGATTCTTCAAGAACCAGAAATGAAGCCTCATGGTTAAGTCTGAAATAGAGAAACAGGGGAAGCCGCGCCTCCCTCCCCAGGGAGGGGTGAGGACGGGCAGCAGGGAGAGGAGACTTGGCAGGGCTGAGGGAACTCTGGTGGACGTAGGTGTGTGAGCACCTCCCACCCTCCAGGATGAGCACCGTGAGAAGCTGGCTGCTGAGGCTGCGGAAAGATAAATCCGTGGCAGCCAAGGAGTGTGAGAGTGGGCGGGCAGTCAGGCGTCAGACTAGCCTCAGATGGCTCGGCCAAGGCTAGCCTCCTGGGAGGGGAGAGGAGGTGACTGCCTTTAGGGTTGTGGTTGGGGTGCCATGGGACCCCCTCTTACCAAACACCTGTCTCTCTAGCCTGCCTCAGAGCCCAAAACTGCCCTTACATGACCCTCAGGGCTAGGGCTCCCCCAGGGTCCTCATTCAGACATCGTGGAGCACACAGGAGATCAGTCATTATTTATTCTGGGAAACCAGTGATGCCTCACATTGACTGCACAGTAAAAACACCTAGGGAAATTTTTTAAATCCAGGACTCAGACCACACCAGGCCAATTACACCAGAATCCCTGGGACAGGGACTCAGGCATGAGCATTTTACGTCCCCAAGTATTTCCAATGTGCAGTCAGGTGAGAACACCTACACCTGGTGGGGATTAGCTTCTCAGGTAAGCCCAGTCAGAGATTGAGGGGATGCACACAGGGGTGGAGGAGCCGGCAAGGTGCCGGGGGCCTCACTGATGGAGTCAATTCATCCTCATCCTCATCCCACAACAGAGACAATGGGCTTTATCATCCTCAGGTCTGCAGTGAGAGGTCCGGAGCTCGGGGAAGTGGAGCCGCAGAGCGGGAGCCAACACCAGAGAAACCCAGGGCCTTCGTCCTTCTCAAGATTCCACCCTGCTGCCATGGATGGCTGACAAAGAACAACAAGTAGTTAGGGACTCCTGGGGACACTGTAGCCTCCTGTTATCGGGTGTGCACAGGCTGTGCCTCCGAGGGGCTCTGGTCAGGCTGGGTGTGGCACGTCTGCAACCTAATGAACCGAGAGAGCGGCAGCTTGCTTTCTGCCTCAGAAAAGCCATGATTTTCCTGGACCCTCCTCTCTGTGCACATTGTGCATTTGTTTTAGGCAGCTCTGACCACCAAGACCAGCTTTTACACGGGCAGAGTAGGTGACCTCCTAAACACTGTAATCTGAGAGGCACCAGAAAGACAGCTGAATGCCCTCCACAACCCCCTCCCCGCTGGCTGAAATCCCACCATTGCAGCGCCGTGCCCCACAGGTTAGACCACTGGCTCCCAAGCTTTGCTGCACGTTAGCATCACTTGGGCAGTTCCCATGAGTGATTCCCACGCTCAGGTCGCGCATCATATCAATTAAACCAGAATGTCTGGAGGCGGGAGTCAGGCATTGGTCGTTTTTAAAGGTCCCCAGGTGGTTCCAGCATGTGGCAAAGTTTGAGAGCCACCGGGTCAGGCATTGCTCTGAGCAAGGCCCTCCTATGGTGAAGAGGGCAGGGGACCCTTCACTGCCTCACTCTGCCACTCCCGCCCCCCACCGGTGCCCCAGCATGGTCCAGCTGGTCAATTCTTTTCTCTCCTGCCCAGGAAGGCTGCGGCTGCTCACAACAGTTTGCTCCTTCACTCGGAGCTGAGGCCAGCTCTAAACATGTTCACTGGCCTGACACATATGTCTCTTTCCCCCCCTTTTCTGGAGTGGTGGTTTTCAAACTTGAGCAAACACCAGAAGCACTGGCAGGACTTGTTAAACACAGATTGCTGGGCCCCGCCCCCCGGGCTTCAGATTCCTTGGGTCTGGACTGGGGCCTGGGGATCTGCATTTCCCACAAGATCCCAAGTAATGCTGATGCTGCTGGTAGAGGGACTGCACACTGAGAGCACTTGTCAGGAGAAGGGGAGGGGCCGGGGTTAACTGAGTTAACAGGACAGTAGTCAGCAGAGCCTCACAGAGGAGATCCCCAGGGTGCTCAGAGGAATGCAAAATGATTCTTAATAAAAAGAAACCTCATATCTCAGCTTCTTCAAAGCCCATGAGGAGAGGCTGAAAAGAGAGGCACTGAGTGAGCGACGGCCGGCCGGGGAAGGTCTGACTTGGCCATGGTCACGGATCTGCACGATGTGACATGACACAGGGAGGGGCCTGCCAGGTGTGAGGGTCTGAATTTTAGACCCTTTCCGTCCAGTGTGAAGCTGGTCTGCCAGGGTGGGGACCTGCGTGAAGCAAGCAGCTCTTGAACCTCCTCTCTGAAGGCAGAGCCCCCCTGTACCATCAGCTTCGTTTTCTGTCACTTGGAGAGGCAGCAATGAAATAGTGCTCAGAAAAATTACATTCCCAGCAATTTCAGAGCGTGCCTGGCTGATGAAGCATGCACATAATTGCTACTTCATAAAAGTTTGATAAATGAGATGCAAAATATACAGCTACTTCCTCTGAACAATGTAGGGGGCCTTATTCCAGGGGTCATTTTAGGTGATGAAAAACACAACTAATGAGTTTGATTAAAGGATTCATTAATGGGAGAAAATGTTTAGAAACCAAAAACAAGCATCTTTTCCTGGGAGTGTCAAACAAGTCAGCTTGAACCCTAACTGGCCAA
Source organism: Equus przewalskii (assembly GCF_037783145.1). Lineage (NCBI taxonomy): Eukaryota > Metazoa > Chordata > Mammalia > Perissodactyla > Equidae > Equus > Equus przewalskii. Next base: position 75,867,565 of record NC_091845.1, on the reverse strand, counting down.
GGTTTCAGGGGAGTTGGTTTCCGGGCTGTGCTCAGCCGCCTGTGATCTCCCTGGATGATCTTGGGAAAGTCCCAGACCCTCTTTCTGCCTCCCTTTCCCAGCGGTGGAGCAGAGAGTATAAAACTTCCCCTTGATTCTCAGACATTGGTTCTGGGGCTAGAGTTTGCTGCAAAAACCCGACCCTTAGGTTTGAGCCATGGAGGGCCTGCTGCCCAGTAGGACACTCAGGACTTAGTGGCAATTGGTGACTTCCCATCCACATGTCTCATTTCTGGACACAGTAGAGAGGGCATCATTGAGAAAACAGAATAGCTTCCATCTTAAATAGCCGTTCCAAACTTCCATAATGATGAAGAATGACATAAGTGCACATGCTCATCTGAACCTGGGTGGGAGTGTGTGCACGTGTTTATGAGTGTGTGTTTTATGAGTGTTTGTGCATGAATGTGCATGAGTATGTGAGAGTATGGGTGGAAATGGGTGCATGTGTGTGAATGTGCATTTCTCTATATACACGTATTAATAGGTATGTGAGTGTGTACATGAGCGTACATGAGTGTGCATGCATGAGTTTGCAAATGTGTATGCACGTGTACAAGTGTGTGAGTGTGTGCAGGTAAAGTAGTGCATGTATATGTGTGCACACACATGAGAGAGTGTGTCATGTGTGTGCCCGTGTGCATACGAGTGCACATGAGAATGCGTGTGCAGCACCTGCATGTGTGTACCATTTTTGAGGCATCCTGCCTTTGCCTCCTGTGGGCTTTACACAGTCTCCTTGGCACTCTTCTCCCAGTAACCCCAGAGGCAGTTTAATAACCCAGGCTGGAGGTGTGTGTGGAGCAATTTGCAAGAGCATTTAAAAGCAAATTGTTTTAAGCAAAATACTACAGCATTATAATAGCAGTACTATATATGCCTACCCCATTCATATTTTATTGAAATAAGAGTAGGTTCTGCAGAGGACAAGGCAAACTGTGGCCCAGAACTGAGGACCCTGTCAGCTGTGAGAAAACAGGGCCGAGCTTATATTTAGAAAAGAGCCAATTATTTCCCTGCCACAAACAGCTACATTATTAATGCTTAACCGATAAAAGCTTTCACTTAAAAAAATGACCAAGTGTTTTATGAAGAGCTGAATATATTTGACCTGAGTTCATTCAAGATTTAACCATGAGAAATAAGCAGATCCTGTCAGAGGATGAACTGAGGGCACACGACTGAAGGCACCCAGTGTCTTCCTTACATCTGAACAAGTGTTTGCAGACACTGGCCGGTCCTCACCACCTGCCTGGGTTTCAACGTAGCCTTAAGGAGAAATCAGCATCTAGGACCAAGCATGGACAGGTCATATAGGAATGTTCCAGAAAGATGAGGAAAGATGCCCATGGGCTCAGAGGAGGAAGGGAAACTCCCTCAATTCCAGTTTCCAACATGTTGTCTGGATGTAGCAGATGCACAAAAAACGGTTTTATAAATTAAGTGACCACATGAATGGATGAATGAATCAATCAAATAATGGGAAGGAAGCAAAACAATGAGCTCCTTCCTGGTTTACAGAACAACCTTTCATTAAGATGAATCCTGCCAAATGATGCTTTTTACCCTGAAGCCTGCATGATCCCCAAAAATGAGAGATTTTCCAGAAGAAATTCTAATAGCAAAATAATGATTTTCAGACACCAGTGTCTTTGCCAGCCAAAGGAATCAACCAACTGCTATGGAGAAGCCTGATGTGAATGTAGCGGTGCTTATTGTTACAGTGACTGTTCTGATCGTTGTAAAGATGTTTAAAACTTTGAAACTTTGCTTCAACTAATTTTTACAGAGTAACCAATGCTATCCTGGAGGCTCAGCAGTCACAATACCCACCAGAAAGACCAGACCCAGTCCTTACTGCAGAGCTCCACGGGTCCTTACTCAGAGCCGGGTAACTCTTAGTTAGCACACAATCCTTGTGAGCAGGGAGAGCTGCCCTCTCTGCACTCCAGCTGACTCCACACTTCACGGTAGAAGGTGGATTGCTAGAGACGGGCAAGGTGATCCTGACAGGAAATGATATCACATATAACAAAAGAGGGAGAATAAGCCATACGCTACTGTGGAGAAATCTCTAGAACATAGTAAGTGCAAAAGGCGAGGTAGAGAAATTGTATAGTATGCTATCAATTATCTGCAAAAAAGGAATATTTACAAACATAGAAAACATATTTGATTCTATTAAAAGTAAATCAGAGCTAGGTTTCTTTAAATATACACTGCTTTATAGATTTAATTTTGGAACCACGTAAATATTTCGCATAAGTCTAAAACAAGATTAAATTTTAGAAAAGTAATCTCTTAAAATCAGAAGCAAAATGGAATAAATGAACCTAACTCTGTACTCAGTTGGTAGCATAGCCACACGGGGAAGGATTATTCCATGAGATTTGGAAACACAGCAATTTGACTCTACATCCGTTCCTGGTGGAATAATTCCTTAAGCCAATGTTTCATGTTCAGGTCATAATGTTCATGGTGATATTTGTATTGCTATTCTTAGACTGTTGTGTGTATGTTGTGCAATAAAGCAAATGAGTAATTATCTGGTGACATTGAGAAATGATATTTTCAGGATGGGAGAAAAAGCATATCGACATAAAATCAATGAGGTTAAGTAAAATCCTATAGTCGTAAACCTGAAGTGGTAGCAGCAGTACTAACCTACAGTATATTTTATCTTAAATATATATACATACACATACCTTTTTTTCCTATCTCTGTCCGCTGGAAAGTCCTAGAAATAAGAATTAAACCAGCAACACCGAGCACCTTCATGCCCATTTCCCAGTAAAAGAAACCAAGAGTCCTTGGAGAAATGTTCGATTAAAGGTCTGGGGCAGGAATTGCACAAGCGGAGACTAGGACACCTCATCATGCTTGAGCGAGGAAACCATCAAAGCCTTCTGGGGTCGCGTCAGAAGGGAGCAGGAGCAAACTCGAAGGGGCTCCCGCTGGCCAAGGGGAGGCAACTTGAACTTCAGTAATGGTAATAACTGGAATAAATTAAAAGACAGGAAATAGGTTTAAATCCGTGCATTCATAAAAATAAAAAATAAGCTCTTTAGTCATCGTTTGAAGGCACAAATGAACCAACTAATTATCTTAAAAACTGGTGAAGAGGGGGAAACAATCAAGCATTTATTTATCTTGCTTTTCCCAAATGAACGATCCCTCAGGGCAACTGCAGAGTTGATGGAGAGAAGCATCTATTTATAGATCTTTCCAGCTGATAAACAAAGACGGCATCATAGAATTGGTGTATCAACATTTTGCCACCACCAAGGAATTAACAGATCTAGGCAACGAGCATCTGTCTGCCACCATCGCAGAGAGCGAACGCCAGACACTGCATGTCTCCTGATGGCAGTACACAGCACCGCCGACGAAGTGGTCACGTATTCTGAAACTGAGTATAATCAAGCCTCTAGATCTAACTTCCAATTTAAAGAAATACAGGCAACAGAGGAACTTGTTAAAGTATGCCACATGAACACAAGCAGCAAAATCCAAAGTGCCATCAATTTTCCAGGACACAGGACCCAGACCAACCTCTCCAACAAAGAAACTGCAAGGGAAAAAAATATAGGAGAACCTATAGATTAAAAGAGGCTTAAGAGTTATATCAACCTGTCACAATGTATAGGCCTTATTTATATCACCATTCAAACATACTATTAAAAAAACGTGTGAAGCCTTTAGAAATATTTGAGCACAGACTGGTCGTTTGATGGAATTAAGGAATTACTGCTAATTTTTTCAATGTGATAATGGTATGTGGCTATGATTTTTTAGAGTTTTTATCTTATAGAGGCATAACCTGAAATATTTAGCAATGAAATGCTACAATAGCTGGAATTCATTCTAAAATAACTTGTGGAGGGGTGGGAAGGAAGTGAGCAGAGAGCACAGAGGAAAAACGACCAGCTATGAATTGGTAAGTATTGGAGCAGGATGATGCATAAACGGAGTTCATTATACTATGTTCTCTACTTTTGTATATGTTTGAAATTTTCCATAATGAAAAATAAAAGAAAAAAACATAGCTGACAGCCTCATAGTGAAAAGAAGCAAAAAGATAAATAAAACAACAGAAAATCAAGATGCAGTAGGCAGTGTCTCAGAAGGCAGAGGCATGGACTAGATCGTAAAAAGAGCCTTCTCAATAACAGGATGAACCACACAACCCACATAAGTTCCACCTATCTGAAAAGTTTTGTTTGGGGAAGACTTTAGCACCATAAATGGTGCTTCACCAAATTTTTATTTATTATACAATTGCCATATATGTAGCACTCCCTAGGTCTTCTTTACATACTCTCTAATTTTGTGTTCCCAACACCTCTGGAAGATGTCATCATGACACTTATTTTACAGATGAGAACGTTGAGTCTTAGAGATGTTACCTGACTTAGCCAAGGCCACACAGCTAGTTGGTGCTGGAGTTGGGACCACAGACTGTCTCTCCCACTTCCGTTGCGGAGAAGCTGGGTTTGTAGCTATTCACATTGGCTCCTCTTTGGGAAGGACACCAGTGGCCTTTGATGGACACACCAGGTCTCTCCCTGGGAGAAGTGACACCACTCTCTCCAAAATAGCACATCCTGCCCGAAGCGAGCCAACCTCCCGCCATCCATTGACTCTCACTCTCCTGGGTCACCCACTCCTTCATTCAGCATGCCATCGCCGTCCAACTTATTCTAATCACATTAGTAATGTTGAAGGATGTTTTCATTAGTGTGTTAGGCTTCATTGTGCTCCCAAGACAGAAATATTTAGTTGCAGGTGGCAGCTTTCAGCTCCTAAGGGGTCTTGTTGTGGCTCAACACACTTCATGCGGTGCCATGGGGCCTCATGTCTGCAGCGGCAGGTGGGAGATGCCCCCCACGTGGACCAAGTGAGAATCACTCCTTTGGCCTTCACTCCTTAGAAAAGAAGTTCTCCCTTAGTTTAGTGGACATTGGAGATGGAGAATTTGCACTAAAAGCAGCCAAACTGACTCAGCTCCTTAAAGCACAGGACAAAGCAAAGCCATTAACTGAGAAGGTTTGCCACGCTGCGTCACCCTACATGCCCAGTGACGTGACACAGAGGTGCCATCAGGCTAGGAGCTTGGGTGCCTGTGTGGCACTCTGAGTCAGTCCCTTCCTCCTCTAGACTTCACAGTCCCCATCTCAAAGACGAGGGTGAAAATCCCCACCAAACCTAAAGTTTGGGGAGTGGAGAAAGCCAGCCATGTGGGTGTCCTGGGATCGTTGATGTTACTACAACACTGTGACAGGAACCGACTGCCGGAGCAAGGACCCCAGGAACAACAGCCTGCATTCAGTAAGTGCTGCCACGTGCTGGTTATGGGCTTTCCCACGGTTCATCCTCACAGAGAGCCTGGAAGCATTATGATCCCCACTTACAGATGAGGACACTGAGACACACAGACGGGAAGCAAATTGCCCAGTTACCTGGCAGGTGGCCAAGCAAGGGCCAGACCCTAAAGCCACGCCCTTAACTGCTTGCTCCACTGTCTTTGTGTCTTTGAATCTTAGAACAGGGTAACACACGCTAAATACCCCATCGATATTTAGCATATAAACTGAATAAACAAACGAAAGAAAGAATGAATGGTTAGTAGCCGCCTGGCGCCAGATAGAACGATGTTCACACTGGTGGTGAGGTGACTGAACTCACGTCCTATGTATGGTTGTGTTGGAGATACCTAGAGTTTGTAAACAACAATTTTCTGCTTATAATGGCAATAATACATGTTCGTAGTAGAAAATTAGGGAAGTGCGGAGAGAAGTACTCGAGTCAAGGGTTCGGTAGAGTTCCAGTGGCCCCCACAATAATGATAACAAAAAGCATTTCTATAGCACTTAACATGTTACAGATATTACTCTAAACACGTCCCCTATTGACTCATTTAACAGCAGAAGAAAGAGACATTATCATGGTAAATTTCAAGATTTACAGCATCTTAAATTCAGCCCAATGACCTTAAACTCTTCTCTCTTCCCTTCCCCTGCCACTCACAAGAAAAAAATGTTTTTTTAGTTACTGTGTGAGCAATGACTTATTAAGCCGCTGTTTTTACCTAAAGAGCACTAGGTAAGGCTCTTGATAAACGGGATCCCTTGCACCCACGTGCTCTTACTGCGTCACTAAGGACATGGCATGGGCCCACTCACCAGTAATTATCACTTTAGACCAGCAGCATCTGGGAACCTGCTAGAAATGCAAATTCTCCAGCCCCATCTCAGACCTACTGAATCAGAAATGTGAGGGTGAGACCCAGAAGTTGTGGTTCGACCAGCCCTCCAGGTGACGTGATGCACACTGAATTTGGGAACCTCTGCTTTAAGAGCCTGGTCCCGGCATTAAAGCGTTGATGACGGTCACCCCTGCTGTCAGACTTCAGTGAGGGGAAGACGCCACCGTGGGCTGGAGCAGTCAGGGAAGCCATCCTGGAGGAGGTGATCCTTACCTGGAGCTCAAAGGGGCCCTCTTTAGAAGCAGGAGAAATGCAGAGGGAGGGACTGCTGGGCTTCAGGATTTGGACAAGAGATGAGCGCCTCATCTTGCTGCCTCTGGGGCAGCACAGCCAGAACATGAAGAATTCACTCACTCCCTCACCTTCCGATTTCAGCCCTGTCACCACCAGTCGATAGCTGTCAATGGCAATTACTGTGAAGAGGCAGGGAAATGCTGACTGGGCAGAAAGGGAGTGAGCGGTGTGGACAGCGAGGATCACAGAGGTAGTGGGAGGTGAGGCCTGGAGCCCACGGGCGGGACCTCATTGATCGTTCCGTCCTGGGGGTCACACTCCATGTCCTCTGTTACCACCAGGCTGCTGAGTCTGCACCCCAGGACCCCAAAGACGTCACACAGACCAGAGCACAAGAGTCAGGAGATCCATCAGTTCGCGGGAGCATGTCCGTGGCGGGTCTGTCCTATGGACAGCCTTGCCTGGGGGTGGGGACAGTGGTCACAGAACATGCCCACGCTGGTCCTGCTGGTCCTCGGACTGTTTTTCCTCAGGTTCATTCCTTGCTCTTCCCCCACTCTGCTCTGTAGGACAGAGGGGCCGACCCCTGGAGGCTGTGTTTCCCAGGCTCCCAGATGAGCTGTCTTCTGGCTGCCCAGCTAGGGAGGAAGGCAGGAGGAAGCGAGAGGCCCGGGTGTGCAGCCCCTGCTCTCTCTGCTTCAGGTGGCACCTCCAGCCATGACGCAGGATCTCTGTGGTTCCAGCACCCACTGGGCAGCCCTCATCATAGGCTGGCGAGCTTCTTCCCTTTGTCCTCCGCCCCCACCTCACCAATGCCTGCAGCTGCTGCCGCTAAAGCTAGTGCCGTATTCACTTTGCTCCACTGAACTGCGTGGTGTGGGCTCACTTCCCCTGCCGGACTGTCTGATCCGATGCCCACCCACCCTGCCGCCTCTGCCAGCCCATCCTCCTGCAACCCCCCAGGAGTGTTCACAGCCTTTCCAAGGCTCTCAGTTCTCACTCGATGACGCCCAGGCTCCTTGGCAGGCCCCAGACCTCTCTCCAGCTGCGTTTCCTCCTGCTCTCCTCTGGCCAAAGAGAAAAGCTTGCCCATCGTAGCTGTATCTTAGGCCCTAGGCCTCGCCCTTCCGGGTGAGGTCAGTCCTAACTCATCTCACAGCCTCCAGCCTGCCACCTCTCCCATCTGGTGGTCCTCCTGTAATTATCGCATTAGCTGCCTGCCCCTCCCGCAAACCCAGCAAAGCTCTCCTGTCCTCAGGGCCAAGTGCACTCCTCAGCACGGCCAACACACCCTCGTGGATGTGGCTGGGCCTGCGGCCAGTGCCCCAGGTGGGTTGTCGA